>NC_088364.1:25867236-25869736 GCF_034508935.2 Berghia stephanieae | reverse complement strand
GACTGCACCCGGGATCGATCTTTGTCCCTTTACGTGTGAAGCGAGTGCTCTACCCACTGAGCTATCGGGACCACCCTACATTTAAAGCGGCTTGAGCGCGATGAATGATAATTGCTCTATGTCAATTCTCAGTTTTACAGATACATATAATATCAATTTACCAGTTGGAAGGATGCAACAAAAACAATGAAATAAAACAAAACAAAAATGAGCAATAAAAATAGCAAAAGCAAAACAACAACAGCAACAAAACAAAAACAGCCACGATATCACATGACCTCACGTAACACACGACCCAATATCGACCAAGGGCACAGAAAACATCGGACGACCAGTGGTGCCACATCCTTATCTTCGTACTGACCCAGATAGACACTATGTAGTAGTCTATTACCTGAGATGACCTCGCCATCCATTTTATCAAACTGCTCAGTGACCGTGATCCAGGTAAAACCAGGGTTGCCAGATGGTCAGAGTTCTTCGTGGCCAATTTCAGCTTCACCAGTAGCCAAATAGAATCTCACATGGCCGAACACTCATATGGCTCTGACCGCTACCATGGCTACCATCGTTAACTTCTAGCTTGACACGGAGCAAGATATTACGTCAAAAGACAAGTCTTTGGCCACAAAAGAAATCAAATCGTGAGATGTATTCAATAGTTCAACCAATGGAATCCCTTGTTTCCTTGAGCTTTACTAACGACAACTCATTAGATGGTGTACAAACCTAAAGAATGACGTCTAAAGAAACGTCCTAGTGGGTTTTAGCGTAGCCATCGTTATGTTATAGCCTGATACTGAAATCCAAAAGGACTGGCAGTTTGACGTAATTATTTGGTTTTTGCACCGCCTAGTGACTTGTCGTTAGTAGAGCTCATGGAAACAAGTTATAATAATAATAATAATAATAATAATAATAATAATAATAATAATAATAATAATAATAATAATAATAATAATAATAATAATAATAATAATAATGATAATAATAATAATGATAATAATAATAATAATAATAATAATAATAATAATAATAATAATAATATAATAATAATAATAATAATATAATAATGATGATGATGATAATGATGATGATGATGATAATAATAATAATAATAATAATAATAATAATAATAATAATAATACATAATAATGATAATAATAATAATAATAATAATAATAATAATAATAATAATAATAATAATAAATAATAATAATAATAATAATAATAATAATAATAATAATAATAATAATAATAATAATAATAATAATAATAAAAAAATAAAAATAATAATAATAATAGAAACACGATTCTCCGTATGGTCATTTTGGCCACGCACGCAGCCATCTGGTAGCTACGAGTCCGACAAGGTAAAACACGTGATACATAATTGGGTGAAAGCCAAAACCACACATCTTAATTGGGGAGGGGGGTGGGGGTGGGGGGGGGGGGGGTGGTTATTATTAATCCTTTAACAGCCCTCCTGCCCCTCCCCTCTTCCCTTCAGATTATCTATCTGTTTTTAACGCTCTAAATTATGTATTAAAATAAATCTCACCAGATTCCCTTCATTCCGAAAGGGAATGGTTTTTTTTTTTGCGGTCTTTTTCAAAGGCAGATTGGAAAGACCTAAGCGTTAGTCGCAACGTAGCGCCGCACATTGGCCACGTAACTTTCTCAAGGTCTGACAGAGCGCGGCGGGGCATAAACTCGGTATATCCAGAGTATGAAACGTTGACCATTAATGAAGCATTATTCATTTGTATCCTTCTGCATTTACGCAATTAATAATAATAATAATAATAATAATAATAATAATAATAATAATAATAATAATAATAATAGTAGTAGTAGTAGTAGTAGTAGTAGTAGTAGTAGTAGTAGTAGTAGTAGTAGTAGTAGTAGTAGTAGTAGTAGTAGTAATAATAATAATAATAAAAATAATAATCATATAATAATAATAACATTCTCTATTGTCTTCTGGCACTTTTCTATTCACTTCATATCTTGTTGTTACCAACATAAGTGCCTGCTCCACTCACTTTTCTGAATTAAAATTCACCCCATACACCGGAGCATACTCAATGTCTCAATCGTTTCTATGTTATATGTTTGTGTTGAGAATATTGGCTATTAAGCTTAACTGCTGGTCAAAATTATTCGCGATGGTGGTGTACGAACGAATCGGCGGTCTCAAGAAGTAGGTGAGAGAGGGATCTAGTAATGACTTTGAGTTTGAAACGAATATTTTAGTGTTCGTGGATAGCTCACACGGTAGAGCCACGCTCTCACCTGCCAGGCGGAGTTGTCGTACCAATAAGGTCGCAGGTTCAAACCCCACCACCGCCGCGAAAAATTTTTATTCTCTATTGTCTTCTGGCACTTTTCTATTCACTTCATATCTTGTTGTTACCAACATAAGTGCCTGCTCCACTCACTTTTCTGAATTAAAATTCACCCCATACACCGGAGCATACTCAATGTCTCAATCGTTTCT
>NC_088364.1:25847236-25862236 GCF_034508935.2 Berghia stephanieae | reverse complement strand
TCCATCTTATCTATATCTTTTCTGTTCTTTCTTTCATTCTTATCTGTGTCTTTTCTGTTCTTTCTTTCTTTCTTTCTTATCTTTGTCTTCTCTCTTCTTTCTTTCTTTCTTATCTATGTCTTTTCTGTTCTTTCTTTCTTTCTTATCTGTGTCTTTTCTGTTCTTTCTTTCTTTCTTTCTTATCTTTGTCTTTTCTCTTCTTTCTTTCTTTCTTTCTTATCTGTGTCTTTTCTCTTCTTTCATTCTTTCTTATCTTTGTCTTTTCTGTTCTTTCTTTCTTTGCTTTTTAAAGCATACACAATCATAATGATAATTGCCACTTTAAGATAACTGAATAATGTGACGTTTCGTTTAATACGTTATTATGTATTAAAACAGTACACATACTATTACAGATAACTATGTTATTGTTTTTATCAATGAATATACATACTATAGCGTTGATATAGATAGTTCGAAGATGACGTTACTCAGGCCTTTGTAATTGTTTTTGCCATCCGCGTTTGTGAGTTGTTCTCACTAAACTGTATTAACCAGACTATAAAAGTTCATGGTTACACAGAATTTGTGTGTTGGTCCGTTATACTTCCGGATGGCAATGTTGTGAACTCCTTGGCCAAGCGCATTCTATCTATAGATAGTATGCAGATGACGTCACTCGGGCCTTTGTTATTGTTTTTGCCATCCGCGTTTGTGAGTTGTTCTCACTAAACTGTATTAACCAGACTATAAAAGTTCATGGTTACACAGAGTTTGTGTGTTGGTCCGTTATACTTCCGATGGCAATGTTGTGAACTCCTTGGCCAAGCGCATTCTATCTATAGATAGAACAAGATGACGTCACTCAGGTCTTTGTAATTGTTTTTGCCATCCACGCTTATGAGTACTTCTCACTAAACTGTATTAACAAGAAAATAACTGTTCGTCGTTACACATATATTTGTGTGTTGGTCCGTTATACTTCCGGATGGCAATGCTGTGAACTCCTTAGCTAAGCACATACTATCTATAGATAGTTCGAAGATGATGTCACTCAGGTCTTTGTTATTGTTTTTTGCCATCCGCGTTTATGAGTAATGCTCACTGAACTGTATTAACCTGACTATAAACGTTCATGGATACACACAGTTTTGTGTGTTGGTCCGTTATACTTTTGGATGGCAATGTTATGAGATTCTTAGCCAAGCGCATACTTGACTTACTTGACTTAGATGCCTTTCGCGTCTCGACCGAAAGATCGGGTCGCCTTGGCTGTTTCCAGTATTTCCTGTGTGAGGTGTCTCCAATATTGCCGGTCCTCTGCTAGGGTTCTCAGATTTTCAAGGTCCCCTGCCGTTATGAGACTAATGCTTTGTCCAAGTGTTGTGAGGTTTTTGTTTAGGATCACGGGGAGTGTTGTGATCGGTCTTCCTCTGAAAAGGTTCCCGTGTTTTTGGAAGTATCCCGACATGGCTTGGTTTGCTGGTATGTTTTTGTCCCTGCGTAGTATGTGACCGAAAAGTTGCCATCGTTGTTGTAAAATGTCAAGGGAGATTGGTCTTTCTTTTGTGATCTTATAGAGTAATTCATTTGAGATCTTTTTGGGGTATTTGATGTCCAGTACCCTTCTTAGCTGTGTGCGATGGAAGGCATCCAGATGTTCTTCTTCGGATTTTGTCAACGCCCAAGTGCCGCAGTTATACAGAAGTACCGGTTTTACAAGAGCATGGTACAGTTTCAGTTTGGTTTTTCTCTTTATTTTGTCACCTCTAATCCATACATTGGTGAGTTTACTGAGTGCGGCGTTTGATAGCTGTTTTCTTCTTTGTACATCCTCGGTGTCTCCAATTAGTGAGCCGACTTTCTTTGTTCTTTTCCATTCCTCTTTGTTCCTCGATATTGTTGTAAATTCGGTTTTATTGGCATTGACTTGGAGCCAAGCGCATACTATCTATAGTATTATGTACTAAAAATAGTATAAAAACTATATCCGCTATATCTAATATTTATCATGTTGTTTTTATCAATGACCAGCTCGTGCCTCTACACTCGGCTTTAAAAAAATGTTGATTAATGATAGGTCATCATAACCGAGCTATAATTAACCAGTAGATTTTTGACCAATCAAAATATGGAATTTGTGAATAACCTTCACACGTGCTCGGACAAAAAACATGGTTGTTTATAAACAATAACGTGAACTAATTCGACCTTCATCTGATCGTTGTTATTGTTTTTATATTGACAAATGGGTGACTAGTAATAACACGATTTTCTCGATCATATTATAAACGTTTAAGTTTACACATAGTTTTCTGTGTTGATTCTACTGATCAAGAGGTAGAACAGTGAGTATTTTACTTAACACATACCATCTATAGTAAAACCTGTGTAGTTTGCTGTTTCTACCAATCACTGTCATTGTTTACATTATGACGATTGTCCGAGAGGCGTGGTTATCTATCGGTTAATATTTGAAGTGTCTATAGAAAGTATGAAGTTGACGTCACTGAGGTCTTCGTTATTTCTTTTTGCCATCCGCGATTATGAGTAATTCTCACTTAACTGTATTAACCCGACTATAGATAGTATGCGCTTGGCTAAGAAGCTCACAATATTGCCATCCGGGAGTAGAAAGGACTATGTGAAACCTTGAACATTTATAGCCTGGTTAATACAGTTTAGTGATAATTACTCATAAACGTGGATGGCAAAAAACAATAACAAATACCAGAGTGACGTCATCTTCGTTCTATCTATAGATAGTATGCAGATGACGTCACTCAGATCTTTGTTATTGTTTTTTGCCATCCGCATTTATGAGTAGTTCTCACTAAACTGTATTAAACTGCCTATAAACTTTCATGGTTGCACACTGTTTTGTGTGTTCGTCCGTTTTACTTCCGGATGGCAATGTTATGAGCTTCTAAGCCAAGCGCATACTATCTATAGAAAGTATGAAGTTGACGTCACTGAGGTCTTCGTTATTGCTTTTTGCCATCCGCGATTATGAGTAATTCTCACTTAACTGTATGAACCCGACTATAGATAGTATGCGCTTGGCTAAAAAGCTCACAATATTGCCATCCGGGAGTAGAAGGGACTATGTGAAACCTTGAACATTTCTCTTCTTCTTCTAGGTTCCATGCCTGGTCCAGGCTTCGGATACTGCATGAATTATCTCTCTCCATTCCTCCCTGTCTCTTGCTTTTTCAAACAGCTCTTGGATTGTTAGGTTGGTGAAGCCCTTCAGTTGGTCTATGAGTGTTTTTCTTTGTCTCCCCCGGGCGCGTTTACCAGGTATTTTTCCACAACTTGCCAGGTATTCATTCTTATCTTTCCTTACTATGTGTCCGAAAAAGGATAGTTGTCGATCCACTATTAAGGGCATTAGTTTCCTTTGTTGGTATGTTTGTTTTAGCACTTCTTCGTTCGTTTTGTGTGCAGTATACGATATTCTCTGCATCCTTCTCAAGCACCACATTTCAAAAGCTTCAACGTTCTTTTGTGTTTCTGCATTTGTAGTCCAGCTTTCGCATCCGTATAACAAGATTGGCCACACGTAGCACTTCAAGACTCGGAATCTAATCCCGAACGACATCTGTTTGTTTTTCAAAATGTTTCCCAGGTCCATGAAGGCCTGTTTGGCTTGAGTTATTCTTGCTCGTATGTCTCGGTTACATCTTCCATCTGTTGTCACTATTGAACCTAGGTATTTAAAACTTTCTACGTTGGTAAGTTGCTCGCCGTGAATCGTTATATTGCAGGTGTTGTTGTTTTCGGGGTTTTTCTGTATTACCATGCATTCCGTTTTGGTGATATTCACTTCCATTCCCTTGGCTTCACTATCTACTACCACTTTGTCAACAATCTTTTGAAGTTGGATTTCTGATGTTGCAATGAGTACCGTATCGTCTGCGTATCTTATATTATTTATGTTGTGACCTCCTACTTTTATTCCCTCCATATTATTTATGCCCCTCATGATTGTTTCTTGGTATAGATTAAACAGATCTGGTGAGGCAACACACCCTTGACGGACTCCTTTCTTAATAGGAATGGAATTTCCTGTAGAGTTTCCGATTTTGATAGATGCCTGCTGGGTGTAGTATAATGTTTGCATGAGTCTGAGGTCTTTCTCATCAGCGCCAATGGAGTGCAATTGTTTTAGTATTTCTTCGTGGCGTACTCTATCAAAAGCTTTTTTGTAGTCGACAAAACAGAGGTATAGTGGGGTCTGAACCTGTATAGCTCTTTCACTTAAAAAACGGAGGAGGTATATTGCGTTCCTTGTCCTTCTGTCAGGTTGGAATCCATATTGTTCTTCTGCGATTTCGGGGTTAATCTTATTCCTTAGCCTGTTGATAATTATACGCAACAGTATTTTGTTGATGTGGCTTATTAAACTTATAGTTCTAAAATTTTCGCATCTGACTGCACCTGCTTTCTTTGGTATTGCTATGAAAATAGAGTTACAGAGATCTTCTGGAATTTTTCCAGTATTGTATATATTGTTGAATAATATGTGAAGTTCATCAATTGCTAGATCTCCAAGGCTTTTTAATACCTCTACAGATATTTCATCAGGGCCTGTTGCTTTACCATCCCTCATTCGTTCCATGGCATGTTCAATTTCACTTTTGGTGATGTTTGGTCCGCTTAATGGTTCTTTGAATTTCAGTGGTGGTTCATTTCTATTTGGATCATTGTACAGTTCGCCTATGTATTCTACCCATCGGCTTTCTATATGTTGTTCTTCAAATAGCAGTTCCCCTTGTTTGTTTTGGATACAACTTCCTGCTGCTTTGCTTTTCCTTTTCCCTGATAGTTCTTTTATTCTTTGGTGAGCTTGTTGAGGGTTGGGTTTGTATTCTCTTTCGATTTCGCAGCATTTCCAGTCTAGATAGTTCTCGTGTGCCTCGATGCATTTGGATTTAATGTGGTTGTTCAATGTTTGGTATTCTGCAGACCCTCTCATGCATTTTCGTCTTTCTTCAAATAGGTTTAGAATTTCATTTGTCATCCATTCCTTTTTGCTGTTTATTTGAGCTATTGGTAAATGCTTTTCTGCAGTTGCTTTGACACACTTTTGGAATATATCAAATTGTTTTTCACATTTTTCGTTATCAGGTTCACTTTGGCTTTGTATCATGAGTGCATTTTCAAATTCTTCTCTCATTTTTGTTTGTATGCCATTGTCTTTGCATAACCTGTAATCCCTCTTTATTCTACCAGCTGTTCTCTGAATAGCTTTAAACTTTATCCTTACTGTACAAACAACTGGGACATGGTCACTGTCTACATCGGCGCCTGGATAGGTTTTGCAATTTAATATGCCATTTCTGAATCTTGATGATACTGCTATAAAGTCTATCTGGTTCCTTGCTCTGTCCCCTGGTGATTGCCATGTCCAGGTTCTTCTTGGGTGTTGTTGAAACCAGGTGTTTGAAATCATTAATTTATTTGTTCTACACCAATCTGCCCAGATGTTTCCTCGTTCATTTCTGTCTCCGAGTCCATGTGGTCCGATTATGTCACCATCTCTGCCTCTGCCAATCTTAGCATTTAGGTCCCCCATTACCATAAGGACTTCTTGTGATTTACACATTCGTTTTGCTTTGTCTAGTGAATGGTAAAACTCTGTCATATCTGCATCTGTCGCCTCTTCTGTTGGTGCATAAACTTGAATAATATTGGTGTCAACTACAGGTCCTCTTAGCTTAACCAGCAAAACTCTGTCTGAGATTGCTACGTGTCCTTTGTAAAATTTGGTTGATTTTTCGTCTAAGATCATCCCTACTCCTTTTTGGAAAGAGGTTCCACCACTCCATATGATCTTATATGTCGTGTTGTTTTCTTGTTTGGACTTATTCATGCAGTTAACTCGGCAAAGTTACAAGAATGGTTTGCCATTGCCTATTCTTGTCGCCCTCTGCAGTTGGCCAGCTTGACCTGTTACCGTTCGACACCACGAGGAGGTTGCAGTAGGGCTTGATGATGATCTATCTTTGCAGACTTGGCATCATCCATTTGTCGAACCTTGAACGTTTATAGTCTGGTTAAAACATGTTAGTAAGAATTACTCATAACCATGGATGGCAAAAAGCAATAACAAAGACCAGAGTGACGTCATCTTCGTTCTATCTATAAACGTTCAAGGTTACACATAGTTTTGTGAGTTGGCCATGAGCTTGCCTAGAAACTCACAACATTGGTATCCGTAAATAAAACGAACAATCATCTTGGTCGTTTGTAGTCTGGATAATACCGTTTGGTGACAATTACTCATAAACCTGGGTGGCAAAAAACAATAACAAACACTTGAGTGACGTCATCTTCAATTTATCTATAGATAGTTTGAAGTTGACGTCATTCAGGTCTTTGTTATTGTTTTTTGCCATCCTCGTTTATGAGTAGTTCTCACTAAACTGTACTAACCTGACTATAAACGTTTAAGGTTACACAAAGTTCTGTGTGTTGATCCTTGATACTTCCGGGTGGCAATGTTGTGAACTCCTAAGCCAAGCGCATACTATCTATAGATAGAATGAAGTTGACGTGTAATTGGCTTTGCCATCCGCATTTATGAGTTATTCTCACCAAACTGTATTAACCTGACTATAAACGTTTAAGGTCACACATAGTTTTGTGTGTCGGTCCGTTATACTTCCAGATGGAAATATTGGGAGCTTCTTGGCCAAGCGCATACTATCTATGAACGTAAAGGATTGCACACAGTTTTGTGTGTTGTTATGTTTAATTAGGCAGGCGGATGTTTTGAGTTTATTTTTACCTAAAGGAATAACATCAACATGCCTATTCATACGTTTTCAAACTTTTCAAAAAAAAAATCAAACAAACAATTTTTTAAAAAAAGAGCACGTAGATACTATGACAATAAAATGAACAGCAACACCATGAAAAGGTTCTGCAAGTGATAATTTTCTTTATTAATCTCAAAGAGGTTGGCAATATATAATCAATGCCAATGGGATCGATCTATATTCATGTTTTCGTCCAACCGAGTCTTCAATCACATGATTTGTTGCTGTCCAACGATTGGATATTTCTAAACAAATGTAAACACACTGCTTTGTTTATGAAAATTGTAAATTTACCCGTGTGTCAAGCTGAACAAAATGACCAATCGTGATGTTAGGCTGTGAATACTTTTCACTATGTGGGTCATTTTGAGCACGCTTTGCAATGTGACCAATGACCTCGAGCACATGGAAAGGGAATATAGATCGTGCCCATTAAATCAAGAACACGGCACAGAAGGGACTCGTTGGATTTCGGCACGCCCATTTCCAGCACGGCACGCTGGATGGAGTCGTGGCTTTCGTAAAGTTATGGCCTGACACTGACCAAAAAATATATAATAAGTCGTCACCTCCATCCAATAAACATTGGGTTTCGGCACGTTCGTGTTCTAGCACGCTTTTTAGCTTCTCCTCAGAGCGTGCTAGAATCCAACGAGTATTGTATAAAATCATGAATGCTGTGATCTCATCTACACACTCATTAATCAATTAATATATTTAAAATGGCAATATAATGATCAATAAGGAATTATTGTTCATAATAAATTATGTATGGACGGAATTTGATAGGTACAGGGTTTCTATGGTTACCCAAGTTTGGAATACATCATTAGACGAGAGGAAAAAACCCCAAAACAAACAAACAAATAAAAACAAACAAACAAACAAACAAAACAAAATAAAACAAACAAATATAACCAAAAAAAAAAAAAAAAGAAACACCAAAAAAAAAATCAAAAACAAAAAAATAAAAAAAAACACAAAAAAAAACAACCCCACACACACAAAAACTACAAAAAACAAAAATTAAAATTAAAAAACAAAAAACAAACACAGACACAAAAACAAACAAAGAGGCGATCAGTGGTTACGGAAATGATGAATTGGAAATGATGAATTGGCCTATAATTATAATTAGAACGAAATTGACGTTACTCAACTCTTTGTTATTGTTTTTAGCCAGCCATTATTATGAGTAGATCTCTTTAAATAGTATCAATCAGACTATAGATATAACGAAGAAGACGTTACTCGAGTCTTTGTTATTGTTTTTTTTTTTTGTCACCCACGTTTATGAGTAATTCTCACTTAACTGTATTAACCAGACTATACAAGTTCATGGTTACACAGAGTTTTGTGTGTTGGTCCGTTATACTTCCGGATGGTGATGTTGTGAGCTTCTAAGCCAAGCGCATACCATCTATAAACGTTTGAAGTTACGAATCGTGTTGTGTGTTGGTACGTTATATCCGGCAGGCGGATATTATGAGTTATTTAAAAAAAAAACAAAAAAAACTAAACCGAATCAAATGTAATATTAAAAAAAAATAAAAATTGAAATGATTAAATAAAGAAAGACGTAAACAAGATAACTGTTATTGTGTTAAACTTTCATAACACGATTCATTTCCGAATCATACCAAGGTTGTTGTTTTTTCAATATTTGTGTAATTTACATTAGATTAAAAAAAGGTAATAATAAATAAAAACAAATACAATCACATGATGTAAAAGATAAAAGATAACACAGGAATATTATCACAAGTAATATCACATCACGTAGTAACAGTCCCATTCACCAATGCCAAGATGTATAGCAACATGCTAAAACTATGATGATGATGATGATGATGACGACGACGATGAGGGTGATAATAAGAATGTCGTTGTTGGAGATCGTAATGACCGTGATAAGAATAAATACAATCATAATCAATGAAGATGGTAATGATAATAGCAATGATTGCAATGAGTACTATACTCATGATGATGATGATGATGATGATGATGATGATGATGATGATACTAATAATAATAACAAAATAATAATATTAATAACAATAATAATAGTATTAATAATAATAATAATAATAATAATAATAATAATAATAATAATAATAATAATAATAATAAAAATAATAATAATAATAATAATAATAATAATAATAATAACAATAATAATATCAATAATGGTAATGATAATAATAATTAATAATAATAATAATAATAATAATAATAATAATAATAATAATAATAATAATAATATAGTAATATAATAATAATAGTAATAATAATATTAATAATAATAATAATAATAATAATAAATAATAATAATAATAATAATAATAATAATAATATAATAATAATAATAATAATAATAATAATAATAATAATAATAATAATAAATATAAATTAAATAATAATAATACTAATAATACTAATAACAATAATAAGAACAACCACATAATAATAATAATATAATAATAATAATAATAATAATAATAATAATAATAATAATAATAATAAATAATAAAATAATAATAATATAATAATAATAAAATAATAATAATAAATAATATAATAATAATAATAATAATAATAATAATTAATAATAATAATAATAATAATATAATAATAATAATAATAATAATAATAATAATAATAATAAGAAGAAGAAGAAGAAGAAGAAGAAGAAGAAGAAGAAGAAGAAGAAGAAGAAGAAGAAGAAGAATATGAACAAGAATAATAATTATAACAACAATAACGCCAATAAAAGTAATAACATTTATAATATCATTACGCCTGCTAGTTATATCAATAATGAATAATAATCTCAACAACAACAGAATAGTGTTTTATCATAACAATCATCAGTCTATGGCCCTAAGAGCCATCTGTCGGAAGAAGCCTGTGAATCTTGAACATAGCATCTATAATACAAAACGTCATTCATTTATATGTAATAACAAGTGGATTCTCACCGTGCATTTAATCTGACAACGTACAAGTCATGCCCTTGAGGCGATCAGCCTAAATCAATATGCAATGGAAATAACCACAAGATTGATAAGGAGCAGAAAGCTAAGATTTCCTATTTGGATCTTTTTCAACTTGAAATTCACATCAGCCTAAATCAATGGAAATAACCACAAGATTGATAAGGAGCAGAAAGCTAAGATTTCCTATTTGGATCTTTTTCAACTTGAAATTCACATCAGCCTAAATCAATGGAAATAACCACAAGATTGATAAGGAGCAGAAAGCTAAGATTTCCTATTTGGATCGTTTTCAACTTGAAATTAACTTTTCAACGTCTGGGTCACACCAGAGTGAGACCGTGACGCACATATTATCTGGTGTATGCATCGAATAGTTCTTAAAAATGAGACAACCCCCCCCCCCCCGCCCCCCCCCCCAAAAATAAATAAATAAAAAAATAAAAAATAAAAAATAAATTTAAAATATATATATATATATATATATTGGGATATACATATATATATATATATATATATATATATATATATATATATATATATATATATATATATATATATATATATATAATATATAATAAAACAAAAAACGATTTCGTTGTAAATTCTAATTACTTGTATTTGAGCGTAAAATATTCGTTTTTCCAGCGACGTCAAGAATACAGCCATACAATCAGGCCACAGGTTTGAGAGTTTTTCGACAAAATGAGCGATATTTTAACCGATCAATATTTGAAGGACGAGTTTTCTGGTCAAACATTTTAAACACCCGAACTATTCTTTCATTTTCAACTTTTGATCAAGAAAAAGGTACTCATAATTGGGAACAATTTTTTAGCGGTTGTTTGTAAATTAGCGTTTTTCCGATTAGTTTAGTATCGGCTATTAAGCGAAAAGTAATGAATTGTAAGCTTCAAGTTTTTCTTCATCATTAAGAACTTCATCAAAGAGATGATGAAATTCTCCAAACATGTTTCGCCTTTGAAATATCGGGTGAACCCAATAACGCCTTCGATAAAAACGTCTTCTTTTCATCCAATACAATAACATGGGTTTGACCACTACGTCCATGTTGGTGGAATATCAAAATCTGAACACACATTCGATGCAATGTGTTACAGACTGCCAACTTAACGAGAGAAAAACGGGATTCACTGTGTTCAGACCTCACTGCACGTAAACGTGACTACAACTTTACGGCAGCCACTGTGTCTAAGCTCTTATCGGTTTCTGGTTGGACAGACATTCACAGTATATTATGTTATACACTTATGGCTAATTGTTTATGTTGAGTACTTTCATGTCCATGAACCTAAATCAACAATTCTTTACTCATTACAACTAGGGTTTGGTTTTACACGAACCTGATAACGGATCTTGCCTTTTCCATCAAAAGACGATAAAACGATATGGCCTGATGTGCCCCCCCCCCCCCCCCCCCCCCCCAGCCCACCCCATTACTACCAACGGAGTCGATTCCCAGTTACTGGTCTAATTGTTGAGAAGTTAGACCTGCAGTGAGTCATGGCCATTTGAATTGGAATGTATAATTCAAGATTTAAAATTCGATGTATACTTTAGGCAGTTTGCCAATACAAAGCCAAAACAATAAAAGCTTATAATTTTCAATTAACATTATCATAACATTGTAAATAAACTGCAATAAAATGAATTGCCTTATCTATAAACATGTGGATGTGCTATTTTAAACAATAGTAGAGAAGAAATGTTTTTGCAATGCATTCAGTCTCACCCTTAAGTGGTGAAACAATTGGGTTTAGATTACCATTATCATAATTGACATCACTTTGAGGACGTCACACACGTCTGCTCTACTTAGGGGTCATCATGGAAATCTTCAAAAAGATCATGACCAACTTTGAAGTCACCATTCGCGTGACACTTTAAGGTCACATGACAACGAGCGGAAGCTTGAACCACCCGTAAGACTTGACTTGATCACGTTGTCCTCTTGAAAACACTTGCCTTATCTGAAATGAGACGAAAACGAAACGTAAAATCCTGATTTCCGAAAGGTCTGGGTAAATTTTTGTTTTGATTGTTTTTTTTGTTTTTTTTTTGTTGTTTTTTATTTATTTTTTTTTTTGGGGGGGGGGGGGGTTCTTTTTAGCAAAACATGACCATAACACAAAGACATAAACAAAATATTCTTCACCAGATACATATTTTTCATATATCAGGAATTCAAAATATCATTGATGTAAAACGTGAGAAGACATCTAGTTTAATCATTGTAAAGTATGAAATGATTTCTCCATAGCTATTCCTTGATAACATGACATATTTTCGAAAGGATTGGTGTTATGGTAACAAAGGGGACGATCTATCTCTAGCTGAAAACTCTTTCTCTGTCGGAGCCCCAAAATTATGGAACAAATTAGATAAAGAAATCAAAGACGCCTCCGAAATTTCAGAAAATGTTTGTAAACATGCTTATTCAAATATAACAAACAAACAACCCCCAAAAACAAAACAGAACAAAACAAAACAGAACAAAACAAAACAAAACACCCCCCCCCTCCCAAAAAAAAACAACAACACACACACAATAATAAAAACAAACTTCGCAACCACCGCCCCCCCCCCCCCCAAAAAAAAAAAAAAAAAAAAAACAAAAAACAAAAAACAAGTCAAACAACCCATATAAAAAAAAACAAAAAAAAAAAAAAAAAAAAAAAACAAAAAAAAAAATGCAAACAGAACAAACAAACAAACAAAAAAAAAAAAAACAGCAATGAAAAAGAATCAACCAACATATCCTTCAAAAAATTTTTACATGGAAGGAATCATACCATTTCTAATCATTAAAACCAACACCGGCCAATATCATGCCGCCTTTGATAGCAATCCAAACTAGAAATTTAACAAAGCAGATTTATGAGTGGGCAAAATGATGTATACTTTTTCCACTTTTTCAGATCTTTATCTTACACCAGTATCAGTTCCCTATTTTATTTTATGTTAGATAGCCGGAGAGAAAGATAGACAGACAGATTAACAGATAGACAGACGAACAGAAAGGCAGACAAATCGATAGATAGACAGCCAGACGGTAGATTAATTGAAGGATAAATAGATAGATAGATAAATAAATAGATGAATAGATATATATATAAAGATAGATAGATCGATAAATAGACAGATAGATTGATGTATAGATGAATAAGGTATAGATAGTATGCAGATGACGTCACTCAGGCCTTTCTTATTGTTTTTGCCATCCGCGCTTGTGAGTTGTTCTCACTAAACTGTATTAACCAGACTATAAAAGTTCATGGTTACACAGAGTTTGTGTGTTGGTCCGTTATACTTCCGGATGGCAATGTTGTGAACTCCTTGGCCAAGCGCATTCTATCTATATACGGAGATGGATATAAATTATATATATATATATATATATATATATATATATATATATATATATATATATATATATATATATATATATATATATATATATTATGTGTGTGTGTATTCGAAAAGACCATAACGCGGGGAACATTTATTGTTTTTACCGAGCAATTCAGAGTCCTGAGAACGGTTCATGCGTATGTAAACAATAAATAAATAAATTAGCAATGACTATCCCGCACAAATCTTTGGGCCTCTTTTTCGCTTACGAAGTGCCCGAATTCGCGTCAAAATATGGGACGAAGCCGTTTCGTATATGCTATTTTAAAAAATTAATTACGACGCTGTTTATCGATGAATATAACTAAAAGTTGGCACACAGTTAGAAAAAAGGTCATTTTAGATTATGTCAAGCGACAAAACTCGTGCGATTACCAGAAGACCGTTAAAAGTAGATTTTTACTCTTTGGAGTAAAATATTTCTAAAACTACCAGGCGTGGAAGTTTTGTCGCTGACAAGGTAATACATGAACATTTCTTCTTTATGGTTGTAAAATTTCATATGAATATGACGAGTACTTTTCCCGTATTTTACAAAACACCATCCTAATTTGCTCTTCAAGTTTCAATCTTTTAATCCACTTATTACGGGTCATCCAAATAAATGACACCTTTGAAACTGCATAACTTGTTTATTTATGAATGGATTTTCAAAATTCAAAAACATTTTTACTCAGTGGAGATAGGGCTTTGATTTTAGACAAAAATTTTCCTCAAAAAGAGAAAAAAACATTTTTCATAGTCATTGCTAAATAAATTTACATAATCAAAAGACTGAATGAAGCTGACGCCACTCTTCTTTTGTTGATGGCTTCAGACCGCCAGCTGTTTAAGTTTTTATCCACTTAATCTCTAAATCATACAAGACGTGTCTATACCCGTTAAAGATTACACACAATTTTGTGTGGCAGTACGATCCATTGAACTGGCGGGCAGAAATTGTGATTCTTTTTCTTAAACAGATCCGTCAATGGATGCATGGTAATTTTGCTGTCAAAGGAAGCCATTGATACTATGAGTTTAGATAAATCATTCACGTTTTCTTCCCTCCAGATGAATCGTACCAAGGCACACAACTATGTGTACCCTTTAACGTTTAAAAGCTCATTTCTATATGACTTTTAGAGAGACTTTAGTGTGAACTAAATCGCCCAACTGGCGGTCTGAAAACAATAACAAATGTCCGAGTACCGTCAACTGCATTCACTCTCAAAAGAATGAAATCGACGCCTCTGGGACATCGGTTATATTTTACTCAAACGCACAGCACCAATAGATCTATAATTAACGATGATGAGATAATAACGTGAATAGTATTTTATCAGATTTTGGATTTTCCCATATCAATACATGCCTACTTGAAACAGAAAATGTGGAATTCTTTAGAGAAACAGAAATAGAGAAGTCACCAGGAATAACTTTATATAAACTATCAATTTGCTCTCAGTAATATATTTAATTCTATCATGATTCACAAAGTTCATCATAAAATTTGTTACATTGTACCAAACTGTCCATTTCAGTAGGTTTGATGGAATTGAAGATGCTTATGCAGTTAATTCTGTTGAAGCTTTAGAGATGAAGGTTTCGAAATGTGGATTTCCCCTTGTATGGGTAAAGTTAGTTGGAAGTTGGAATGGAAAGAAAAACTAATTGAGAATTTTGCGACATCTTAAATGTTAGAAGAAATTCTATTAGTTCCCCAGTAGACGGTCTGGTTTTTAGGAATGTTTTTTTTTCCTTCTACTTTTCTTTCTTGGTTTGTCTGG
>NC_088364.1:25837236-25842236 GCF_034508935.2 Berghia stephanieae | reverse complement strand
GCTCAAAGCGCTTTACAAAGGGTCCCTGACCAACAGCTACACGTAACTTATAGAACGAGACATGACGCCTGTTAGGCAATATTACAATTTTTCCTAGAGACAACGCAGTAAACGGCAAACGGCCAGGTACTCATTTTACCCCCCCCCCCCCCCCCTCCCCGGAGATTGGTGAGAAAATGTGAGTAAAGAGGCTTTTTCCAAGGACTCAACTATGCGCCGAGAGAATGCCATGCCACTAGACCACATTGTTCCACTCACAATGTTGAGTATCAGGTTCTCTTCCACATGATATCCTTTTCAAAAGTTTGGTCACGTTTGTGATCCATCATCTCAAAACGGTATTATGTAGGGATGAACCAGATGCTAAAAAGTAAATTTAAAGCTTAACTGGTCAAAAAGTTTGAATTCTTGGTATCCGGCGCACTAAATTATGCTATCCATTCTTCTCAATAAAACACACAAACTCAACGCAAGTCTGAGATTTCTGGCTGTACATTCTATTTTCAACATCTTTATCATCTCGACATAATACCGTTTTGAGGCGAGGGGGTCACATTAAAAAAAAAATTACAAGCAAACACAGAAGTAACAAACAAACAAGCAAGCAAACAAACAAACAACAAAAAAAAGCATGATCTCACCCTCACTTAACATCTGCCTCGGAGTTTGTTTCATTAATCGAGTATCATGTAACACGAAAATCGATAACAATTATTGATTGACAGTTTGATCCCGTTCATTGAATCTACCTGGAATATGCAGCTCGTATTTTATTATCCCTTAAGTAACACATGACTGCTGAACATCTGTGTCCTTCTTTAACGTTAGCAAATCCTATAGAAAAAAAAACAAACCAAACAAAAAAAAACAAAAAACAAAAAACAAAAAAAAAAAAAAACCCAACAAAAACAAAACCAAACCACTTGAGCTTTTATATAGAGCAATATCCACTAAACGTGCTCAAAGTGCTTTACAAAGAGTCCCTTACCACCAGCAAAGGCGCTTTTTTCCCCGACAAAGACAACACTGTTAACGGCCAGGTACTCATGTTACACCTGAGTACGCCGAGCGAGGCTCGAACCCAGGAACTTACGATCCGAAAGCGAGTGTCTTACCACAAGACCACATCGCCGCATAGAATGAATGCCAAAGAACGGGACTTCACTGGTTAACCCTCTCCTTACCAACTATAGGAAAATCGTCACATTCGTTACGATACAACCAACATTTTTCTTATTCAAATTTCTTTTGTACATAAAAAAAAAAAAAATATTTAATGAACAATGTGTTGTAGAGAATGTTTTGCTAAAGAAATTATGTATCGCAAGAACTTTACTGCTATTGTGTTTGAGTGATAAAAACATATATTTTTGTGTTGGTTGGGTGTGACATTTTGGGGAAAATCCTGAATATGGCTGGTAAGGAGAGCGTTAAAGTATCACGTTTAAAACTTTGGGACAACTTTCATTGTGTTTTATTATCTAGATCGATTGATGTTCAAACTAAAATTGTAGGGCTAAAACTAACAGTGGTGGAAGAACATTTGTGTTGTTTTTGTTTTTAAACGGGCAAGACAGGCACACTTCTAAAGTCGTGAGTGTGTGTCTAACTAGACTAACTTCACCAACCAATTTGATATCCCGCCCCCCCCCCCCCCCCCCCTTCCACATCACACACAACCAATGATACACACAACCCTTCCACTTCCAACCAGAGCCTCAACCCTCAGGTCAGCGCGCGCGCACATAAAACACATACATTCAAAGACACACAAACGCATACACTCACCCACAACCCCACCCACACACCCAGCCACAAACCCAAACCACACACAGACATTCCACACATACCAGACATCTGACACGTGAGCTAAATGAATTAAATTAAAATGATTCTTTCATTATGTTGGCGGATTTTTGATGATCTGTCTACCCTTTAAAAAAGTAAATGTTTAGCTATCAAGTCCTTCTTCTCCCCTGTCAGATGGGCAGATGTTGTGAGTATTATACCTAAACGCATAGAAGGTATTTATTTTAAGCCAAATATTTGTAAGTTACGCTTAAAATCATCCCGATTTAATACCGTTTTGAGACGACGGATCACACATGTTCTTTTGTTCGTGAACGGCAGAGGTTACCAGTGTCTATTGATTTAACATGCTTTAATTATCACACGACCTCTCCACCATACATACACCCACTACTTCCGGAGGCATTCAAATCTAGACTTTGGAACTTGCACATCCCCAGCTACGATTCATATCACAACAACAAACCCACACAAAATTATCGAACACGCCCTCTCACACGGCCACGTTAAACCGCACATTCATATGCGTCATTATACATTCTGATCACATGACATGTGAAAAAGTTCTAACTAGCATGAAGAATAAAAAGTACCGATTTTCTTTGTTTAGAACCAAGCTGCTGGTTGCTGGGATGACGAGACATCAGACTATTGAATCCTATTTCATGTTCGTATAACAGAAATCGATTCAGGCTATTTTAATATGCGAGGAGTGGAAATTTACATACAGCATTTAAAAACCCGAATGTGATAAAGATCTATCTGTTTTCATTACCTGCAGTAATGACAGTCACTTGATGTAGCAGATGGTCTGTTCTGTTAGTTCTCAATAGAGTTTTTATATCGAATCGACAGCGATCAAAGCAATAAACAAAGCCGAGCAACATTTATAGGCTATGCCAATGGCGAGATAACATTCTTATAGATAGATCGAAGTTGACGTCGCTCGGGTCTTTGTTATTGTTTTTTGCCATCCGCGTTTATGAGTAATTCTCACTAAACTGTGTTAATCAGACTATAAACGTTTAAGGTTACACACAGTTTTGTGTGTTAGTCCGTTATACTTCCGGATGGCAATGTTGTGAGCTTCGAAGCCAAGCGCGTACTATCTATTGCTGCATGGTGTGACCATTTGTTTGTGCTGACCCGTCGACCACAGAACCAGAGTGATCCTATGAGGGAGGTTTAGGTATAGTCCACCACCGCTCATCCGGGGCAAAGATAAGGAACTGAACCACCCAGACCATAGGAACCACCGGGACCAAAACCCGGTGATGACAAACCACCGTTTAATTTAACTGAATACTATTGTACTGATTTAGCGACAAGCATTACAAAAATGATAATATACACAAAAACAAAAAACAAAAACAACAAAAAAAAACAAAAAACAACAAAAAAGCAAAAACAAAACAAAACAAAAAACAAACCAAAAACAAACAAAACTGTATCTTTTTTGCACCCCCTTTCTTTCTTTCTTTTTTTTTTTTTTTTACCTTAGTAGCTCAGTTCGTGTAGATAGAGCACTCGCTTCACACGCAAGGGGACAGCGAACGGTTCCGGGTGCAGTCTATATTTTCCCCCGAAACGTCCATTTTATCTGTTTTCGTATATTAAATTGAAGCTTACATTCAATTTCAGATTGTTATTTATTTCGTCAAGCTTCAAGCATTTACATTTTTTTTTAGCCTAGGAGACGTATTAAACTGCTTGGTGTAGCCTAATGGTGACAATGACAAAGACTGAGTTGACACCGTCTCATCTCGTCTTTTAGCAAAGTCAAGCAACCATTAATTTGGTTGGTGAACAAATAGATATAAATCAGTCTCATCTTGGACAAAAACCCCTCTCAAACCCGGGACTTCACTTTTCGCCAAGATGAGGACGAGGTCTCTGGCCAACATTTTAAATACGGGTCTATCCAGAGTCGAGTACGGCACTTAACAGGTTAATCAATTTCTATTGAGCATAATATCAATAAAATGCTTAAAGCATTTTGCATATAAATTCATTGAATTGGGTTTGGGAGGAGTTCTCTTGACTTTAATAGTGAATGAAACCAAAATGTGATCCATCGCCTCAAGACGGTTTTATGTTGGAGTGACTTTGATCCAGCAAAACGAATCTATCACGAGACATATTATAACACAGCTTTAAGTCTAGACCCTTTATTATAGTCAACGAATGCAGTTTTAGGAGGCGCAAAAAATATACGTTTCAGTTTTACTGATGATTTAATTTTTTTTTCATCCACTTCCTTCAAACTGTACTGGTTTGATGCGGTGGGGTCACATACAATTTGGTCCGATGAGGCCTGATGGACAGAGGCTAGGGGGAAATCATTGGATGGAATTTAAAGCAACGTGAAAAAAAAACAAAAAAACAAAAAAAAAAAACCAACGCAAAACAACTTAAGCATTTATCTAGCGCAATATCCACGAAATGTGCTCAAAGCGCTTTACAATATGTCCCAAGCAAACAGCAACATTTATCATTGACGGGTCTAATATAGTACGAGACATGACGCCTGTTAGGCTAAAATACTTTTTTTTCCCGACAGAGACAACGCTGTTATAGGCCTGGTACTCATTTTACACCTAAATGCGGCGAGAGAATGTAAGTAAAGAGCCCTTTCAAAGGACTCAACTATGCACCGATCAGAGTGGGATTCGAGCCCTCGATCTTTCATATCCGAAGGAGAGTGCCATACCACTATAACACATAGCCACACTGAGCGTGATGAAAATGTATAAACTTTCTGTGGAAAGCTGCTGTGAACTGAAGTATATTTATTTTCCGAGTTCCAGATTGATTTCATCCTGTGGTGCAATAGGACATGCATGACTCACGACAAGGTCGCGGGGTCACTTCAGCCCACCGGCACATCCTGGCCTAGTTAGTGTCTCGTATTGATTGAGACAAGAGACCAGGAATAAAAACAAGGTAGGCGGGTGTCGCGTTGAGATAAATACACATCATAAATTATCGGTAAGATCGAGAGTATTAGAGGGATGAGGGTCTGTCTGAGTGGGAGTCTGGGGGGGGGGGGGGGGGGGGGGGAGAGGGAGAGAGGAGGAGGAGAGAGAGAGAGAGAGAGAGAGAGTGAGAGAGAGAGAGAGAGAGAGAGAGAGAGAGAGAGAGAGAGAGAGAGAGAGAGTGGGTGGAGAATTTGTGTTGTACTTTTGTTATTA
>NC_088364.1:25814736-25832236 GCF_034508935.2 Berghia stephanieae | reverse complement strand
ACCTACATATCTATCTATCTATCTATCTATCTATCTATCTATCTATCTATCTATCTATCTATCTATCTATCTATCTATCTATCTATCTATCTATCTATCTATCTATCTATCTATCTATCTCTCTCTCTCTCTCTCTTATATATATATATATATATATATATATATATATATATATATATATATAAACATTTGAAATATAATTAAGATAGTTTGGCTTCTACAACGTTGTTATCGAGCGTTGCTCTCATCTTCCTGATGAGAGCAACGCTCGATAACAACGTTGTAGAAGCCAAACTATCTTAATTATAATTCAAATGTTTATAAATAGCTCCTTTTATACTAAAGTTGAGCACTATTATTTCATGGTTTTTGTTTTATAATTTATATATATATATATATATATATATATATATATATATATATATATATATATATATATATATATACATATATCTACCTATAAATTATTTTTTTTTAAAACAATGAAACAATATTCCTCAACTTTTTGAGCTATCTATAAATTCATAAAAAAAATAACCTTGTCTCTCTGGCTACACGTTTAGGTAATATACTCACAAACAACTGTCTGCTAAAGTAAACATACCATTATAAACAAAAAAAAAGAGCTTTTATATAGGACATTATCCACTAAACGTGATCAAAGCGCTTTACAAGGGGTCCATGTCCAACAGCAACATTTAACATTTAGGACAAGACATGACGCCTGTTAGGCGATATTATATTTTTTTTCGGACATAGACAACGCTGTTAACGGCCAGGTACTCATTTTAACCTGAATACGGTGAGAGAATGTGAGTAAAGAGCCTTTTCCAAGGACTCAACTATGCGCAGAGCGAGGCTCGAACCCAGGACCTTCCCATCCGCAAGCGATTGCCATACCACATGACCACATAGCCGCACAAAGCTATGTGTAATGTTTATAGTCACCCATCTGGCTGTCCAAAAACAATAAACTTCTCTCCTCCCATACAGCCAGGAAGATAGAATAAACAATGAATGCTTAACCAGTAGAATTTTAACGACAGACATGGAGATAGAATAAACAATACGCTTCAACAGTCGTAACGTCACTTCCTTCGTAATGACGCATGGTAACTTAGTAACTGGCTCTAAACTATCGGAACAATGGCGGACGACCTCATGAAATATTTCTCCGACGAGCATAAAAGCGTATCCAGATAGAAAAAACATTAGATCTATAAATCTGATCATATTTTGACTTTTACACATTCTGATCACAAGACATGACAATTCTAGTCAGCATGAAGAATAAAAAGTACCGATTTTCTTTGTTTAGAACCACGATGGCCGCCTATGCTGGGCGACGTAACATCAGACTATTAAATCCAATTAATACTTAAACAGTAGATATATGACCAATCAAAGAATTAGATCCATGACACAACCCCAAAACCGCTCGAACAAACAGATCTAGTTGTAACTTAACAATAAAATGAATGAAGTTGATATCACAGTGCCCATTGTTATTTAGATAGACAATTGGGTGATTAGTTCTCACTAGAGCCTCTTAATCAGAATATAAACGCAGTTTACGGTCCCACACAATCATGTGTGTTGGTTTGATTAATCTGCGAGTAGAACCAGAGAGTATTTTACTGTCACCCATTACCATGTGTTACACATGCATAGTTCGCTAAAGTTTAGCAATCACTGTCATTATTTAATGAATATTGACTTCTTATTTACTTACTTTGGGCACCTGAAAAGACACGACACATTAGAGAGAGAGAGATGTACTGGAGGGCATGGCGGAGGGCAAAAGAGGCAGGGGAATACCACAAAGAAGATGGCAACAGGATATACAGGAATGGCTCAACAACGGCGTGACGGAATGTAGCAGATGGGCACAAGACAGAGACTTCTTCCGAAGGACTGTGTGAGAGGCTACGTCCAAGTGATATGCCACAGAGAGAGAGAGAGAGAGAGAGAGAGAGAGAGAGAGAGAGAGAGAGAGAGAGAGAGAGAGAGAAGAGAGGAAAGAGAGAAGAGAGAGAGAGAGAGAGAGAGAGAGAGAGAGAGAGAGAGAGAGAGAGAGAGAGAGAGAGAGAGAGAGGGAGAGAGATTCTCTTGGTTCCTTGGTGGAACACAAGCGCCAATATTGACTTCTTGGACAGTCCGAATCATTTGGGTTAAAGGTGGAAGGGGCGTGGTTATGTTCGCACCACCACAAGTTTATTTTATGATAATGTCAGAAACCCCATATTTTACATTCTGATATGAATCGCACAAGTTGAAAAACCCGATTCACTTGTGCGGCTTTGTTTCCATTAAGAAAAATAAAAAGTGGCTTTATTTTTGTCTTGGTCACGAGGAATGAAATTGTCGGGTCACATTGCCCTACCCGAACTGTGCTCGCCGTGGAAATGCGTCACGCATTTGCCTACACACACTGGGAACTAGAGTGGCATAATCTTTTATTTATTTAATCATTTATCTATTTATTTATTTATTATTATTTTATTTGAGGTCAAGCGTGTAAGTTCAGTATTTTGTCGTATTAAATTAGGGAAAAAAATGAGTCTGCGGTGAAAGTGACAAGAATTACATTTGAGTATTGGGTATTTTTTTTTTTTTTTTTTTGGGGGGGGGGGGGGAAGCAGCGTGGCTCAGCGGTACGGCCTTTGGTTCGTACCCGAAAGATATATTGGCCTTGAGCAAGTCACCTAGCCCTAGCTCAATTTCCGGCGCTGCACTGCGGCTGACGCCTAGGCTATTCCAGTCTTCCCTTGGAATAGACCCTGGAAACAAACTTCCCCTATGGAACGAAAAAGGGAATTTTATGAATTATTTTATTTACCAGAGACTACAATAATCTATTGTTGTTCTTATTGGCGAACTTAATTCAAATCAAATTTCCAAATGTAGACGTTTTAAAGTTTAAGTCAGTTTTCAGCACTTTGCTCACCTCGAGAAAATACCGGTCACATTTATTTACTTATTACTTATTTACTCTTTTTTTATGTTGTTGTCAAAATGACCTAAAATGACGGGCGAACTTAGTCAAAAACATTAAAAAAGCAACAAAAAAAAAAAAAAAACTCCACCCCCCCCCCCAGAACAAGCAAACGAACAAAAGAAAAAAAACAAACAAATAAACAAACAAAAATAAAAATAAATAAATAAATAAAAGAAGCAAACAAAAACACACACACAAATGAAAACAACCCCCTAAATAAAAAACAAACAAAAAAAACCCCCAAAACCAATACCAAAAAAAAAAAAAAAGAAAAAAAAAAGAAAAGAAAAAATGACAAATTTTGGGTCACGATGTATGAATGAATAACACGAATGAATTTGTCGTCAAATGTGATGACACACTTGACGTCAGCGTGGCGTTGTTGTTGATAAATACAATAAATGAGAGGCCATTTTTCTTGGAAAAAGGCTTGCCGTGTTTAATTCGGTCGTGCGACACGCCGTTATAGAGAGAACTCGATTCTGCGGCGTTATTTACCGTTATAGTAGAAAACGACAGGGGCTGCCCGTGATTGTGAAAATACTAACGAAAGAGTGAAAATGGAGATGCTTCGTATAGGAACGATACAGACAATGGAATGACGTTTCGGATACAAACCTTTCGTCAGCACAACAATAAACAAATTAACGTGGGAAACAAATAAAATAAAAGTACAAGAAGTAGTTGCAGTAATAATAATAATAATAATAATAATAATAATAATAATAATAATAATAATAATAATAATAATAGTAATAATAGTAACAATAATAATAATAATAATAATATAATAATAATATATAAGTAGTAGTAGTAGTAGTAGTAGTAGTAGTAGTAGTAGTAGTAGTAGTAGTAGTAGTAGTAGTAGTAGTAGTAGTAGTAGTAGTAGCAGTAGTAGTAGTAGTAGTAGTAGTAGTAGTAGTAGTAGTAGTAGTAGTAGTAGTAGTAGTAGTAGTAGTAGTAGTAAGATGTAACATTTTGCAATATTGTAGCCTATGTAAAATTTAAAGAGGTATCTAATAAACATTATGTGCGGCTACGTGACATAGTGGATTGACACTCGCCTTCGGATAGAAGCTCCTGGGTTCGAGTCCCGAGCGGTGCATAGTTAAGTCCCTGGAGCAGGCTCTTTACTCACAGTCTCTTAGCGTACACAGGTGTAAAATGAGTACCAAGCCGTTAACAGCGTTGTCTCTATCAGGAAAATTGTAATATCGCCTAACAGGGCATGTGGTCGTGCTGCCTCACCGAGAGTTGGGGTATCATGGTTGATCAGCCATCCCCTTTGACCTCACATGTCGCGGTGGCGTATATTTACCTTCTCATGAACAAAAGTGTCGTGTTATCTTTTTATCGTTTATTTATTTATTTCAATTAATATTTTTTTTTTGTCAGAGAGCTGAAAGTGGCGTAGTTAGAAGAATTAAAAAGAGAAGATAATAAAGAAGAAACAACAACAACAACAACAACAACAACAACAACAACAACAACAACAACAACAACAACAACAAAAGTCATACAATAGTCATAACACGCATTGCATTACCAAATTTAGCAAAATCAGCCTGAACTCAAAATACAACATTTTCCTTTCCTTCTATTTCGGAATGACAAAAGTACGACACAAATATTTTTGTGTAATGTGATAGCATGAAACAAAATCGTCAAAGATGTCTCAAGTTTGCATACCATTAAAGGAATATCATCTCATCTCATGTAGTTCCATATCTGAAGCAGACGTCGGAGGTCATCTTCCGCCAAGCTGATCTATCTCTTGCCAATTCTATTAGAGCAGCGCCACCTTTCTCAGCTTCATCTGTCCAAGTTCTTATCCCTTTCAAATACGTTATTCTTTGTCTTCCTCTTATTCTTTTTCCATTCATCTTTCCAGTCAAGGCGAGTATTTCCAAACCAGGGTGGCGGATAATGTGTCCTAAAAATTCCATTTGGCGTTTGATGATTTTTGTTATCAGTGATCTTTTTCTGTTTGCCATTTCTAAAATTTCTTCATTTCTTTTCCTTTCCATCCATGACACCCTCATCATTCTTCTGTAAAACCACATTTCCACTGCCTCCAGTCTTTTAACATGGTCTTGTTTATGGTCCAGCTCTCACAACCATATAGCAGCACAGACAGTACATAGCAATCCAGGACTTTGATTTTTGTTTTCATGCTAATATTCCTGTTTTTCATAATTGTATGCAGCTGGTTGAATGCATTCTTCGCCATACCTATTCTTTTCTTTATTTCACAATCTGATTTTCCATTGGATGTTACATTGAAGCCTAAATATTTGAAACATTCAACTTGTTGTATTGTTTGTCCTCTGCTTGTTATTACACAGGCTGGTGGGTTATTATTTTTAGATACCGTCATACATTCTGTTTTAGATATATTCAGTTCCAGTCCCATATTTTCACTACTCCTGACTACAACATCCAGTAATTCTTGTAGTTCATGTTCAGATTCTGCCAGTAGAACCGTATCATCTGCATACCTCAGATTTGTTACATTCTTTCCTCCAATACACACCCCCTTCTTATGTTCGATATCTCTTAATATCATTTCACTATAGAGGTTGAATAAATCTGGAGACAAAACACACCCCTGCCTAACTCCTCTTCTAATAGGTGTAAAACTGCTTAGTTCGTTGTCAACACGCATTGCTGCTTCTTGTTCCCAGTACAAATTCCGTAATATTCTTAAATCTTTACCATCAATGTCCAAGGATGATAGAATTTTGAATAGTTTTTCGTGTTGTACTTTATCAAAGGCTTTTGAATAGTCGATGAAACACATATACAGATCTTTATTTACTTCAATACATCTTTCCATCAGCATTGATAATGTGAATATTCCATTTCTGGTACCCTTGTCCTCAACAAAACCAAATTGCATCTCCCAATTTCAGGTCGTATTTTATTTCTTATTCTTAGTAAAATTATCTTCAAAAGAATTTTTGTGAGGTGGCTCATTAGGCTAATAGTTCTGTGTTGTTCACAATCAACTGCCCCTGGCTTTTTTGGTAGTGCTATAAAAATGGATCTTTTCATATCAGTTGGCATTTTTCCTGTGTCATACACTTGATTTAGAAGGTTTGTGATGAATTCAATCCCCATTCACCCAGGCCAGTCAAGGCTTCAATTGTTATGGCATCAGGTCCTGCAGCTTTTCCATTTTTCATGCTTTTCATGACGTTCCTAACTTCATCTTTCATTATAGAAGGCCCTTCCAGTTCTTTTATCATAGGCATTTCTCCTCGATTATCAAAAAAAAGTTCTTCAATATATTCTGACCATCTGTTTAGAATGCAGTCTTTGTCCATGATGGTGTTTCCACGCTTGTCTTTGATGCATCCACTTTTAGCACCTGATTTAGTTTTGTTTGTCACTTCTTTGATTTTCTGATGGAAGAATTTGCCATTTTTTTCTTTGCAGGACATTATATAGTGACATTGTTCATTTATCCAGTCTTCTTTAGCTTCGTTGCATTTTCTTTTTATCTGCCTGTTCAGAGTCTTGTATTTTTCTTCCTGATTTTTGGCCTTTCTTCTCTCATTCATTAATTCTAATATCTCTGGAGTAATCCATTTCTTCTTCTGCAACTTAAGTGTGGTTGGAACATTTTCTTCTAATGATGCAGCAACACTGTCTTTAAACTGCTCATATTTCTCTTCTATATCTGTTAGTTCTCCAAGCACTTCAAACTTGTTTCTTACTGATAGTTCAAATTTTTCTTGTATCTTCTGTTCCTCCCGGAGAATGTCTAGTTGGTATTTAGGTTTAGCCATTAAAGGAATACGACTTTTTAAAAAAAAGGAAAAAATAAAAAACAAAAACAAAACAAGACATAGTGAGAGATTATCACAGTCCCGTCGACCAAGTGATTTTTTCCACACTGTTGCTATTCCGAAACAGTTCATGTTGATTTTGGTAAATTTGGTGATGTATTATGGGTCTTTTGGCTTATGGGCAAAAATGTAGGACTTTTTTCCTAGAAGATGATGAAAACCAGATGTAAATAGTAAATATCAACGGTTTAAGAATAAAAAAAAGTCTTTGAAATCAGGGAAAGACTTTATGGACACCCTGTATTTCCATGACAACAACGAGTCCTATAATAATTTGGATCATCAGGCATTCGGTCCCGATGTATTAATAAATAAGACATGTAATGGGAAGCCACTGTAAACTCGGGGGACAAGTAGATATCACAACCTTATGAATGGCACACACCGATTCAATATCAATAATATTATTTTCCTCAACTCACAGCACTCTGACAGACGAAAAGGAAACCCCCCCCCCCCCTCCCTCCCTCCCCTCTCTCTCTCTCTCTCTCTCTCTCTCTCTCTCTCTCTCTCTCTCTCTCTCTCTCTCTCTCTCTCCTTTTAAGGCTGAATACAGGACGTATCCTTTAAATCATCTAACTGGTGACAGAAAGTTACGAAAACCTGAGCCAAATATAAGTGATATTATAAATACACATTGTGGGCGAGATGATGTCTACTGCCTTGACACTTGACACGGCATGACACAGATACGCAATGTCTGCTACTTCTAGGCTTGACTGAAAAGTCTTGACGCCTATTGAATATCTCCGATTGTATTGAACTCACCATTATAAACTATACATCAAAATGGGGTATTTATCTCTGTCGAGATAACAACAAATAGTAACTGATAAGAACAAATAACAACTGATAAGAACTAAATAACAACTGGTAGAACAAAAATACTTTGATTCTAGCCTCATAATCAATATTTTCGTGTGATCAACTCGGCCCCAACTTTACGTGCACGACTCTCCCGAGCCAACAAAGTGAAACAACACACGGAGTTTCTTTGGTATAGATAGTACGCAGATGACGTCACTCAGGCCTTTGTTATTGTTTTTGCCATCCGCGTTTGTGAGTTGTTCTCACTAAACTGTATTAACAAGACTATAAAAGTTCATGGTTACACAGAGTTTGTGTGTTGGTCCGTTATACTTCCGGATGGCAATTATGAACTCCTTGGCCAAGCACATTCTATCTATAGGGAATGAGATTAGCGGAAGAGAAGCGTCCCTTGATTGGACGTCACCCATACTGTGACGTCACCGGCGGAAAAGTTATTAGCGAGAGAACGTCATGTTGGTTGTGCGAATGAAAAAAATCTAGAGCATTTATATAGCGTAATATCCACTAAAATGTGCTCAAAGCGCTTTACAAAGGGTCCCTGACCAACAGCAACACGTAACATGTAGAACGAGACACAACGCCTGGTAGGCGATATTACAATTTATTTCCGACAGAGACAACGCTGTTAACGGTCAGGTACTCATTTTACACCTGAGTACGGTGAGAGAATGTGAGTAAAGAGTCTTTTCAAAGGACTCAACTATGCGCCGAGCGAGGCTCGAACCCAGGACTTTCCGATCCGAAAGCGAGTGTCATACCACTAGACCACCTAGCCGGATGCGAGGACGAGAGACTCATGCGCACAACCAACATGACGTTCTCTCTCTAATAACTTTTCCGCTGTTGACGTCACAGACTAAAGGGTGACGTCCAATCAAGGGATGCTACTCTTCCGCTAATCTCATTCCCTTTTGTTTTTTAGAGCACCTTTGGATGATTAAGTTCCCACAAAATAAATGTTTGAGTAGCAATGCACACGTTTTGGGTTACACGTAGTTTTTCGTTTACTGGCGTTTTTGATGTTTTGTTGAGTAAATTACAGTAGTGTCTATGACACAGTGGTTATTCACGAACAGGAGACGAAAATGAATGCACTCAGTTTACAGCTTACGTTATGTTGTATGTGTTACTGTAAAATTCTAATATTCTTGGTGGTAAAATGGACTCACTCAAAAGCGCCCAAGGAATTAGCGATTGCGCGAAAACCATAAAATAACATTCACATTTAGGATTCAATAGGTCTAGTAAATTCTAAGACTGTATGCAAAGATTCCTGACAATACACAACACGGTTTGAGAGAAACAGATCGAAAAATGTGATCATGTATTTAGAAGCAGACTATAATAACCTGACGCTTACCAAAACATTTCGTCAAAATACGAGCTAGATAGAATGAAGTTGACGTCACTCGGGTCTTTGTTATTGCTTTTTGCCATCCACGTTTATGGGTAATTCTCACTTAATAACTGTATTATATAGATAGTTTGAAGATGACGTCACTCAGGTCTTTGTTATTGTTTTTTGCCATCCGCGTTTATGAGTAATGCTCACTGAACTGTATTAACCCGACTATAAACGTTCATGGATACACACATTTTGTGTGTGTTGGTCCGTTATACTTCCGGATGGCAATGTTATGAGCTTCTTAGCCAAGCGCTTACTATCTATAGACTATAAAAGTTCATGGTTACACATTGTTTTGTGTGTTTGTCCGTTATACTTCCGGATGGCAATGTTGTGAGCTTCGTAGCCAAGCGCATACTATCTATACAAAAGTTCAACCAATGGTATCATTTATTGTATCCTCGATCACTTTTAACGACAACTCACTAGGCGGTGCACCGATGACGTCACAATACAAGTGCTCTTGTCAGGTTTAAAGTTGTTCAATGTCAAGTCGGGAAACATGGTAAATGTGTATTGATGGTATGTGTCTAGATAAAATACACACCAATTCATCACGCAATATCAATCGTACAAATACACAAAGAGTTTATAGATAGTATGCGCTTGGCTAAGAAGCTCATACATTGACATCCGGAAGTATAACGGACTAACACACAAAACTGTGTATCCATGAACGTTTATAGTCGGGTTAAAACAGTTCAGTGAGCATTACTCATAAACGCGGATGGCAAAAAACAAAAACAAAGACCTGAGTGACGTCATCTTCGAACTATCTATAGTCATAGAACATTTAGTGGGAAGAAATCACATCGGAATAAAGAAAGATGAGAAAACCCGTGCCAAAATTTCAATTGTATTAGAAATATATATTATATTATGAGTGAGAGGATGTTTACCTACTTGACTTGACCTGACATTGATACGCATCAGAAGTTCTGCGTCTCTCTCTCTCTTTCTCTCTCTCTCTTTTATATATATATATATATATATATATATATATATATATATATATATATATATATATATATATCCTAAAATATATATTATCCTAATACGCCGTCTCCGCTGACACTGACAAGAACTTGTATGTTGACGTCTTTTTAGGTTGACGAATAGCTAAATAAGTTGTCATGCGTTGTATTATGATCTCATTGGTTGAACTCTCGGAAACAATTCGGGATTCGCTTTCATTTGATGGGTGTCATCAATACTTTGACGTATATTCTGGTCAGGCTATGAGTTCACAAAGGCCACGATCAGACGCTATGCGCTGGACGAGAGGGATCACCACTGTAGATAACACCGATTTACAATTAAGTGACGCCAACCGTGGCCTTCGCGCCAACGCAGACTTTTATCCGTCGATCTATTATTATGTAGGCTTTTAGATAGAGGTCAGACGCATTTAGAAGATATTGACCCACTATCTAGCTACACGGCGCTGGCAACAAGCCATCGGAATAGACTGGACGTACTTTTATTCTAGTAATAATAGGGAGGAATGGCCATTGGGCCAGGGTGAACTAGTGGTCTGATCCATGGAATTCCAGGTACAGGTCAAAGGTCCAGAGAGGTCACGGTTATCTTCACATTATGACGTGTAAACGGGGAAACTTTGGATAACTCGATCGCTGAATTAACAGTTCCGTGGGTATCATGACTGTGTTGCTCTTTAGCATAGCTCGTCGTCGTACTTCAGAGCCATTATGCCCACGAAACTGGAGTTTATCCCGATTTCAAAAGCGCGAAACGGACAGAAGCAATTGCTTGGTTTCTTTTGGATAGACTAATAATCACACCTGGGTTGATTGGGGAGTTAGAAAAAAACCTCGACTACACCCGGGATAGATTGCGGTCCCTTTAGGCGTGAAGCGAGTACTTTACAAACTGAGCTATAGTTAGTATGCGCTTGGCTTAGAAGCTCACAACATTGCCATCCGGAAGTATAACGGACCAACACACAAAACTAGAATGTACGTATAACCTTGAACGTTTATAGTCTGGTTAATACAATTTGGTGAGAATTAGTCATAAACGCTGATGGCAATAAGCAATAACAAAGACCTGAGTGACGTCAGTTTCGTTCTGTCTATCGGGACGCCGATAGCACAGCTTGTACTTTGACAACACACTTTCATTTTCACATTTGACCTCCAATTTTTAATAACTTCAAGTAAAAGAGGTGACTTTTAAAAAAACTACTAAGTTCAGTTCGTCTTTGTGGTCTTGTGGTATAACGCTCGCCTTCGGATCGGAAGGTCCTGGGTTCGACTCCCGCTCTGAGTGGCGCATTGTTGAGTCCTTAGAAAAGGCTATTTACTCACATTCTCTTGCCGTACTCGGGTGTAAATTGAGTACCTGGACGCTAACGGTTTTGTCGCCTTACAAGCGTAATATATCAGCCTGGGTACAGCTGGGGCGACCATCCCCAACCCAGCGCGTCCACAGGTGGCGGATCGTGGAACGGCCTACAGATCCTGATCTATAGGTTAGCTGTAAAGCCGCGGACCAACTGGCGATAGTCGTGGAGAGTGAGGTTGGGTAGTCTGGCAGCACAGCTACACATACAAAATGCCTCATATACTCTATGAAGGGACTATCAAAGTGAATGGGAGGCGCCTTAAAACCTGCCAAATGCTCCCACTGCCTTGTGGGTTATGACCGGGAGGTCAAAAGGCTATGGAGTAAACCAGATAAAAATCCGTCAGAAGGCAACGGGAAACCACTGACGTATCATCCCAAGATCGTCATGATGTCCGTCCAAGCGAATCTAGTCAACGACGTCAATGGATGTTTTTCGAGCAACTCGATTACAGCCTCGTCCGGTAGAGATAGTCATGCAGGTGAACAGGTGACTCTCGACCGTCATCCAGCTACTGTGCACCACCAAACATTACGAACAGCAACATGGAATGTAAGAAGTCTGTACCAGAAAGGAAAATTAGCAAATGTAGTTATGGAAATGAAGAGATTGAATATCAATGTTTTAGGATTATCAGAAGTTAGATGGAAAGGAGCAGGAGAACTTAATTATGATGACTGTAAAATAATATACTCAGGAGGAGGAGAACACCAAAGGGGAGTTGGAATTACTAGATAATAAAACGGCGCGAGCAGTCAAAGGATTCTGGCCCATATCAGACAGAGTAATGGCAATCAAACTACAAGCAAAACCTTTTGATTTTGATATTTTACAAATATACGCCCCAACCACCAGTCACGATGATGAAGAAGTGGAAAATTTCTATCAACAAATAGATAAAGCAATGCATCAGTTTAAGTCTTCAGACATAAAACTCATCATGGGCGATTTTACTGCCAAGGTGGGCCGAGAAAGAATAGAAGATATTGTGGGCCCACATGGTCTGGGAGACAAAAATGACAGAGGTGATCGTCTTATTCAATGGTGCCGTCAACATGATCTGACAATCACAAATACTTGGTCAACAAACCACAATAGAAGGAAGTGGACATGGAAAAGTCCTGGAGATGGAGTGAGAAACCAAATAGATTACATACTCATCAGCAAACGTTTCCGAAACTCGGTTTTGTATGCCAAATCTATGCCGGGGGCTGACTGTAACAGCGATCATATACCTGTGCTATGCCCCATACGAGTTAAATTGAAAATCTGCAAAAGAGCAAAGGCTAAACCTAAATACCAACTAGACATTCTCCGGGAGGAACAGAAGATACAAGAAAAATTTGAACTATCAGTAAGAAACAAGTTTGAAGTGCTTGGAGAACTAACAGATATAGAAGAGAAATATGAGCAGTTTAAAGACAGTGTTGCTGCATCATTAGAAGAAAATGTTCCAACCACACTTAAGTTGCAGAAGAAGAAATGGATTACTCCAGAGATATTAGAACTAATGAATGAGAGAAGAAAGGCCAAAAATCAGGAAGAAAAATACAAGACTCTGAACAGGCAGATAAAAAGAAAATGCAACGAAGCTAAAGAAGACTGGATAAATGAACAATGTCACTATATAATGTCCTGCAAAGAAAAAAATGGCAAATTCTTCCATCAGAAAATCAAAGAAGTGACAAACAAAACTAAATCAGGTGCTAAAAGTGGATGCATCAAAGACAAGCGTGGAAACACCATCATGGACAAAGACTGCATTCTAAACAGATGGTCAGAATATATTGAAGAACTTTTTTTTGATAATCGAGGAGAAATGCCTATGATAAAAGAACTGGAAGGGCCTTCTATAATGAAAGATGAAGTTAGGAACGTCATGAAAAGCATGAAAAATGGAAAAGCTGCAGGACCTGATGCCATAACAATTGAAGCCTTGACTGGCCTGGGTGAATGGGGGATTGAATTCATCACAAACCTTCTAAATCAAGTGTATGACACAGGAAAAATGCCAACTGATATGAAACGATCCATTTTTATAGCACTACCAAAAAAGCCAGGGGCAGTTGATTGTGAACAACACAGAACTATTAGCCTAATGAGCCACCTCACAAAAATTCTTTTGAAGATAATTTTACTAAGAATAAGAAATAAAATACGACCTGAAATTGGGGAGATGCAATTTGGTTTTGTTGAGGACAAGGGTACCAGAAATGGAATATTCACATTATCAATGCTGATGGAAAGATGTATTGAAGTAAATAAAGATCTGTATATGTGTTTCATCGACTATTCAAAAGCCTTTGATAAAGTACAACACGAAAAACTATTCAAAATTCTATCATCCTTGGACATTGATGGTAAAGATTTAAGAATATTACGGAATTTGTACTGGGAACAAGAAGCAGCAATGCGTGTTGACAACGAACTAAGCAGTTTTACACCTATTAGAAGAGGAGTTAGGCAGGGGTGTGTTTTGTCTCCAGATTTATTCAACCTCTATAGTGAAATGATATTAAGAGATATCGAACATAAGAAGGGGGTGTGTATTGGAGGAAAGAATGTAACAAATCTGAGGTATGCAGATGATACGGTTCTACTGGCAGAATCTGAACATGAACTACAAGAATTACTGGATGTTGTAGTCAGGAGTAGTGAAAATATGGGACTGGAACTGAATATATCTAAAACAGAATGTATGACGGTATCTAAAAATAATAACCCACCAGCCTGTGTAATAACAAGCAGAGGACAAACAATACAACAAGTTGAATGTTTCAAATATTTAGGCTTCAATGTAACATCCAATGGAAAATCAGATTGTGAAATAAAGAAAAGAATAGGTATGGCGAAGAATGCATTCAACCAGCTGCATACAATTATGAAAAACAGGAATATTAGCATGAAAACAAAAATCAAAGTCCTGGATTGCTATGTACTGTCTGTGCTGCTATATGGTTGTGAGAGCTGGACCATAAACAAGACCATGGTTAAAAGACTGGAGGCAGTGGAAATGTGGTTTTACAGAAGAATGATGAGGGTGTCATGGATGGAAAGGAAAAGAAATGAAGAAATTTTAGAAATGGCAAACAGAAAAAGATCACTGATAACAAAAATCATCAAACGCCAAATGGAATTTTTAGGACACATTATCCGCCACCCTGGTTTGGAAATACTCGCCTTGACTGGAAAGATGAATGGAAAAAGAATAAGAGGAAGACAAAGAATAACGTATTTGAAAGGGATAAGAACTTGGACAGATGAAGCTGAGAAAGGTGGCGCTGCTTTAATAGAATTGGCAAGAGATAGATCAGCTTGGCGGAAGATGACCTCCGACGTCTGCTTCAGATATGGAACTACATGAGATGAGATATCAGCCTACATGTTAAGTGTTGCTATGAGCTTGGGATCCCATGTAAAACGCTTAAAGCACGTTAAACAGACATTATATAAAGGCCAACGTTTTATCTTCTGTATTTAATTGAATTTGGGTTCTCTATAAAAACAAACAAAACCACAGAGCATTTATATACGGCAGTTCCTACTCAAAGCGCTTTACGAGAGGTCCCTAGCCAACGGCAACACTGAACATGTAAGACAAGAAATTATGCGCCTTTTATGCGTTAAGCATCGTGGAGCGCTTTGAGCATGACTGGCTTCATTGGAAATGCGCAATATGAATGTTTATATGAATGTTGAAAATGTCTTTTCCATGAGCTGAACATTGCGCCTCCTGATATGATATTGAGGGATTCAACTCGAAACAGAGACTCACAGGTCAGGATCCCTGCGTCATACAAGAAGACCACAATAATAATATGAGATAGACTACGTGGACTTGATAAGTTGATGTTATGCATTAAGGTAAAATACTCACAACATCCACCAGCCGTCTATAACGTACACAATACTATATGCAACCAAAAACGCTTATAGTCTGATTGATAAAATTTAGTGAGAACTAATCAATAAAATTGCTGTTTAAAACAGAAACAAAGAGCTGAGGGACGTCAATTTCGTTCCATCTCTTTACAGTACGCGTGTTCAAATAATTCGAATTAGGAAAATTCGTTCGACAAATATCATTTTAACTGATCGATATATGAAGGACGGTTTTTGTGGCTATAACCAATATTAACTTATTTTCAAACCCGCGGAAAAGTCTATTTTTAATTCGCAGTTTCCTTGTAGGTCAAGGCCGTCTGCTTGCTGCTGCAGCTGGGGGATGATGAAATACTTAGCGAAATTTCGTGAGGCTTGAAATAAATCGAAAGCCATTGCCACCACTTGGCACAAAGGTCGGTAGGACGCGCTAAGGAATGCGAGTTCAATTGAGGCTAACCAGAAGATTTTCCACCAATCAAAACGCGGTATTTGTGATACGCCATCAAGCCCGCTCGGACAATATAGATAGTATGTGCTTGGCTAAGAAACATTGCCATCCGGAAATAAAACGGACGAAACAAAACTATGTGTAATCTTGGTCGTTTATAGATAGTATGCAGATGACGTCACTCAGGCCTTTGTTATTGTTTTTACCATCCGCGTTTGTGAGTTGTTCTCACTAAACTGTATTAACCTGACTATAAACGTTCATGGTTACACAGTGTTTGTGTGTTGGTCCGTTATACTTCCGGATGGCAATGTTGTGAACTCCTTGGCCAAGCGCATTCTATCTATAGTCTAGTTAACGCAGTTTAGTGAGAATTACTCATAACCGTGGGTGGCGAAAAACAATAACAAAGACCCGAGTGACGTCATCTTCATTCTATCTATAGATAGTATGCGCTTGGCTAAGAAGCTCATAAAAGGCTCCATACACGCACGGTTTTGATAGGCGTCCGAACCACGATCAGGCAAACCGGGGTGAAAACGCAATGTGTGTGGCCAAATACCTGGCCGATAAACCTAGGTACGGTCGATCGCCCGCACAGCCCGCTTTGCTTAATATTTTTCGAGGCGATCGGCGATCGGGGGCGTGGCAGTATAAAAAATTGGACAATTTTTTTCGGATTTTCGCTGTTTTGACGTCAGATTCGTGATCAGCGTCGAATTTACAATAGGTTTGATACCAAGAACTATGTTTTTACTCCAAAAATTGATGAAATTAGAAATAAATTTTAATTAATATTGAGGCTATGTGGCCGACAGAAAAGTGCCCCTCCCTGTTTTGTGATGGATCAAGTGGTATGACTCTCGCTTTCGGATCGGAAGGTTCAGGTTTCGAGACCCGCTCTGAGTGGCGCAGAGTTGAGTCCTTGGAAAAGGCTCTTTACTCACATTCTCTCACCGTACTCAGGTGTAAAATGAGAACATGGCCGTTCGTTGTCTTTGTTGGGAAAAAATGTCACATCGCCTGACAGGCGTCATGTCTCGTCTTTCAAGTCTAATATTGCTGTTGCCTTGGGACCCCTTGTAAAGCGCTTTGAGCACGTGGATATTGCGCCAAATAAATGCTGTGTTATTATTTTTTTTAAAATAATATTTTTATAAATGTTGCGCCAGGAAGAGGTAGATGGCAAAAGTTTCGTTCTTGTTCATCGTAAAACTTATAAAGGATTTCATACAAAATAAAAAATAGTTTTCATAATTTTCAATGTAATGATATAATAATATGCCAGTTCTTTTTTTTTTTTTTTCCTCCTCACCCGTTGACGCGACGTGACGGTCGACCTTGACACAGACATTTGGGATTGGCAGATGCCAAAAAGCCTTGGAATGGGGTGGGCATTGTAACCTTGAATTATAATCTACAAACAACGCCCCCCCCCCCCCCCCCCAAAAAAAAAAAGAAAGAAAAAGAAAAGAGCTGTGTGCGTGTGTGTGGTGGTGGTGGTGGTGGTGGTGGTGGGGGGGGGGGGGGTGCGAATGCGAGTAGTCCCGAGGAGTACCCGTTTAACCTGCCACGGGAACACTGTCGATTTGTTTTATAAATAATAATAATAATAATAATAATAATAATAATAATAATAATAATAATAATAATAATAATAATGATAATAATAATAATAATAATAATAATTAATAATAATAATAATAATAATAATAAT
>NC_088364.1:25807236-25809736 GCF_034508935.2 Berghia stephanieae | reverse complement strand
TTGTGACCCATGGTATGCCCATAAATAATATATGCCCATTTTTACTTTTAAATGTATTTTTCTCAAAACTCCAATTTTCGCCACTAAAAACCTAAGTGCTCCCTCAATTTTCAACCAATCTTCTTCAAACTTTCTACAAATGAGTATTATACAAATATTCAGGTCCTCTAAGAGCCGGATTTTTGAAAAAAACAAAAAACAACAACTTTATGAATAATTTGCAATTATGTAACTTTTATCAAGGGGAATAATCGAGTAATAACTTTGAACATCATTTTTAAAGATTCTAATTAAAAATAAAATATCGGGCTTCTAGAGCCTCTTTATTTTCCTTTTTTTTTCTACTTCTGGCCAACATATTATGGCAATCGGTTGATAAACAAAAAAGTCTTTGACTTTTAAATATTTGTTGTTTATTTTCCAATACAGCGTCGTTTCCATAGCAACGGGCAACTTTTTTCGAAAAAAAATTGTATGCAATCGTCCTTCCCAAACATATACATTGTGACTGTGCACAGAAGTTTAGAATATTTCATCAAATAAAAAAATGATCCTTTAGTGTCGCTCCCCCCCCCCCCCCGCACCCCGAATGGTAGATAGACTTTAAAAAAGGGAAAGTGAAGGTGTGTGGGGTGGGGGTTGGGGGGGGGGGGGAGAAGGAACGAAATCGACGTCACTTAGCTCTTTGTTATTGTATTTAGACAGCCATTTCAGTTATTATTCTCATTGAATTATATCAATCAGACTATAAACGTTTAAGGTTACACATAGTTTTGTGTCTTGGTATTGTACTGTCCGGCTGGCGTATGTTGTAAGTATTTTACCTAAACGCATAGCACCAATTGATGCAATATCTAAATTCAGTCCCTTGGGAAGAAAGAATAATTACAAAGGTCTTTCCACACGGGACTGGTATCTCAGTCTTGTGGCTTGATGTTTGTTTTAATGAATTGTATGATTTTGTGAGTTTTGCTCACTAGTAGAAACAATCAACCCCCCCCCCCCTCCCCCTCCCCACCCTCTGAATAGATAGTATGCACTTGGCTAATGAGTTCACAACATTGCCATCCGGAAGTATAACTGGCCAACACACAAAACTGTGTGTAACCATGGTCGTTTATAGTCTGGTTATGACAGTTTAGTGAGAATTACTCATAAACGCGGATGGAAAAAAACATTAACAAAGACCTGAGTGACGTCATCTTCGAACTATCTATAGTGTTAACTGTGTTGGACACAACAATGGGAAGTAAATCGCATTCACCTCACAAAGATAGAATGAAGTTGACGGGTCTTTGTTATGTTTTTTACCATCCACGTTTATGAATAATTCTCACTTAACTGTATTATCAAGACTACAATAATTCATGGTTTCACAGAGTTTTGTGTGTTGGTCCGTTATATTTCCGGATGGCAATGCTGTGAGTCTGGTTAATACAGTTTAGTTTGAATTACTCATAAACATGGATGGCAAAAAACAATAACAAAAACCCGAGTGACGTCAACTTCATTCTATCTATAGATAGTGTGCACTTGCCTAAGAAACTCCCACCATTGCCATCTGGAAATATAACGGACCAACACAAAAAGTCTGTGTAACAATGAACTTTTATAGTCTGGATAATACAGTTAAGTGAAAATTACTCATAAATATGGGTGGCAAAAAACAATAACAAAGAACCGAGTGACCTTCATTCTACCTTTAAGATCAAGAGAACCTCCGTGAATAGTTTTAGGCCCTGTTGCTTTTTCTGCTTTGAAATACCATATTAACGACATTGATAAACATCTGAGAGAAAATGATTTGCAGATAATAGTTTCCTGTATAGACAAAAATAAACTAAAATGAAAACAGCAGGTTGCAGAGTGACCTCGCTCGATGATTTCCAAGAAATGGAATGCCAGGTTTCCAAACTATCAAACAAAACTAAACCAATATCAAGTTGTCCAAAACCACTATTATAAAACCCTAGTAAAGACTGGACAGAGCTGTTGCTGTTCTCTTTGTAAAAACGAGAGGGTATAACGTTAGGTTAGACCAAACCCGAACACCGCCTGTAAAAGGTTAAATACCCCCCCCCCCCCACCCCCACCCCAAACCCATTTCGTTCCCCACCGCTCGAGCTTAGCATTATAATTAGACATGATACCAAACCGTAAAATATTGATCAATGTAATCAAAGCGATTTTGTTTTGTTTATCGAGCCAGATGGGCGTTAGATTGATGACGGCTATAATATTATATTTTATTATGGTGGTCGATATCAAGGTTAATCGATCAAAGGATCGCCAAAAATAGTTAAACAATTAACTGTTAACACAATGGATTACCGTGACCGTCCTGGGTGAATGGAAGGCACGCCCTTCTGAGGAATTCTGCAATACATTGGCACAATGCTTTTGTTCATTCTGGCCAGATAACTTTTGGTTCTTATTATCTTTTTAATCAAAGAAAGGAAAATAGAAAAAAAAACCAAAACAAACAAAAAAAAACAAACAA
>NC_088364.1:25787236-25804736 GCF_034508935.2 Berghia stephanieae | reverse complement strand
GGATTTATAAGAACCTATGCTGGAAATCGTAGTAAGCAAGGTAGAGACGACAAATAAACTATGAAATCAATTGACATCATTATGACGTTAATAGGTACTCGTACCTACTTAACTTTTGTCAAAGCCACCCTTAGTACTAAAAACTCCACCCCATTTAAAACTTGCACTATAAAAAAATGGATGATGGCCCATTTATTGTCTTGTTGCCATGGGGTGGGTATAAACAAATAGAATTGATGTCTTGGTCATTTTACGGAAAGGGTTTCAACTCCCAACATTATGTACATTGTCATAATTTAATGCCACACAAATAAAGATTACCCATGTGAAATGGCGTGTCATTAGGGCTATGCCTGTTAGATCGGTGACAAAATAAATGGTGGATTTATAATGTTGCACAAACACACACACACTCACACACACACACACACACACACACACACACACGCAAAAAAGCCTTAAACATTTAATTACAATGAGAATATGGCTGGATTCTGTTAAAATCAATTTCTCTGGATTGAATAATTAAAATGATAATAAAAAACAAAAACAAAAACAAAACAGAGCAAAACAAAGCAAAAAACCCCAAACCAAAACAAAAACAAAAAATCCATAAACAATCAATCAAAAGAAAAACAAAACAAAAAACAAGCAAGTACCCCCTCCCCCTAAAAATAAACAACCAAACAAAAACAAAAAATAACAAAAATCAAAACAGAATCAAAACAAAAAAAATAAAACAAGAAACAAAATATAACCACCCCGCTCCGCTTCCCCCCCCCCCCCCCCCCCCCAAAAAAAAAAAAAAAAAAAAAGAAAGAAAATCCCGAAAGAAGACCAATAATTAAGGGGTTGACACCAAAAGAATACATGGAGTATTTCTCAAAGGTTAGAACAAAAAAAAAAAAGTAAAAAGGATTGAAAACAGGGTTTGTAATTTGTCTTAAATCGACCCAGTGAAAGACACTGCTGCCGACTATCTAGACCATTTCTATATTTAGTCGAATTATTTAATAATATAAAAAACAACAAATAACGAGCATTCGTATAGAGAATGCCCGCACAAAGCGCTTTACAAGGGTCCCTAGCAAACAGCAACACTTAACATGCAGGACGAAACATACTCAAATACTAAGTCATTTTGAAAAAAAAACTAAAGACAACATTTGTCTTCATCAATTTCTCTAGATTTATTATCCGCAATGAATTGATTTACTCTCTCTCTCTCTCTCTCTCTCTCTCTCTCTCTCTCTCTCTCTCTCTCTCTCTCTCTCTCTCTCCATTTTCCCACACAATTACTCTCTCACCCTCTCACTTAATCATTCTCGTATCTGCTGTTTCACTCACCACTGTGTCATTCACTCACTTGCTCACTCACCTCTCATGCAGTCCATCAACAAACCAATCACCCCAGAACCACCTCAATTCCCAACCCCATCGCTCATGACAAAGCGTAACATACTACATCATGCACAAGGTCAACTAATCGATCGGTTGTTAAAAGACATTCCTAAGTGCTCACCCTTTCCAACAACCCCTGATCCCCACCCTAAACCCACACTTGATATTAAATTATTATATCGCTCGCTCATTGCGCTCGCGGAAAACCCAACAGGAAGAATTTATCGAACGCATCGGAAAAGTTTTCCGAACGAGATTTTTTCCGAGAAAACTTGCTATGAATAATAATCCAGATACGGCTGATCTCATATGGAGGGTATGGTCGTAACTATGGTTCAGTCCGTTCCACAACCCGTGCGCACGCGTTGACGTGTGTACAACCATCTAATGGATTTTAATCCACCGGTTACAGTACCAGAAAAAAAGAAGGGTCTGGGATGAGTGAACAAATTGATGGTTTACAATAACAGTATTATACATTTATGTTGTGATTTCGGTCACTAAACACCCAACAGGCTTGACGGGGGTCTACTTTTCATGAGATTCATGTGCACTACTCACTAATATTGCCACCCTGGGTTCAAAATGACACAGCAAATTGTACACTTTGTACACAGTTGACATAAACAATTGTATCTTTCGCTGGTTCTTTCAACGCGCTCTTGACCACGCACAGAGAAGACACGCACGATTTTGTGTATAAATAATTCCTACAGCAGCAGCGATAATAATCATGAGTGCATGGTATTTTTCCACTGTGGAAAACATTCGGTCACACGTGAATTAACCTTTTAACAAGATCACATTTCATCTCTGTGGCGTCGACGGTTCAACGACACAGTGTTTGGTTTCTTAATAAAAGAAGTCGAGCAATATTGGGACCACGATAGAAAAACAATGTCAACGAATTAACTGGTTATGTAGTCTAGTGGCATGACACTCGCTTTCTGATCGGAAGGTCCTGGATTCGAGCCTCGCTCGGCGCATAGTTGAGTCCTTGGAAAATGCTCTTTACCCACATTCTCTCACCGGAGTCAGGTATAAAATGAGTACCTGGCCGTTAACAGCGTTGTCTTTGTCCGAAACAAATTGTAATATCGTCTAACAGGCGTCATGTCTCGTTCTACATGATACGTGTTGCTGTTGGTCAGGGATCCCTTGTAAAGCGCATTGAGCAATTTTACTAGATATTGCTCTATATAAAAGCTCAAGTTTTTGGTTTTTATTTAATGAGCAGTGACAGATATAAGAGTGCGAGTACATTATAAGGTGATTTGTACTGTTAAAATGGGAATACAGTCCTGCTGCCGTGGATTTGGTGTTATGGTTAGCGTACTGTTTTAAATGTAAGAAATTAAGGAGAAGATAAACAACTGAAAAAGTGTGTGCTGTCTGATACCTTTCATGCACACTTGTTCAGTTGTTTTAAATGTAAATTGACTGAACTCAATAGGATTCAATAGTCGTACCGTCACTTCCTTCCTAATGACGTATGGTAACTTAGTAACACTGGCTCTAAACTATCGGAACAATGGCGGACGCCGTATGAAATATTTCTCCGGCGAGCTTAAAAGCGTATCCAGAGGAAAAAAAACCCATCAATTTGATCATGTTTTGACTTTTACACATTCTGATCACAAGGCATATGAAAAGGGAATGAAAAGTTCTCGCCAGCATGAAGAATAAAAAGTAAAGATTTTCTTTGTTTAGAACCAAGATGGCCGCCGTTGCCGGGCGCGTGACATCAGACTACTGAATCCAATTCCTGGGATGTTTGTATTCTCAATCAATCCGCGCACCGACCCGTAAAGGTGTAGTTGTGTCTCTTTAGACCAGACAAAACAAAGTCGACGTCGAAAGGTATTGGTCACAAATAAAAATAAATAAGAACATTTTATATAGCGCATTTCCGCTGATTTACCATTAGTCAATGCGCTTCACAATGTTTCATTTATTCCCCCGGCAAACCATATGGAACCAATATTTCTATTTCATACAGAATACATCGACTGCTATGCGTACTTTTTGTAGAACACTTTTACAATATTGCCTTTAGCCAGGTACTCATTCACATATGAGTCTAGTTGGATTATGTGTGTTAAATGTTTTAGCCAAGTACACAACGTTGGGACTAGAATTTTCTACGATCACTACTCACTCGACTAATGCGGCTATTTGGGATAGTGGTATGACACTCGCCTTCGGATCGAATGGTCCAGGGCTCAAGTCCTTCTGTGAGCGGTGCGCATAATTGAGTCCTTAGAAAAGGTAAAACTTCTTTATTCATATTCTCTCAAGATTATCAGGTGTAAAATTAGTTCCTGGCCGTAAACAGTGTTGTCTCTGTCCGAAAAAAAAAATGTAATATCGCCTAACAGGCGTCATGTCTAGTCCTACGTGTTAAGTGTCATTGTTGGCTTGGGACCCTTGTACAACGATTTGAGCACGCTTAGTGGATATTGCGCTATATAAATGTTCACATTTTTATCTTGATCGTCAGAAATTTGAATAATTAAGATATGAATTTAAAAGTTTAAAAGTGTGATATTTAAATAAAACTGGTTCCAATCTCACTGGAAGTGTAAAATCACTCTTCAAGAGGACTGGAACAATACATTGTGTAATTGATCTTCTGGTTTCAGAGTTATGGCACTGTATTTCTTGTATAAATAATAATATGCTGGTCGTCAAATGGATCATCCATCCCTGCTCTTTTACGTCCTGGAAACCTAAGAATCTGCCGATACAACCTGCAACGAAAATGGTTATGTCGCCTTACCATCCATGATGCCTATTCATTTGTAGTCCTCTGAAGGGCTGGTGACATTTTATTTTTAAATTGAGCTTTTATTAGCTCAATATCCACTAAACGTGCTCAAAGCGCTTTACAAAGGGTCACTGGCCAACAGCAACATTTAACATTTAGGACGGGACATGACGCCTGTTAGGCAATATTACAATTTCTTTTTCGGACAGAGATAACGCTGTTAACGGCCAGGTAATCATTTTACACCTGAGTACGGTGAGAGAATGTGAGTAAACAGCCTTCTCCAAGGACTCAACAATGTCATGAGCGAGGCTCGAACCCAGGACCTTCCGATCCGAAAGCAAGTGTCATACCACTAGACCACATAGCGCACACACTTCTAAAGAGTTTGGAACCGGAAGAGTAGAAGGTGGGACGTCGTGACCTTTCTGCCCTATTGTTTCAATACCATGTCATGTATAAGGCAATGAAGGGACATGATATTATCCAGTATCCTTTTACGAGTAGAAGACAAGATTATTTATGAAATAGTCCACGAGCCTTCCCCCCCCCCCTTCAACCCCGCCCTCCCCCCCCCCCCCCCCCCCCCCCACTCTTTAAAAAAAAAAAAGAAAAAAAGAGAAAACTAAAGCGAAACAAAGAAAACAGCTAGTCAACAAAAGATCAGAACTTAGCAGTTTCACACTGGCAGCCGTGCGCTAACCGCGAGGCCATATCACGGACATTGACATGCAGATGTGCGTGACATTCCGAATTCCGAACTACCTCTTTCCCTCCCACCCTATCAGCCCCTCTTTTTTTTTTCCTCTTAGTCACACCCGACTCTTCCTATCCCCCCACCCCCTTCCATTGAATTACCTATATTGTATATTTCCCCATGTAAACGCGGGGCTGCCAGGTGGCCAAATTTACCAAATCATGCTTCTATTATTGATCTTTACTCTTTTATTTATTTATTTTTTAAAAAGTTTTATATTTTAGTAATATTTTTATTGTAAACATTGTTTTTCCTAGTCCAGTCGATTCTCCGTTATAAAAAACAGATTATTTTTTTTCAATGGGGTCAAAGTGTATATATGTAATATAGTGTTTGGCTACGTGAAGTTCCATTTGGCTACTTTTGAAGTCGAAATTGGCCAAGAGGAACCTGGCCATCTGGCATCCCGAATTCCTCGGGAACAGCAGAAGTGCAAATGAAACGGTTGCCAGTCTCGTTTGTTTTACCTAGTTTGTTCTATCTTCTTGGAATAACTGAACTTCTACGAATTATAAACAAATTGATTAACTTCGCAAAGTCTCATGTTTGAGAATTTTTGCCGATATAAATATTTGAATCAAGAGTTTTCAAGCCAAATGTTTAAATACGTATTTAACTAGAGTACGACAGTAAACTGGGTAAAACGACGAATGAGAAAAAGAACATAATTTATGAAGCACATTTCCACGCACCAATCGTGATTTTCCTTCTGTGATTTATGATTGCACGTCTGACCGGTAATCAGGAGCTCTGAGGTTCGATCCCCAGTCGAAGCAGGGTTTTATTTTGTGGAAGTTTTTCTTCTTGCGTTATTCTTTCTGCTTTGTCTGGCATTGTTTCTTGCACACTTTTCCAGATATTTATCTTACACCAGTGCCTGCTTCCTATTTTTTCAATTTGATATTTTAAAATAAAAACAGGTTTACACAAATGTCTTCGTCCTCGTCCTCTCGTGTTCTCGAGGGGGCAGCGTGGCTCTGCGGTACGGTCTTTGCTTCCTACCCGAAAGGTACCGCGTTCGGTCACCCGCCGCTGCGATGTGTGGCCTTGAGCAAACCACCTCGCCTTAGCTCAATTTGCGGCGCTGCACTGCGGCTGACGCCTGGGTTATTCCAGTCTTCCCTTGGAATAGACCCTAGAGACAAATTTCCCCATATGGGATGAATAAGGGAATTTTCTTTCTTTTTCTTTTCTTTTTCAGTGTTTGTGATTTTTGTTGCAGGAAGAGTTCCCAGGCACAGGGGAAATACTTACCATTGTGAAGAATGTAGGCATTAGATCGTGCCAACTCTTGGGTAACCCATTTGGTGTTATGGTGTCACAGCTAACCGGTAATCAGGAGGTCTGAGGTTCGATCTTCAGTCAGGCTGGGATGACTTTTTTTTCCATGGCGTTTTCTCTCTGCTTCGATGGGCACTATTCGAGATGAAAATCACAACTTACCTAAAGAAGAAGATGGGTCCCCAGAACGGCTGGGCGTTGGTCATACTCTCATAGTCAAACGACCCGAGAGCAAAAGCAAACATACTCTCGAAAGAAGTGATGACATTCTGGTACGTGTTGAGGGCAGATCCGAATAGGATATACGCACAGGCCGTGAATGCAAAGAAGTACAAGATAAAAGCGATCGAAAACACTTTGAGGTCTTTCGTGGCCAGTTTGACCTGTAGAAAAGAAAGAATGGTTAAAATGAGGATATTAGGATGAAAGACAATTATCCCCATTTAAAAAATTTGTTTCAAGGATTCTTGACATTGATAACGAAGACGACGATGATAATGATGATGATGATAATGATGATGACGATGATGCTGATGATGACGACGATGCAGTTGATGATGATGATGATGATAATGATGATGATGACGACGACGACGACGACGATGATGATGATGATGATGATGATGACGACGACCACTACGACTACGACGACGACGATAATGATAATGATGATGACGACGATGATGATGATGATGATGATGATGATGATGATGATATTATGATGATGATAATGTAATAACCAAAAATGAATATATCAGCTTTAAAAAACAAAAACAAAATACAAGCACCGAACATTTCGGACTCAAAACCCTTCTTCATCCAACAACAAAACGAAGGGTTTTGAGCTCGAAATGTTCAGTATTTGGTATCTTGTTCCTTTTTTATGCTGTTATATTCATTTTTGTTTGTTACTTTTTACAGTCCACAGCTCTAGCAGCTTACTATCACTTTGATGATGATGATGATGATGATGATGATGATGATGATGATGATGATGATGATAATGACGACTAAATCAGTGTGACCCTGAATGACAAGATTGTTTTAGACAATTGAAATCCTACACCAATATTTTCAGTGATAACTAATATTTTCATCAATTTTTGCAAATTTGTTCTTGGTTGCAGGACCTTAGTAGTCCTCCGAAGGACTGGTTACATAATACTTCCAAGGAGTTTTGAATCAGGGAAGAGTCGCGCCTATGCAGGAGAGGTGGCAAATAGGAATAGACAAATAGGAGTTAGATAGTTTCCCAAAAGACATAAGTTGTCGGGTGCCAATTTTACCCCGTTAAATTTCCTGACAACTCGACTGATAGTAATTAAGAAAATTTTAAGTTTAAAGAAATAGGTGGTAGAAGTAGTGGTAGATTATGGCACGTTATCTAGTGATAGATAGGTTCAGAAGGTAAATATTAATCCCCGTTAAAGCAGAAATACTTTAATATAAATCAACAGAATTGCCTCATACAATAACACGTTAACACATAATTAGCCAAAAGAATAATAGTGCATTTTAATGAATTAAAGTTAGGCTATGGGTAGTTAATTTTCCTCTCTTCGTTTTTCCCGTTGCTCAATTTATTATAATTGGTTCCTTATCTGTTTGGGTGTGACTGGAGGCGGCGTTATGGTTGCTTATGCCTAGCTATTTTATGAAGGAGCCTCTTAGTCATTCTCAGATTGTCCTAGTGGGTCAATTGATACCTTTAACTCTGGATCAACGTGTAACCAATTGGCGTTTACGGGGCAACCAGATCTCTGAATATACTGGAGCAAATATTTGACTAGTTGCAAATTTTTTTGTATTCCTTATGAGCAGTGAGGTCGTGAGGATTTTCTATTAACAAAGCCTTGACATCACCACTGATCTAAACTTTGTTAGTCATGATCCTTAATTAACGGGATACAAGTAGGTTAGCGGGAAATAAAAAGGTAAGTAACAAAGAGAGCACAAGAATCCATACATATAAATACATAATAATCGCGTTTTAGCGGTAGTACATTTGTAAATATAATTCATGTAAATGTAATTTATTCATTTGGAAGGCATGCATACATATACAATAATATATATATATATATATATATATATATATATATAATATATACATATAATATATATATATATAATATATATATATATATATATATATATATATATATATATATATATAGATAAAGAGAGTGAATGAAATATTTTGATATAGTAAAATGAGTTATTGATTTCTGTTATTTCATAGATTGTGTCTACTTACGGCCCATACGAAATACTATATTAATTACTAGTTTTAAATGGCATTAATTAATCATAACACAATTTAAGTCAACAGCTATAAGAATGATAGATTTATTCATACCCTTGTCCACACAATGTTCCCCGCTAAATAGAATTTCAAGTTGGTCACTATAATAGCATGTTGGATTTAGAGTGATGGAATGAGATAGAGTCCGAATTTAGCTGAGTCTTTGCTTACATAGAAATATGATGGGAGTTTAGTCAATACCAGAAACCAATGATGTTTCAGGGCTCGTTTGTGCCAGAATGTTACTAGCCATGTGTTCGAATCCAATCATATGCCCCGTACGTCGTCATGGCTGGACCATCAGGTAATAAATTGTGTAATCCAAGGGCAATTTTACGCCGGCTTTGATCGGCGGACGGGTCGATAATTATTCGGCCATATGGCATCTCTCGTCTCTCGGCTGGCCGTTAATTTATTTAGTGTCATACTTGGGTGTTTTTGTAATACTCTTCAACAGTCGTAACGTCACTTCCTTCCTAATGACGCATGGTAACTTTGTAACACTGGCTCTAAACTATCGGAACAATGGCGGACGCCCGTATGAAATATTTCTCCGGCGAGCATAAAAGCGTATCCAGTAGAAAAAAAAAACCCCAATAAATTTTATCATGTTTTGACTTTTACACATCCTGATCACAAGGCATATGAAAAGTTCTAGCCAGCATGAAGAATAAAAGTAATGATTTTTCTTTTTTTAGAACCAAGATGACCGCCGCAGCGTGACATCAGACTACTGAATCCAATTTCAACAGACGGTAAGATTAATTAAGCTGGGATAATAAAACCATAAAAATATGGGACGCACTGTAAAAAAATATGTATTGAGTTATTTAAAATCCTGAGAGAGTTAGGAGGGATTTGAAATAGATCGCCACAGGAAGTAGAACGTGCGATAATACACAACTGTAAAAATACACTCTTACACACCATATAAGCGAAAACACTCATACACGTTCTGTACATGCACACACAAACACGCACACACACATGCACACACACACACACACACACACACACACACACACACACACACTGATTATTCAGTATTCATACTTTGCAGCGAGAGATTGGGAGTAGGGGAAGAGAGAGAGAGAGAGAGAGAGAGAGAGAGAGAGAGAGAGAGAGAGAGAGAGAGAGAGAGAGAGAGAGAGAATTCATAATACATATACCCAGATATCGTTGATCAAGCAATGAATATAAAATCTTTAATGGGGTAGCCATGCACCTAAGAAAAAGGTTGTGCTTGCATGATATAAATGCATTGACCTCGGATTAAAGCTGTCTCGAAGACATGCCAACCAGCCTCAATTTTGGGCTCTAGAGACTCTCTAAACATTTCGCTCAGAATTATAACAGGCGAGTACTAAAATGGTTATTATTGTCGTGTTCCATTCCGCATCGTGGCCTCCTGTAATGGACAGATTGATAGTCGTGGGAATTCCTACGATTATGCTACTGGTATGTTCTCACTGTAATATTATATATGACAGTGCACATAGTTTGTCTTCATAATCCACATACCAAGAATAACAAACTTACAGAAATGCGGTCACACCCCAATGGTTTCGAGAAATGGAATATATGAAAAACATCGAAGTCAAGAAATCGGTCAGACGTTCAGGAAAGGTCATAATATTATTATATCCACCTTTAGTAAACATGCCGATCAACCAAATCAGCTGACTGTAGTCAAGGACTTGGAAAAATAGGATTTCACGTGAGCTGACTAAACAAGTCCCAGACTAAAATCACGGCACTATCTGACTAAGTTTGGCCAAGTTTTAGTCATTTGCTGAGGCCGGATTTCAAGCTTAGGTTGATACCAGTTACTAGGATACATCATAGCGTCGACAAGATGCAGCTGTTTCTAGATTGAGCGAGCTTCGATTCGGAAGGAAAATACGTCAGTTACGAATGACAAAGGCAAAATGTGTCCTATTGATACTGGCTTTAAAAAATTGTAAGATAGGTGCAGATTGTCGAAAGTACACATTTTTGTGAGTAAAAACTAAAAAAACCGAATCTAGTGGGCACGCGAGTTGCGAGTGAACGGAGACTCGAAGTGGAAGGGTTCACTTCAAAGAACAAGAACAACAACAACAACAAAAAAAAAAAAGGATTAGAAAGTATAGAGGACAAAAGTTATTCTTCTGGCATTATAACCGACTGAAATGATGTGATTCATCATGTGTTTGAGTTTCTATGAAACTTTCATAGGCCTAAATATAGATTGACAGTCGACCATTGACATCATTGTAGTCTGATCATTTAACAGTCAATATAACGTGATGTGATTCATCATCGCAAAAGTAAATTCAAATATGAAACGGAAGGATATATTATTTATACCGGATGTGTTGCTAATTTCCTCTTTTGAAATCTTTTGCGTTGAAAGTATGAAGGCTGATATCTTACCTGCCGTTCGTGTACTAGAGAGCATGGTGTTACAGCACCAAATAGCCCAATTAGTCATCGTCTTTACAACGCCCACTTCAAGGCAAGAGACTAGATAGTCAGAGGCTAGAATACGTTCATGAAATCCGATTTTCTTAGTCATTTACTCCGCTTAGGCTTAAGACAAGGAAGTCATTTACTAGACTAGTAAATAACTAAATCGAGTCCGCTTACATGGCAGTGGGCCCGGATGCAAACTCATCTCTGTCGTGTACGGTCGCGAACCCGCCCTGAAGCTTCGTCACAACGCAACGTTCAACTAGATGCTCTGCGGTTTCGGGCTCTTAATCACAACGGACATGTTGGACAGGTGGCAAGTCCCCACTGATGAAGTGAGCGTGCCGTGAAGCAGGTTCTCAACCGAAGCCGATTGGCTGCCACCCAGTGTCCCAAGTCTATGTCCTCGCCCCCTCGTGGGATTCCATCTCGTATATGCAGCTTTGTTCGAAGTCAGGGAATCTAATTACAAGGGTGGGCCGGGACTTATTTCGGTCCATTATGCGCTTGTGAGGGGTATCCCTATTCCCTCTCTCATTGATCTTATTAAGCCAGTTGTTTTTAATCGTCTCCGCTGGACATCGGGGGCGGGGGGGGGGGGGGGGGATTGCTGCAAGTATCGAGCCCTATTCTCTAGGCGTTGTAGCCAGCGTTCCCGACACTATCTGAAAGACTTGCGAAGTTTTACATCTACCTTATCAACGTTCTTGCTTCTACCCTATACTGGAGAGCAATACTTCGCGGTGAAATAGCATAGTGCCAGGACAGACGTCCTCAAGAGCGTCTGACTAGTACCCCAAGTTGATTCCGCCAGCTTCCTCAGAAGACTTTTGCATTTCTCGATCTTCCGGGCAATTCCTTCGAGATGTACCCGATAGGTAAGGCTGTGGTCCAGCGTAACCCCTAGGTATACAGCGCCCTTTCTTTTCTGACAGAGCTCATTAAGACATGTGAACGCAAAGATGTCTTCGTTCCTCTTCCGATTCAATAGCTCTAAAGATCCCTCAAACTAGACTTAAAACAGGAGAGAAAAGCTTTGTTTGGTCCGGCTCTAGAATTTGCGATACATTACCTTTATGAGAATCAACAACCTTGAAAATATTGTTATTATAATAATAATAATAATAATAATAATAATAATAATAATAATAATAATAATAATAATAATAATAATAATAATAATAATAATAATAATAATAATAATAATAATAATTGTGAAACCATTCAAGAAGTTCCAGCCGAGGTATTAGAAACCCAGACTTCAATAAAGTCCAATAGCCGAACCACAAAGTTATTGACGTGACTGATTTGCTGTCAGGAATTTTACCTTAGGATAAAAACCACAAAATTCTTGATACGCGATTACCGCAACAAATACCTCTGGCTTACCGCAAGCTGATCTGATATTAAGGGCGTTGTCGAAAGATTACGACCGCCAACATGACAGGCGTATACTAATAAAACACCATTTTCTTGTAACATTTTGGCAAGAAAACGTTTCCTTTATATAAATCGATAGCCTCCGATTTGTCTATAAAATCTTAAACCTAAAAACTTTAAATAGAACTTCAGTTCCTTTTAAAATAATTGAATTCTTGGACTGATGTTTAAAAAAAATATTTTGATAAGATGAGTGCCATCCTAAAATACTTCTACATGTCGATGGAAGATGCGAAATGTCGATGGACAATTTGAAATGTCGATGAAAGATACAAAATGTCGATGGAAGATACGAAATGTCGATGAACGATGGAAGATGCGAAATGTCAATGTAAGATGCGAAACAGAAATGAAATGAAATGTCGGATTGGTCAAACGAAAGAAGCTTTCCAAAAAATGATTATCAACGTTTTATGGGAAAGAAACAAGATATACCCAGCACAAAAAAATGAGGCTACTGCTAATATAATGAAACAACAAGTATGTCATTGATGGAACCCGCATAGGCATTTTCAAGTGAAACTCGCATTCTCTCACCGTACACAGATGTAAAATGAGTACCTGGTCAGTAACAGCCTTGTCTCTGTCGAATGAAAAAAATGTAATATCGCCATAAAGGCGCCATTTACTGGGCTAAGGACCCCTCGTAAAGCGCTTGGGGAAAACGTCTATAGATAGAATGCGCTTGGCCAAGGAGTTCACAACATTGCCATCCGGAAGTATAACGGACCAACACACAAACTCTGTGTAACCATGAACTTTTATAGTCTGGTTAATACAGTTTAGTGAGAACAACTCACAAACGCGGATGGCAAAAACAATAACAAAGGCCTGAGTGACGTCATCTGCATACTATCTATTGTCAATTGCACAACACACAACCTCAAGTTGTTGTTTTTTTTAATTTAAACAAAAATTGGGGCGGGGGAGAGGGGATTGTTTCTGAAACCATGCATATTTATCATTCAAAAATAGATAAATAATGAATAAATAAAAAAGAGAGAATTCGTTTCGTGAAGTGATAAAATCCAGTGACCGCAAACTGCTGATTAGGAATGCGGTAATCATAGTGCTCCTTACTTGCGGTTTTACAAGGATCGGAACGGAACGCATGGTTCAGCCAAATTCTTCGGCCTTGAGCCAACCAAAATGCTAAACCAACATAATATCATTATAGATAGTTCAAAGATGACGTCACTCAGGCCTTTGTTATTGTTTTTTGCCATCGCGTTTATGAGTAATGCTCACTGAACTGTATTAACCTGACTAGAAATGTTCATGGATACTCATAGTTTTGTGTGTTGGTCCGTTATACTTCCGGATGACAATGTTATGAGCTTCTTCGCCAAGCTCATACTATCTATACAGTAAGCAGCTGATTGCTATTTTCAAAGGAACTTGAACCAATCCCGTGTCACGTGTGACCAAGCGTGTCAATTCGGTAACAGGTCCGGAAGACAGTCAAGGCTCCCTCCTCGATATCAAGAATAGCGCTGTAAACTATGTGGTATATAGCTGGGAGGGGGGTAATGTAGGGAGCGAAAAGACGAATGGAGCTTTGGACGAAGCGAGCGGAGTCTTCCCCTTTCTCTCTCACAAATCATGAACTGATAACAACAACAAGCTAATACCTCTGATCAAACTTTTCTCTTTTATTATCATTCAAGTTCCATTAAATTACTATCGTTTGTGTTTAATCATTTTGTTCCTAAGTTATTTCGAGATCCTATAGGCTCATTGCTGTTTGTTAGACAGCTATTTTAATTATTAGTTCTCATTACAATTAATCACAGTGTTTGATTTGATAAATCAGATATTAAATTGTGTGTGTGTGTGTGTGTGTGTGTGTGTATTTGTATGTGTGTGACGGCTTCGATATGACACTGATACTGTCACTTTTTTCTCTCTTTGATTGACTGTCCTGCTTTGCCACTTTCAACAATATTATGATGCTTTATCGTAGAATCGGTTCGTCTTCCGATAACAAAAATCTTATTAAATATTGACCGAAAGAACATTAACCAGTAGATCGTATAGATAGTATTCGCTTGGCTAAGAAGCTCATAACATTGCCATCCGGAAGTATAACGGACCAACACACAAAACTGTGTGTAACCATGAACTTTTATAGTCTGGTTCCGACAGTTTAGTGAGAAGTACTCATAAACGCGGATGGCAAAAAACAATGTCGGAACCAGACAATAAAAGTTCATGGTTACACACAGTTGTGTGTGTTGGCCCGTTATACTTCCGGGTGGCAATGTTATGAGCTTCTTAGCCAAGCGCATACTATCAATACGCTTGGCTCAGAAGCTCACAACATTGCCATGCGGTTGAAAACGGGCCAACACACAAAACTATGTGTAACCTTAAACGTTTATAGTCTGGTTAATACAGTTTAATGACAATTACTCATAAATGTGGATGGCAAAAAGCAATAACAAAGACCTGAGTGACGTCAACTTCTTACTATCTATATCAAGAACGCTACGCAGCTGGAAGAAGCGAGTAACTGGCTGGACGAGAAGTATCATGCGATATATCCAGAACCACAAATAGAGTTGGTAACAACATGCGAAATTTTGCAGTGTCATAGGTCACCGCAACCTGGTTGCTAGTTAAACTATAAACGTTATTTATTGATTTTGTGATGAATCTTTTTGTTATTTTATTGTCATCATTGTTTTTTCATCATCAAATAGTGGGAGGGGCGTCGGAATGGTGGGTAAACTACTGTTGCTATAGATGGAATAGTTGACGTCACTCATGTCTTTGTTGTTGTTGTTTTTTTTTTTTTTGCCATCCCGTTTATGAGTAATACGATTCAATAGTCTGATCTCACGCCGCCCGGCAAAGGCGGCCATCTTGGTTCTAAACAAAGAAAATCATTACTTCTATTTTTCATGTTGGCTAGAACTTTTCTATGCTTGTGATCAGAATGTGTAGAAGTCAAAATATGATCAAATTTATGTGTTTTTTTTCCCCTCTGGATACGCTTTTATGCTCGCCGGAGAAATATTTCATACGGCGTCCGCCATTGTTCCGATAGTTTAGAGCCAGTGATTCTAAGTTACCATCCGTCATTAGGAAGGAAGTGACGTTACGACTGTTAAAGAGTATTCTCACTAAACTATTAACCAGACTATAAACACAGTTGTGTGTGTCGGTCCGTTATACTTCCGGATGGCAATGTTGTGAGCTCTTAGCCCAGCCCATACTATCTATAACACGTTACGAGCCTGTTTCACAACCCAGACGATCTGACACGGGGCGCTTAGTTCACAAAACGGAAACTACACAACAATTCAACTTTCAACTGGTTGGTTGCTATGCGTTTCATAATGTCAACACCAATCACAAGTAAACGTCAGGGGATTGGCGGATAGAAATTAACACACCTCCAGGTTATGACTCTGTTTGAAGTGCTTGGTTTTCAGGCTGTTGTCAGCATCAACACACTCGGGTCTGAAGGTCAAGAGCCTTTTCGATGGAAATAATAAAATACCTTTTTTTTTTTCTTTTTTTTTTCTTTTTATTTCTTAACCCAAGATTTCATCATCATCTCAGGGTCTTCCTCTTTCCCGTCCTCTTCCTTAATAAACAAATTGCAATCCATTCACAATTTCCACCTCCCTCTCTCCTCCTCCTCATCACCCCCTCTTCTCTTCATTCCTCCTCATCATCACTCTCCTCCTCCCTCTCTCGAAATCCTCCTCCTCCCCCCCCTCTCTCTCTCTCTCTCTCTCTCTCTCTCTCTCTCTCTATCTATCTATCTCTCTCTCCTTCGTCGACCAACCTCTTCAACTCCTTATATTTATCAATCTGAAACTTGTCGCAGCCTTCTTTGCTCCCGTTATCCTATGTTCGCTCTTCCCTTGCATATATATATATATATATATATATATATATATATATATATAATATATATTATATATATATATATATATATATATATATATATATTGATTAATATATATCTCACACACACACACACACAGCATCTTCTCTCTCTCTCTCTCTCTCTCTCTCTGTGTGTGTGTGTGTGTGTGTGTGTGTGTGTGTGTGTGTGTGTAATTTTCTCTCTTTCTTTCTTTCCTGCTTTCTCTCAGTGTAAGAGAAGGGGAAGGGTGGGGGGGGGGGGGGTTATAAGAATTGGACAAAAGAAAATGGATTGAGAAAGAGAGTAAATAGGAGGGGAAATGTAGTTTAAATTACTCAACCCTAACACCGACTATAACCGTAGTTTACCGTAGCCATGGCTACGAGTTTACCCGGGTTACTTTTACCCCATGCCTATTTATTACATTTTTCTGAGACAAACTATAGGCGTAGTATCAAAGCTAATGTTTTTAGTTTTTACATGTTAATGGTAGTTGATTTAAACTATCTATATACATGCTCATTTTTGATACATTTTTTTCAAATTTTGAAAAGTAGCAAAAATCTCTAGGATTGAGTGAGTTAAAGTGAATTAAAAACTAATAAATTAGATGACTCAATTAAGGTTTAAAAAAAACAACAACAACGCAGTACGACTGTTTCCACGTCAGAAAAAGTCGATTATAATATTTCAATATAATGCTCTCTCTCTCTCTCTCTCTCTCTCTCTCTCTCTCTCTCTCTCTCCCTCTCTCTCTCTCTCTCTCTTTCTCTCTCTCTCTCTCTCTCTCTCTCTCTCTCTCTCTCTCTCTCTCTCTCTCCCCTCCCCCCCCCCAACCCAATTCACGAAAAAAGTCTTTGTTTTTGTATGTGTATGTGTGTGTTTGTTTGCTTGTCTGTGTGTGGCTGTTTTTTTGGGTTTTTTTTTGTTTTTAACGCCATCACACTTGTTTTCAAAACTCCTACAGAGAACGGTGGACGGAAAATGCTTCATAAATCATATTGGATACTCTATATAGATGGATAGTAAAAGATTTAATAACATATCAATTACAATCGGCAGCACAACAAGTTCCTGGTAGCACTACAAAAAATGCTCATAAAAAAAAAATAAAAATTGTACAATAAAACTATTCTGGGAAATATCATTTATAATGATAACAAGGTTATTACTAGTACTTGTAAACAAACTTGATATTCAACTCATTGGATCTTTTTG
>NC_088364.1:25739736-25782236 GCF_034508935.2 Berghia stephanieae | reverse complement strand
TGCAGAGGTGAAGCCGTGACGTTACGCTCCGATGAATATTAAAAACAAGTTGTTGCTATCCGTAATACGGTGTTATAATAATAAAATCATTTTCAAGTGTGCTTGGCGCATGCTGATGTCCGCTGTCTGTCCTTTGGTTACGAGGGCAGGGATAAACAATCAATGGCGACAGATGGCGTAACCAGATCGAAATGTCTCGTCCTATTTTATAATTCCCCGTGATTATGCAAAATAACGTGAAATGCGCTGTCACCAGTTCTCTCATAGCACCGACAAATCAATCAAGCGGGCAAGGTTGGAAATTTAAACAAAAACAAAATACCCGTTTTTTATGGCTTTAGTAAAAAAAAAGATGATGATGATGATGATAATGATGATGACGATGATGATGATGATGATCATGATGATGATGATGATGATGATGATAATGATGATGAAGACAAAAACGATGATTACGATGAAAATAATATCAATACAACTACAACTCTCACTACTACTGCTTCTACTACTACTACTACTACTACTACTACTACTACTACTACTACTACTACTACTACTACTACTTCTACTACTACTACTACTACTACTACTACTACTACTACTACTACTACTACTACTATATATATATATAATAATATAATAATAATAATAATAATAATAATAATATTAATAATAATAATAATAATAATAATAATAATAATAATAATAATAATAATAATGATGATGATGATGATGCTGCTGCTGATGATGATGATGATGATGATGATGATAATAATAATAAGTAGTAGTAATAATAATGATAATAATAATAATAATAATAATAATAATAATAATAATAATAATATAATAGTAATAATGATAATAATAATAATAATAATAATAATAATAATAATAATAATACTAATGATAATGATAATGATAATAATAATAATAATAATAATAATAATAATAATAATGGTGATAATAATAATAATAATAATAATAATAATAATAATAATAATAATAATAATAATAATAATAATAATAATAATAATAACAACAACAATAATATAATATATTTAGATCTAAATAGAATTGCTACACACAAACGTACGCTCGCACACAAGCGCATACTATAGATAGTGTTTCTCCCCCCCCCCCCCCCCCCCCCCCCCCCCCCCCCCCCCCCCCGACATTTTAATATAATAATATAAATACAATCCTTGCATGCAAGCAGGGTTTAAAGAAGTAACACGGACAGGCGACAGATGGCCGCCTTACAGTGGCAATGGGAACATTAGATTAATCCAACACTATGTCAACATTTGAGGCTTATTCTATCGCCCCCCCCCCCCCCTCCCCAGAAACAAAACAACAACATCTGGATCATTTATCCGATTTGAGCAGCCGGCCTCAGTGAAGTTGACCCACCGCGTCAATACGCCCATCATGTCGGAACGAATTATAATAGGAAAATTAAGTAAAATGTTAAAATGGTCATAAATAGTAGTCTTGAGCCATTCGGCCCAAGAAACCAGAGTTCATCACGGAAGCGTAAAATAGACAATACCAATTAATACCTGCTACCCTTTGGATAGGATGCTAGTTTAACGCAAAGTAGTTTCCAAAAATGACAAATGTTAAACCCACGTTTTCCACGCCGAGCAAAAAACAAAAACAACAACCACCCCCCCCCCCCCAAAAAAAAAAAAAAACCCAAAAAAAACAAAACAACCAATAACAGGAAACAAAAAACAAAACAAAAACAAAATGTCAAAAACCAAACAAAAAACAAAACCAAAACCAAAATGAAATAAGAAACAAAAAAAAACAAAACAAAAAAACAGCCAAAAAAAAAAAATGAAAACAAAAACAAAAAACAACAACAAACAAAAAACAAGCAAAAACAATTCCATAAAGTTTTTGGTATCCATCATTTTAAACGTCAAACTGGCGACTTTGCTCTCCTTCTCTTTCAATACGCTTCAACAGTCGTACCGTCACTTCCTTCCTAATGACGTATGGCAACCTAGTAACACTGGCTCTAAACTATCGGACCAATGGCGGACGCCCGTATGAAATATGTCTCCGGCGAGCATAAAAGCCTATCCAGAGGAAAAAAAAACACATAAATTTGATCATGTTTTGACTTTTACACATTCTGATCACAAGGCAAATGAAAAGTTCTAGCTAGCATGTAGAATAAAAAGTAATGATTTTCTTGGTTTTGAACCAAGATGGCCGCCGTTGCCGGGCGACGTGAAATCAGACTACTGAATCCAATTCCCCCCCCCCCCCCCCCCCCCGCCCCCCCCCCCCAACCCACCCACCCTTATGCCGCATGTCGCGTGCCACAAAATCAATACTTATTTAGACCAGCATATTATTATCTAACACAGTAGGCAGGTGGGGCAATGAGCTACGTAGCAGAAGGCTTCAGTGCAAAGCAAACTCGAGACTCGGGCTAATAATAATATAAGCTTTCAGTAGCAGTATAAAAATTGCGTGCTTGTTGCCATTGCGAATTTCCAAATCGCAGTCAATTGATTCAACCGTTGTTTTATTGTTTTTCTCTGTGTAAAGTCAAAGTGCACAACAACCGAATAAAAATATCGATGACTTAAACTTATCACGCCATCTATTGGATTATGTAATAGTCTGAATTGTGCATACTGCCGCGCAATTTTACATAAATTAAACACACACAAAGGTTAACAGAGAAACTTATCATTCATTAAGTGAAAAACCGATGGTAGAAAATTGAATTACCGTATAATATTTAGCAAAGAGAGAAATAGTTCGATAGTCAAACGCCAGAGCTATTTATATTTCCATTCCTAGTGCCTTCAAAAATAGAAGGAACGAAATTGATGACACCCAGCTCTGTGTTACTGTTTTTAAGACCGCCATTTTAATGATTAGTTCTCACTAAATTATATCAAACAGTCAGTAAACGTTTAAGATTGCACACAGGCTAGTTTCCGATCCGAAGGTGGGTTTCATACCACTCGACCACATGGCAAATATATATTTATATTGCGATATATATATGTTCAAGTTTTTTCCCCCTCACAACTTTACTCATTGTAATATTCAGGAATCCATTTTGCCCCTTAACGCTATGGCTTTAGTTTCTTATCGAGCCGATCGTGGGCTAAAATCTTCACAATCGTCCCTGTCTTTGCCAAGCTTTGTGACGTTGGTCATGTCAAGTCACTACGCCCTATCTCACTTAGTGGCGCTCATCTATGGCTGGCCGACGGCAGGGTTATTCCAGTCCAATAGGACAGAAAAGTCGTGACGTCACGCCATCTACTCTTCCGGTTTCAAACTCATTGAAAGTGTGTATGTAACCAGTCCTTTTGCTAGCAGGATGTATGGACGTATGGATGTATGATTCTTAGAATTACAGGACGTCAAAAGAGCGAGGGTTGATGGTTTATTGACAACCGGCATTACATTTATGCTAGAAAATAAGATACCATCACTCTGAAACGAGAAGATCAGTTGTACAAGATATTATGTAAACAGCCCTCCGGTGGACTGGTTTCACACACCCAATAAGATTGGATCCAGTGTTTTCACGACACAGTACTTATGGCTCTCTATTAGGAATACCAGTTGTATATCGAGTTCGAGCTTGTGATATTTCATTCTTGGCTTGAGCAAGCAACTTAACTGGGACGCGCGAAGTCCCAAGTTTGAGAGTTTTTGCAAAGATGAGGGTCATTTAAATCGATCGATATTTGAAGGACGAGTTTTTTGGCCTAATTTTCAAATATGGGTTTTTTTTCCAGAGTACGGCAGTATTGATCACTTTGTGGCGCTGAACTGTGACTGACGCCATGGCTATTTCGGGTATTTTAAAAAAGTTAAAAACACAATCCCATAAAATACCGGGAATTTTCGCATATAACGTTTGTTACAATTAATCATGTGAAAACTTTCAGGTTTTAAGGATCCGTAAGAAAATCAATGGTAGAAGTCTAACAAGTTCGATCGAGCCAGCATAAAATATATGAATGAAGTCATCTAAAATTTGAGAATTATTTATTACAAGTAGTGGGGAGAGTCATCTTGATTCAAATAAAGTTCACCAAGTAATAAAAAAATCAGGTCCTTAGTCCAAGTTCCGGTCTAAATAAGGAAAGTTGACTTGCCATAACACAACAATGGGGTTACACAATCTTTATTCATTGCAGTTTGGCACGAAAAAATAAAAACAGAACCGAAAATAAAAACACACACAAAAAAACCCCAACAACCCCCCCCCCCCCCCCCCCCCCCCCCCCCCCAAAAAAAAAAAAAAAAAAAAAAAAAAAAAAAAAAAAAAAAAAAAAAAAAAAAAACAAAAAAAACAACAAACAACAACAACAACAACAACAACAACAACAACAACAACAACAACAACAACAACAACAACAACAACAAAAATTTAAAAAGAACGACGGGCTCTGTTTAAACCCTTTCATGAGACCGTTGACTGGTTCACGCTGGGGTGGAACCGTTTTAATGCCCAGCAGCAGGGATCCGTGCTAGATCAGTGTAAGACAGTGGCAGAGTCGTGTATCACTCGTGACATATCTGTGACAAAACTGTATTTGCTGGAAATTTAATTTATTGCTGCACTAAATTATGGCCAGCGCAGTTCCGTTTTTTGTTTGTTTGTATTTTCCCCTATTCTCATAATTGATATCGAAGATTTGAATTCATGATTGTTACTCAAACAGAATGGTGGAGGGAAGTTGCAGAAGTTGGAATAGATTATGAAGGTTGATTTCGCCTCTCTCTCTCTCTCTCTCTCTCTCTCTCTCTCTCTCTCTCTCTCTCTCTCTCTCTCTCTCTCTCTCTCTCTCTCTCTCTTTTTCCCCACTTGTATCTCTCTTTCTACTTCCTATAATTTATTTCCGAATGTGCTGGAACGGGCTGGGTACGGCTCGAACATTATCATTTTATAATACTCTTCAAAAGTCGTAACGTAACTTCCTTCCTAATGACGCATGGTAACTTAGTAACACTGGCTCTAAACTATCGGAACAATGGCGGACGCCGTAAGAACTATTTCTCCGGCGAGCATAATAACGTATTCAGAGGAAAAAAACCCCATACATTTGATCATGTTTTGACTTTTACACATTCTGATCACAAGGCATATGAAAAGTTCTAGCCAGCATGAAGAATAAAAAGTAATGATTTTCTTTGTTTAGAACCAAGATGGCCGCCGTTGCCGGGCTGCGTGACATCAGACTATTGAATCCAATTGTGCGTCGCCAATCCCGATCCGTCTCTGCCGCTGGAAAGGCAACACGTTTACGACGGGTCTATGATAGCAATGATATTTACTAGGATTCCCAACTTAGAGGGGTTTTTTTCTTAACATTAGAGTGATGTCCCTTTGTTTTTGTTGGCTCCGCGAGAAAATGGCAGCGTTAGCAACACTAATAAATAACAACACAAGCTGGTTTTGAAACACCCAAAAACGTGTAAAGGGTTTACTATAGATAGAACGAAGATGACGTCACTATGGTGTTTGTTATTGTTTTTTGCCATCCGCATTTATGAGTACTTCTCACTAAACTGTATGAATCAGACTATAAAAGTTCATGGTGACACACAGTTTTGTGTGTTGGTCCGCTTACTTCCAGATGGCAATGTTATGAGCTTCTTAGCCAAGCGCATACTATCTATATTCATAATCTAGTTGTCATTTCCAAAAAAAAAAAAAAAAATTAAATGAACAGAAGATAGCAACCTTAATACTCTTCAACGGTCGCTTCCTTCCTAATGACGCATGGTAACTTAGTAACACTGGCTCTAAACTATCGGAACAATGGCGGACGCCCGTATGACATATTTCTCCCGCGAGCATAAAAGCGTATCCAGAGGAAAAAAACCCTAAAGTATGATCATGTTTTGACTTTTACACATTCTGATCACAAGACATATGAAAGTTCTAGCCAGCTTGAAGAATAAAAAGTAATGATTTTCTTTGTTTAGAACCAAGATGGCCACCGTTGCCGGGCGGCGTGACATCAGACTACTGAATCCAATTGCTATGTCTTATGATCAGGAAGAATAAATGTCAATACCGATTATAATCGCATATATTATGTTGAGAACATATCTTTGTGTGTTCTGGTTTATTCTTTTTCTCAGCTGTGTTGTTGCTGTGAACTGTTGGTTTTTATGCCCGTGAAGCACTGTGGGTTCGTGAGTTTTGTGTGGTGTTTATTCTAGTATGTTTGTGACGTTGTAACTGGCTATAGATTGTTCGATGATGACGTCACGCAGGTCTTTATTATTGTTTTTTGCCATCCGCGTTTATGAGTAATGCTCACTGAACTGTTTTAACCCGACTATAAACGTTCATGGATACACACAGTTTTGTGTGTTGGTCCGTTATACATTGCCAGCCGGAAGTATAACGGACCAACACAGAAAACTGTGTGTAACCATGATCTTTTATAATCTGGTTAATACAGTTTAGTGAGAAGTACTAATAAACGCGGATGGCAAAAAACATTAATAAAGACCTGAGTGACGTCATCTTCGAACTATCTATAAAAAGCCCAAACACGCAGTCAGTCTCGGTCTCACCAAAGCCATCGTTCTGTTATAGCCTGATACTGAAATCCAAAAGGACTGGCAGTTTGACGTCATGATTTGGTTTTTGCACCGCCTAGTGAGTTGTTAGTAGATCTCATGGAAACAAGTTATTTCATTGGTTGAACTATTGAATACAGCTCACGATTTGTTTTCTTTTGTGGCAAAAGACCGGCATTTTGACGTCATTTTTTGGTCTGTATCAGGCCATAACTTTACGAAAGCCACGGTCTCACTCATTCTTTTTGTTCGTTTGAATTGGATTCACTAGTCTGATGTCACGTCGCCCAGCAACGGCGAGCAGCCTGGTTCTAAACAAAGGAAATGGGTACTTTTTTATTCTTCATGCTGGCTAGAACTTTTCATATGTCATGTGATCAGAATGTATAAAAGTCAAAACATGATCATATTTATAACGGTTTACTCCTCTGGATACACTTTTATGCTCCTCGGAGAACTATTTCATGAGGGCATCCGCCATTTTCCCGATAGTTTAGAGCCTTTACTAAGTTACCATGCGTCATTACGAGGGAAGTGACGTCATGGCTGTTGAAGGCTATTGTGGATATTAAATATCGTTTCTCCCGAGACTAAAATGAAAATGTGGAGACGTGAATCTTCGGGTCTCCTTCCCTATGTGGGTGTTCAATGTCAAGTCACTAAACATGGCATTTGTGTATTCATGGTATGTGTTTAAATAAAATACATAGAACTTTCTGCCCGCTATATCAATCGTACAAACCCATCAAAAGTCTGAGAGAATTTAGTGAGACAAAATCCCCCAAGTGAATATAGAAAGCTGCGAAAGCCGTGCAAAATTTCAATTGTATTACATTTTAACATTATGAGCGAGAGGATGCTTACCGACTTGATACGACCTGACATATATTATAATATATGCACCGTCTTCTATTAAACCCTTTTTAGATAGAGAGAGAGAGAGAGAGAGAGAGAGAGAGAGAGAGAGAGAGAGAGATAGACAGAGAGAGAGAGAGAGAGGGAGAAAGAGATTGATAGAGAGAGAAAGAGGGAGTAGGATAGACAGATATATGAATATGGAGAGAGAGAGAGAGAGAGAGAGAGAGAGAGAGAGAGAGAGAGAGAGAGAGAGAGAGAGAGAGAGAGAGAGAGCAGAAGGGAATTGGATTCTCCATGAAGTTATAATGAAAGCCTTGGTCATAGTCCCTTTTCACAAAAGACAAAGTAAGACAGTCAAGTGTAAGTCTAGTCCAGTAAGTTCTATCTAGTAGTAGTCCAGAAAATTTGAGTGAAAGATCGTATTACATCTCCTCATCCTTTGATGGAAGGAAAGTTCCTTGCATTCAGCTTGTTCCGACCATTTTTACAATTAATTGCAGAACAAAATTGGCCAACTTTTTTTCCTTTTTAGTGCTCCTTTCCGTCCATTGCTCCAGGTGTAAACAAACAAGGTTTCGCGAATTCGAATTAATAATAATAATAATAATGCTGAAATATAGCGCTATAACTCCGAGACACCAGACTCTAAGCGCTTAAATTACAAATTACTTTGGCTGAAACATACTCATTTACACTCACAAGCACACACACACACACATACACACAAACACACACACACACAACACAACACACAACACAAACCAAACCTATCTTGCTTCTCATACCATCTACTAAAATCGAAACAAATATGTTTTAAGCGAACGTTTAAAAATAGACAAAGATTCTTTTTCACGAATGCTCTGCGGTAAGGCGTTCCAAATAGAGGGTCCGAAATGAGAAAAGGATCTCATTCCAGCATTTTTCCGAATTCGAGGGACAACTTGTTTTGTGGAATCACTGGCCGAACGTAAGGGGCGAGGTTTTGAATATCTTTCAATTAGTTCTGAAAGGTAGGAAGGGGCAGTACCTTCAAGAAAACGATACACTAAAACACAAGCTTTGAATTTAATCCTTTTCTCAACAGGCAGCCAATGCAGGTCATGAAGTAGAGGTCCGGCAGAGTCGCACCTACGCTTCATGAATACTAGTCTGGCAGCGCTGTTTTGGACAATCTGAAGACGTTTCAGATTGTATTGCGAAACGCCAAACAACAGAGCATTACAATAATCCAATTTCGATAGTACGAGGGACACAACCAGGTGCTTGGTCACATCCTCAGATATGAACCGTCTAATGGAAGCAATCTTTTTTAGTTGGAAAAAGAGAGATCTAACCAAATTATTAACCTGATTGTTTTTCCAATAACTAGCGACAAATTAATAGAGACTTCAATCTTGCAGAAACCGGCGGAGTTGAGACTCCGACTCCTATTATATAATATAGATAGTATGCGCTTGGCTAAGAAGCTTACAACACTGCCATCCGGAAATATAATGAACCAGTACACTGTGTAACCATAAGATATGAAGTGAGTAGAAAAGTGCCAGAAGACAATAGAGAATAAAAAATTTTTTCGCGGCGGTGGTGGGGTTTGAACCTGCGACCTTATTGGTACGACAACTCCGCCTGGCAGGTGAGAGCGTGGCTCTACCGTGTGAGCTATCCACGAACACAAAAATATTCGTTTCAAACCCAAAGTCATTTCTAGATCCCTCTCTCACCCACTTCTTGAGATCGCCGATTCGTTCACCACCATCGCGAAGTAATTTTGACCAGCAGTTAAGCTTAATAGCCAATATTCTCATCACAAACATATAACATAGAAACGATTGAGACATTGAGTATGCTCCGGTGTATGGGGTGAATTTTTAATTCAGAAAAGTGAGTGGAGCAGGCACTTATGTTGGTAACAACAAGATATGAAGTGAGTAGAAAAGTGCCAGAAGACAATAGAGAATAAAAAATTTTCATATCTTCATATCTTGTTGTTACCAACATAAGTGCCTGCTCCACTCACTTTTCTGAATTAAAAATTCACCCCATACACCGGAGCATACTCAATGTCTCAATCGTTTCTATGTTATATGTTTGTGATGAGAATATTGGCTATTAAGCTTAACTGCTGGTCAAAATTACTTCGCGATGGTGGTGAACGAATCGGCGATCTCAAGAAGTGGGTGAGAGAGGGATCTAGAAATGACTTTGGGTTTGAAACGAATATTTTGTGTTCGTGGATAGCTCACACGGTAGAGCCACGCTCTCACCTGCCAGGCGGAGTTGTCGTACCAATAAGGTCGCAGGTTCAAACCCCACCACCGCCGCGAAAAAATTTTTTATTCTCTATTGTCTTCTGGCACTTTTCTACTCACTTCATATCTTGTTGTTACCAACATAAGTGCCTGCTCCACTCACTTTTCTGAATTAAAAATTCACCCCATACACCGGAGCATACTCAATGTCTCAATCGTTTCTATGTTATATGTTTGTGATGAGAATATTGGCTATTAAGCTTAACTGCTGGTCAAAATTACTTCGCGATGGTGGTGAACGAATCGGCGATCTCAAGAAGTGGGTGAGAGAGGGATCTAGAAATGACTTTGGGTTTGAAACGAATATTTTTGTGTTCGTGGATAGCTCACACGGTAGAGCCACGCTCTCACCTGCCAGGCGGAGTTGTCGTACCAATAAGGTCGCAGGTTCAAACCCCACCACCGCCGCGAAAAAATTTTTTATTCTCTATTGTCTTCTGGCACTTTTCTACTCACTTCATATCTTGTTGTTACCAACATAAGTGCCTGCTCCACTCACTTTTCTGAATTAAAAATTCACCCCATACACCGGAGCATACTCAATGTCTCAATCGTTTCTATGTTATATGTTTGTGATGAGAATATTGGCTATTAAGCTTAACTGCTGGTCAAAATTACTTCGCGATGGTGGTGAACGAATCGGCGATCTCAAGAAGTGGGTGAGAGAGGGATCTAGAAATGACTTTGGGTTTGAAACGAATATTTTTGTGTTCGTGGATAGCTCACACGGTAGAGCCACGCTCTCACCTGCCAGGCGGAGTTGTCGTACCAATAAGGTCGCAGGTTCAAACCCCACCACCGCCGCGAAAAATTTTTTTATTCTCTATTGTCTTCTGGCACTTTTCTACTCACTTCATATCTTGTTGTTACCAACATAAGTGCCTGCTCCACTCACTTTTCTGAATTAAAAATTCACCCCATACACCGGAGCATACTCAATGTCTCAATCGTTTCTATGTTATATGTTTGTGATGAGAATATTGGCTATTAAGCTTAACTGCTGGTCAAAATTACTTCGCGATGGTGGTGAACGAATCGGCGATCTCAAGAAGTGGGTGAGAGAGGGATCTAGAAATGACTTTGGGTTTGAAACGAATATTTTTGTGTTCGTGGATAGCTCACACGTAGAGCCACGCTCTCACCTGCCAGGCGGAGTTGTCGTACCAATAAGGTCGCAGGTTCAAACCCCACCACCGCCGCGAAAATTTTTTTTATTCTCTATTGTCTTCTGGCACTTTTCTACTCACTTCATATCTTGTTGTTCCCAACATAAGTGCCTGCTCCACTCACTTTACTGTGTAACCATGAACTTTTATAGTATGGTTTATACAGTTAAAGTGAGAATTACTCAAAAACGCGGATGGCAAAAAACAATAACAAAGACCCGAGTGACGTCAACTTCGTTCTATCTATACTCGTTGATGACACGGAGCCGACGTGGAGGACACGTGATGGCGACGTCGAATGATCAATAGAGGAAGCGAGGAGCGAAATAGGATTCAATAGTCGTAACGTCACTTCCTTCCTAATGACGCATGGTAACTTAGTAACACTGGCTCTAAACTATCGGAACAATGGCGGACGCACTATGAAACATTTCTCCGGCGAGCATAAAAGCGTATCCAGAGTGAAAAAAACCCATAAATTTGATCATGTTTTGACTTTTACACAAGACACATGAAAAGTTCTAGCCAGCTTGAAGAATAAAAAGTAATGATTTTCTTTGTTTAGAACCAAAATGGCAGCCGTTGCCGGGCGGCGTGACATCAGACTACTGAATCCAATTGACGTCACTGAGCCCTTTGTTATAGGTTTTCGTCCGCCACTGTTATGAATAGTTCTCAATAAATTCTATGAATCAGACGTTCAATGTTACACATAGTTTTGTGTGTTGGTACGCTATATCCGTCTGGTAATGTTGTGAGTAATTTGGCTAGGCGCACAGCATCAATACCGAATGAGGCGAACGCTCACAAAATGAGGAATGCTACTCGTAGGTCAATTTGTAAACAGAATTTGCATATTTTCATTGCATGTCGTGTCAAGTTTCTTCCTGTATCAACAACCACAAGTAGTACATGTTCTATTTTAAGCATGTTGCTATTTTTATATTTTTCACCAGACAATCGAGTCAATAATTTATGTTTGAGCCTTTTATTTTATCACAGCACGGGTGTCGTTGTTTGTCGGTTACAGTTTTTGTATTCGTTCGTTCGTTTGTTTGTTTTGTTTTTTTTTTTTGTTGGTAAACAAAAGGTCACATAACAAGCATTTGTTTGTCTGTTATATTTATTGTTATAATCGCTTCATTTTGCAAAAAAATATATCTGCGTTTGTTTGTTGGTTATAATCATTGTATTTGTTCTTCTGTTGTGTATTCTAATAATAAACATTAGAATAGAAACACCAAAATTAAAAACAAACAGACAACAAACAAACAAAACAAAACAAACAAATAACAGGATGAAATCAGGAACAAAAAGAAAAAAAAGAAAACAAAAAGAATATCAGTAAGAAATAAGAAGACATAAAAGAAATTGAAAAAAAAAAAAAAAAAACAAACAAGAAGAAAAAAACAAAACAAACAATCCCCACCCCTTTATAATACACACAAAAAAACACAAGAAACAAACCAACACCCCCCTCCCCCATACAACCAATGAGGATAAAGACCAAAACAAAAAATAATTTAAAAACCAAAAGATTTTATATAGTGCGATATCTACTAAATGTGCTCAAAACGCCTTACAAAGGGTTCCTGACGAACAGCAACACGTAGCATGCAGAACGAGACATGGTGCCTGTTAGGCGATATTACAAATTTATTTTTTCGACAGAGACAACGTTGTTAATGGCCAGATACTCATTTTACACCAGAGTACGGTCAGAGAATGTGAATAAAGAGCCTTTTACAAGGACTCAATACGAGGCTCGAACTATGGACCTTCCGATCCGAAAGCGAGTGTCATACACAAAACCACATATCTGCGCTGAAAATAAAAGCAAAACAAAAGTAAAAAACGTTGAAAATAAAAACAGAAAAGAAATCCAACCAATAAAAAAATCCCCAAAACAACAACTACAAATAGACAAGATAAGACACAAACAAAAAACGAACAATCAAACAAAAAATAAACACTAAAACAATAAACAAATGAAAAGAGAGAGAGAGAGAGAGAGAGAGAGAGAGAGAGAGAGAGAGAGAGAGAGAGAGAGAGAGAGAGAGAGAGAGAGAGAGAGAGAGAGAGAGAGAATAAATAACAAAAAAAATTTTAAAAAGAGAACAATAAAAATAAAAATTAAAACAAATTGATGCAGTTATTTAATAGTAAACAGTTTATCAAAGTGACATTGAAGCCACAAGACGTCACAAGGTCTGACCGAATTCTTTTGCTGATTCATTAAAGCAGAAAAGGTTCTCTGAACTGGTTGGTTTAAAAATAGCGTTTGTATCTATTTATAGATGTGTAAAGGCGATAGCTGATAAGATTCTCTATAATATTGACTGATTGTTGACGTCGAGGGGAGGTCTTTGTCAATGTCATTTATAACAGATATGATGTTGACGGATTATTATGGTGCTGACGACAATGGTGATAATGTAGTTTTTGATATGGTAGTGTTGATGGCGAGGATGATGATAATGACGACGGTGATGATGATGTTGATGCTGCTGCTGTTGCTGCTGCTGCTGCTGCTGATGATGATGATGATGATGATGATGATGATGATGATGATAATGATGATGATGATAATGATGATGATGATGAGCGTGATGATGATGATGATCGTGATAATGATGATGATGATGATGATGATGATGATGATGATGATGATGGTGATGATGATGATGATGATCATGATGATCTTAATCATGCTGATGATGACAACGATAACATTGACACTCACAGTAGCTCCCAGCATCCCCATCTTCTTGTTAAACTGTAACAGTTTCAAAAACTGGATGGTGGCCATAAAGACCACCACAGCCATGATGTAACCATAGAACTCGTCATACAAGGCGACGGAGTTGAAGTTGACGAAGCCGTCTGTAAATAGCAAAATAAAACAAAAACTTATATTTCCCCTTCAAGGGAGTTTCTCTTTTGATGCAACAGCCGCAGAACAGCGCGAAAAAAAAGTGAGAAAATGAATACTAAAACACCATTCCCTGTAGTCATCATCAGGGCAGATTTTTAAAGGGTCTATGTTGATAAAAGGCAAAGAAAACCAACGGGGCAGATTTTTAAAGGGTCTATGTTGATAAAAGGCAAAGAAAACCAACGGGGCAGATTTTTAAAGGGTCTATGTTGATAAAAGGCAAAGAAAACCAACGGGGCAGATTTTTAAAGGGTCTATGTTGATAACAGGCAAAGAAAACCAAGGTATCAGCCACAGTGCAACGCAAAAGAATTGAGCAATAGATGCTAAGTTTCTTTATCAAGAATGAAGCAAGATGTCGACAGACAAAGCCGTCTGCGAAAGAAGGTAAATAATAAAACAAAATGTTTTTAAAATTATATATATATTTCCTGTACCCATCCTCGTGTGAGATATTTATTTAGAATCTAATCTTGATAAAAGGCAAAGATAACTAAGACGTCAGCCGCAGGGCAACGCCAAAATATAAGCAAGACGAACAAGTTTCTTGCCCAAGGAAGCAACAAGATGCCGACAGCGTGGGTTGAAACCGGGTGATTCTGCATTAAGTGAAATGCCTGATCTTCTCGGTTATGTTGCCCCCGAAATGTTAAGGCACGTTTCAACATCAATAAATAATATATAAACATTTATCATGCTTAATGCACCTCACATTGTGTAATTTATTCCTCCAACAAGCCAAATTGTACCATGTTTCCATTTTATGCAGCACTAGTCGCCTGTTAGGCGTCCCTATGTACTAACACTATTATGATGTCCGTCACTGCCTATAGTCACAGGCACTCATTCACACCTGTTGTCGGGAGGGTAATGTGTGTTTAAGACACAACACCGGGAATATAATTTTCTACAATTACTGTCACCCATCCGACCACTGCCCACACTTAACATTGCTTGACACTTGTGACAAGACGAAACAACGTCTCTCTGAGCCACCGGACCCAACTACATTAGTGTAAAAGGAAGACTGAGAGATCAAAAGAGGTTGATAAGGAGATGATAGAAGTATAGAAAGATTAAAAATACAGGCTTTCATAAACATGGGGCACATGGATAAGAAACTAAACTCAGTTTCTGTAGCGTCAAACAGACTAAAGCAAAAGAGAACAGAAAGTGTGACGTCAAAATACTGGTTCCAATCTCATTGGAAGTAAGAAACAAGTCCTCCGGAGGACTGGATACAAACATTGTACAACGGATCTTCGTATTTTCTAGCCTAAATAAATGCTGGTTGTCTCTCTTTTACGCCCTTTACTCATAAGAATACACCTATACATCCTGCTACTAAAATAGTCATAACACTTAAAGATTCAATATGTATAATTCAATATGTAAACTTTCCACTGTTAGTTCTTCTGAGGACTGGTTACACACTTTCAATGAGTTTTGAACTGGAAGAGGAGGAAGGTATGACTTCATCATGTATACGCCCCAATGCTTGTTACCCGTTGTGTTGGGCGCATTCCTTTAGCAAAGTACATTCCACCAGCTATATAAGACCCAGGCACCCAATCATGACTTGGGTGGCTCGAAAAATAAGAAAATTTATCAACTGCACCCGACCCGGGATCTATATTAGTCACTTTAGCTTGTGAGGCGAGAACTCTATTTACTGAGTTATCAAGATAGAGAGAAAGACGAAATAAGCAGTATAGGGAATGAGATTAGCGCGAGGACGAGAGACGCATGCGCACAACCAACATGACGTTCTCTCTCTAATAACGTTTCCGCCGGTGACGTCACAGACTATGGGTGACGTCCAATCAAGGGACGCTACTCTTCCGCTAATCTCATTCCCTATTGCCATGACTGTAAATAATGCAAAATATGGTGTCAAAAAACAAATACAAAGAAGTGAGTGACATCAATTTCGTTCCTTCCATTCCCTTTTTATGATTGCTTTTTCGTTCAAATGGGAAGTCTCAGATTTGAGAGTTTTTGTCAAGATGAGGGTCATTTAAATCGATCGATATTTGAAAGACAAGTTTTCACACCAAACTTTTAAATATGAGTTTTTTAGAGTACGGCAGTTAATTAACCAATATATTTTTGGCCAATCAAAACATGGAACTTGTGACACACCTTCATACGTGGTCGGACAAACATAGTTGTCTAAAACCAAAAAGGTGAATGAAATCGATCGTTCTCTGATCATTGTTATTGTTTTTATACCGCCAAATGGTTGATTAGTTATTACGATTTTCTCGATCATTTATAAACGTTTAAATTTACACATAGTTTTCTGTGTTGGTTCGATTGATCAAGCGGTAGAACAGTGGGTATTTTATCTAGACACGTGCCATCGATAGTAATACCTGTGTAGTTCGCTCTGTATACTAATCACTGCAATTTTATACATTATGATACTGTCCGAGAGGCGTGGTTATCAAAGTGTCTGTTGGTTTAAATATAATATGTTGGCTCACCTGATTTTCGGTCATGAAGAGCTCTCATTGCCACCTCGGTGAGAATGTGCTTGAAGGCATAGAGAACAATACAGGCAATGGCAAAACACAGGAGCACGAACTCCAGAAGGTTCCAGAAATCGTTGAAATACTTGATCTTGTTGGCTTTGAGTTTCTTGATGCAGCGGTAGAAGAAGTACATAGTGAAGCACCCAAAGAAGACCTCCATGATAAGGACAATGAGGCCAAACCCTCCCACATAGCTTATTAGGCGGAATACCTGCAACGCAATCAGATGAATGGATTGTTACAACAATTAGAATAATAAATAGTGGATTATCTATAAACCAGACATGTCTAATATTGCAAAACATTCGTAAAGTGAGGAAAATAGCACCATTTACACCAGACCTGCCATTAATATGCATCAGCAAGAGAGGATCTTTGGCCTTGTACCAGACTAAACTGCAAGGGCCCCGGACACAGCTGAGGAAGACAACGCAGTTCCTTCACCAACTAGACATTCAAAAATGAAGGCATACAAGGACGATCGCAGAAAAAGAAGAGAAAACTTCCTGACCCATCGCATTTTTCTATTATTCTCAACTTTTCAACCGACTGTAGCAATTGCTTGTTACCCTTTTGATAGAACGATAGTAAATTGCGAGGTACTTTCCGCTACATCTAACATACTCAGCTACCCTATCACTGCCGGGTGGACAGGAGGGTCAGAAAAAAAAAAACTCGACTTCACCTGGTATTGATCTCGATCCCTTTGCGTGTGAAGCGAGTGTTCTACAAACTGAGCTATCGGGACTACCACAGGTCACACTTCAAGTGTTATACCGCTTGATGAGATAGCCGACAATTCCTTCGAATTATTTCCTATATTCTATGCTGCGATTATATCAGCGTTCTCTGTGCTGTACAAATCTAAGAGGCCCGGCAGCTGACTACATGCGTTTACCTACTCTTTTATTTGCAGTAATTTGACTTGTAAACCAATCAATAAAATAAATAACACTCTATATGTATTTTCATATTTTAGCATTTTTAGCATTTTCAACTTGGACGCACAATGACATTAAACCTCTTATTCTGCCTGAAAAATCATGTATTTAAAAAATTGGCCAGAAAACTCGACATTCAAATATCGATCGAGTAAAATGACCCTCATCTTTAGCAAAAAAAAATCTCAAATCTGAGGACTTGGCGAAGTTTTTCCAAAATGAGTAATTTTAATCATCAATATTTGAAGGACGAGTTTTCTGGCCAAAATTTAAAGTTCCTTTTTATCTTTTTTTTTCTGTTTAAAAGAAAATAGTACGACAGTATTGTACCTTGGGCGGGAAACTTTTAGTCCATAACACAATATGTATCATCGGATTAAAATTGACCCTCTCCCCAACTTGTCAAAAATGTCTTAATCCCAATATTTCTTACGTTTTGGCTCTAAAGAATTCTCAGGTTTAAGACTTTTTGACAAATTTAAGGTAATCTATATCTTAAGTAAACGTTTTAAAAATATTTCTGGCCAAAACTAAATTATGAAACTTTTACGGCAGCACGTTTTACCACCATACAGAAATCTTTATTTCGGCGGATAATGTCGATTTAAATATAATCCAATTCTTGGCGCTTACACCCTAATTCCAGTTTGACCCTGATTAGATATTGTGTTCTTTTTTTTTTTTTTTGATTTATGTTTTTGTTCTTTTTCAAAGTTATCTGTCTACCGCTATTTGATTTTTTGCACAAACAAAACCAGAAGCCGTCATCTGACGCTCTTTTTGTCAATGTGTATCTCATGGTAGGTTGGACTGAATTTTGATCATTCCCCTCATATATAGCTCGTAACGCATTTTAGTCCGAGACAATGGAAATAATCTCGGTCCATGAATCAGGCCCCTGATATTGGCTACGCAGTCTCAAGGTCGCTTGCCAGGAATTCTACGGTTGTCAGCATGTCCTCTGCTTGTTGGATCCCTTTTGTAATATTTTTCCACGTGTCCCCTGTCTTGTGCCAACGTTTTGAGAGAGAGTAGATTATGTTCCGCCTTTAGATTTGATAGAAAATTTTTTTGTAGTGCAAGGGCTTAGTAAAGGCGTGTTCTTTTGCTGTCGCTAATGATGTCCTGCCTATACCAGGTATTTAACAGGTCTCGAAAGGCGTTCGTGCTAGTAGTTTCCTTCTTTTCAGGTCTTCTTTCCCCGTTGATCTAATTCTCAAGCTTCCTGACATTTTCCCAATCATCAATTACTTTAATTTCCGTTTTTGTTTCGTTGACTTTGAGGTTCCATTGACTTACATTGAATAAATAAAAACAAAAAAATTAAAGCCTTTTTCAGATAACAGGAAAATACATTTTTTAAAAAGAAAGGATACAAAACACAAACTACAAATAAAAAGATAATGATTTCATTAATACCATGGATAGTTCAATAGTTTTAAAGATCAGGGGTAATGTGGTAGTCCGAATAACCTCTTTATTTGTCGTTGTATAACACAGTTAAGAGAGGGGGGGGGGGGGGGGGGGGGCAAATAGGGGGTTAAGTAAAGAGGTAGTAAATTCTTAAGGTGCCTTTGTATATTATATTCAAGAAGGAGTTGGAAAGGGGGGGGGGGGGGTGGCGTTTTCTGGAGTCAATTTTATCCTACTTCTAATATAAGCTTGACTTATACTCTTCCGATGCTCACGGGAAACAGAGTTGAAACATCATGATATGAAGTGAGTAGAAAAGTGCCAGAAGACAATAGAGAATAAAAAATTTTTTTCGCGGCGGTGGTGGGGTTTGAACCTGCGACCTTATTGGTACGACAACTCCGCCTGGCAGGTGAGAGCGTGGCTCTACCGTGTGAGCTATCCACGAACACAAAAATATTCGTTTCAAACCCAAAGTCATTTCTAGATCCCTCTCTCACCCACTTCTTGAGATCGCCGATTCGTTCACCACCATCGCGAAGTAATTTTGACCAGCAGTTAAGCTTAATAGCCAATATTCTCATCACAAACATATAACATAGAAACGATTGAGACATTGAGTATGCTCCGGTGTATGGGGTGAATTTTTAATTCAGAAAAGTGAGTGGAGCAGGCACTTATGTTGGTAACAACAAGATATGAAGTGAGTAGAAAAGTGCCAGAAGACAATAGAGAATAAAAAATTTTTTATTCTCTATTGTCTTCTGGCACTTTTCTACTCACTTCATATCTTGTTGTTACCAACATAAGTGCCTGCTCCACTCACTTTTCTGAATTAAAAATTCACCCCATACACCGGAGCATACTCAATGTCTCAATCGTTTCTATGTTATATGTTTGTGATGAGAATATTGGCTATTAAGCTTAACTGCTGGTCAAAATTACTTCGCGATGGTGGTGAACGAATCGGCGATCTCAAGAAGTGGGTGAGAGAGGGATCTAGAAATGACTTTGGGTTTGAAACGAATTTTTGTGTTCGTGGATAGCTCACACGGTAGAGCCACGCTCTCACCTGCCAGGCGGAGTTGTCGTACCAATAAGGTCGCAGGTTCAAACCCCACCACCGCCGCGAAAAAAAATTTTTATTCTCTATTGTCTTCTGGCACTTTTCTACTCACTTCATATCTTGTTGTTACCAACATAAGTGCCTGCTCCACTCACTTTTCTGAATTAAAAATTCACCCCATACACCGGAGCATACTCAATGTCTCAATCGTTTCTATGTTATATGTTTGTGATGAGAATATTGGCTATTAAGCTTAACTGCTGGTCAAAATTACTTCGCGATGGTGGTGAACGAATCGGCGATCTCAAGAAGTGGGTGAGAGAGGGATCTAGAAATGACTTTGGGTTTGAAACGAATATTTTTGTGTTCGTGGATAGCTCACACGGTAGAGCCACGCTCTCACCTGCCAGGCGGAGTTGTCGTACCAATAAGGTCGCAGGTTCAAACCCCACCACCGCCGCGAAAAAAATTTTTTATTCTCTATTGTCTTCTGGCACTTTTCTACTCACTTCATATCTTGTTGTTACCAACATAAGTGCCTGCTCCACTCACTTTTCTGAATTAAAAATTCACCCCATACACCGGAGCATACTCAATGTCTCAATCGTTTCTATGTTATATGTTTGTGATGAGAATATTGGCTATTAAGCTTAACTGCTGGTCAAAATTACTTCGCGATGGTGGTGAACGAATCGGCGATCTCAAGAAGTGGGTGAGAGAGGGATCTAGAAATGACTTTGGGTTTGAAACGAATATTTTTGTGTTCGTGGATAGCTCACACGGTAGAGCCACGCTCTCACCTGCCAGGCGAGGTTGTCGTACCAATAAGGTCGCAGGTTCAAACCCACCACCGCCGCGAAAAAAATTTTTTATTCTCTATTGTCTTCTGGCACTTTTCTACTCACTTCATATCTTGTTGTTACCAACATAAGTGCCTGCTCCACTCACTTTTCTGAATTAAGAGTTGAAACATCATATTTTCTTGGTTTTAGATATTTTACCATAATCAAGAGATATGGTTGCTCTTCCCAAAAACATTAAAATCCAAATATCAATATTTTGGTCATAAATCATGATCTCATAACCCTTTCTTCTCTATCCCTTCCCCTACCCCATTAAAAAAAAATTCTTACTTTAACTTCGGTCCTGGGCATTGCGTTACCAGTAGTTAGAAATTCTGTCAGAGCCGTCACCGAGGCGAACAGGTTGGAGTTAGGGTTGTAGACTGTAAACTCAAGGAAGATGGCCTTAGTGTTGAGGTCAAGCCAGTCTGCGTCCTTGGCCCCTTGAACTTTGACCTTGGTTCGACAGTAGGTTCGCTTTGTGAGGATAGTATAGCCACCACCTTTGTAGGTGGCCAGATTGCCCACGTATGGGGCTGTCTTCAGTTTAAACGAGTTTTGGTAGACCTGTGAAAGAGATCAAGAGATATAAAAATACAACAGGGGGCCTACATGAATGCAACATTATTTTTCAAAATTAAAAGCTGCTTTTTTTTTTTGGGGGGGGGGGGGGGGGGGGGGGGGAGGGGGGGGGCAGCAACTTCTAATGGTGTCACACTACTATGCTATGATGAAATTATCAAGGCGTAAATTCATCGCCGCTTTCATGTATGGTTGGTAACCCTCCCGGAAGCTTATTTTAATGTATAAATTAATTGTATCTTTGAACATATGAATTTTGGGTAATATTTATATGTTTGATTAAGGACATTGAACATGATTTCTTAAGGTGAAAACTAAAGTCTCACATTTCTGGTAACTCTAACTTTATAATCGTTTTTTTTTTAGCATCTAGTTTACCGTCTTGAGACGATAAGCCACATATATCGGACAATTAAAGGCACGACCATGATAACGAAGTGGAAACATAAAGCAATGCAACTGTATTTACCACATACCTGGACTCGTAAAGGATTCTTGATGATAATGATGATGATGATGGTGATGATGATGATGATGATGATGATGATGATGATGATGATGATAATGATGATGATGTGATGATGATGATAATGATGATGATGATGATGATAATGATGATGGTGATGATGATGATGATGATGATGATGATGATGATGATGATGATGATGATGATGGTGATGATGATGATGGTGATGATGATAATGATGATGATGGTGATGATGATAATGATCATGATGATCAGGATGACGAAGACGACGATGATTATTATGACGACGACGATGACAATGAAAACAATGAAATCCAACACTCACAAATGGCGAGTCCGAATCCTTGATCTTCTCCGCCTTCCTGGCAGACGGTTTTTTCCAGAATGGCAAATAGGGTTTTGTGTCGTCATCAGACCAGCCGTACTCGTCACGGCAATGGTTGATGATCTTCCTCATCGCAGGCAGGATCGTACACGTGTCTGAAATTATTTTAAAGTAAATAAATAAATAATTGGGGCAAATTCGCACAAAACCTGAAAACTATATTTTGTAATGAACACACACACACACACACACACACATATATATATATATATATATATATATATATATGTGTGTGTGTGTGTGTGTGTGTGTGTGTAATAAAAACATTAACAAGGTCCTGGGTTCGGCGTATAGTTGAGTCCTTGGAAACGGCTCTTTACTAACTTTCTCTCACCGTACTCAGGTGTAAAATTAGTACCTGTCCTGTAAGCAGCGTTGTCTCTGTCGAAAAAGTGTAATATCGCCTAACATGCGTCATGTTTCGTTCTATATGTTACGTGTTGCTGTTGGTAAGGAGCCCTTTGTAAAGAGCTTTGAGCACGTTCAGTGGATATTGCGCTATATAAAAGCTCAATTAAAAAAAACAACAACCACAAAAACATCAGTTAAAATCCTGACAGACGGGCACGTCTTGCCGGTAAGTAAAGAAATCTTGAAATCTTATGAAGGGTTTTGAGCACGAAACGTTACATGTTTGGTATTTTGTTCTTTTCCGAATCCGTTGTATTCATTTTTATTCAGCAGTTTGGGTGGGGATCCTGACCTCCCATAGCGGGCAGGGAGGTACATACTGTGTCTTCTATCCCCTTATATCTGTTATCCAACATGCTTTCTGTCTTTGTCTTGGAATGAGATAACTTGTTTTTTTTTCCTGGCCCTGGTCGGAGTCCTGGCTTGGAGGGAAACAGTCAAATGCATAGTTATTGTTTTGAGAGATGGTATTTTTTTCATTGTACATCATCTCTCTGTTATGTATTATTATATTTGTTATTTTGAATTTATAATAATGTAAGCATTTGAGTGTATTCCTCTTTGTTGGATTTTGTGCTTGTGTCCGGATGAGAGTTATAGGTGATTTCAAACTAAGTACATTGGTGGTATGCTTTTGGAATCTACATCTGATCCCTATCTGTTCCCAGTTCCCCAGTTCTTACTTTTTCTTGGGTACTTTAATTGTAATTCTAGAACTTTTTACTATCCTATTTTCTTCCTTTTTACTGGCGCTGATATGACCTTTATGTGTTGCAAGCGCCGTAAAACCCTTAAAAACAAACAATTATTCAGCAGTGGAGACCTCGCAATATTTGCAGTGTAATAAATGCTATTACAAATAGACAGTCATCTGTTATACGAATTATACTACTGTTTGTGGAAAGTAACATAGATCGAGCCAAATCTTTTGAGCCATCAACGATCAAATTAGGTCCGGTAATAAGGTCTGTAGGTGCGCGGAAATGAATTTGGCAATAGGGCGGTCAGAAAGCGATTCCCAACGTCAAATGACCCATCATGACGCCCTTGCGAAAGTAGACTCCGTTTCTACGTACTCTCAATAGTGAGAGACGAGGATGGCGACACGCTGTTTATAATATGCTTTCACACCAGAGGACGTAGACGCTACCTTTTCACTTTTTATATAATAAAATATGTGATGTATGAAGACAATGTCAGAAAATATAAAGATTAGTCTATAATTCAAAGAAAACAATCAAATTGGCAAATAAGATAAATTAAAATAACGACTCATAATTCACACTTTGGCAGTATTAAATATGGTTTAGAAACCCAAAATAGATGCTATCTGGCTCCAACCTTTTCTTGTTTAAAACGAATCAAAATGCCTAATTATCTATGCAGTTGAGGTTAGAAATGAGTATTTCTATGAATATTTCGAGGTAATACGCAGGTCTGCAATATTGAATGAACTTCGAATTGGTTATGTAAGGTAATAGGTGTGAAATACCTCACCCAACTCCCTCTTTATCTTTTAAAGATGTCTTAGGTTTAAGACTTTTTGACAAGCAGAAGATCAGCCGATATACTTTGAAGTAAAAATTTCAAAGCCAAAGTGCACTGCTGATACACTGTTTTGGTTTCCACCGTTGATATTTTTGTCCATTCTCGAACATTACATTGTTGTTAGAGATAATTTCCCTTGAAGCCAATTTAACCCCGAGATCGTTCAAGACTTTAAAACAGAATCTGAATGATTCTTTCTTAAATGAAAAATGTCTCATTTCTAAACATTGGGAAAATAAGAATCTGACGTAGATTTGAGCTGAGAAAATTGGTTAGCCTAATAGTGATACCATCATGTATGGAATGTGGAAAACTCTATGCGCGTGATGATGATGATGATGATGATGATGATGATGATGATGATGATGATGATGATGATGATGATGATGATGATGATGATGATGATAATAATAATAATAATAATAATAATAATAATAATAATAATAATAATAACAAACGCCCCCCCCCCGCCCATAAAAAAATAAAAAATCTAGAGCATTTTATAGCGCAATACCCACTAGACGTGCTCAAAGCCCTTCACAAGGGGCTCGTAGCCATTAACATTTAACATGTAGGACGAGACATGACGCCTGTTAGGCGATATTATGATTTTTTACGTCGAGGTTCTCATTTTAAACTTGAGAACGGTGACAGAAGGTAAGCATAGTGCCTTTTCCAAGGACTCTATAAAGCCCGCTCAGACTGGGACTCGTATCCTGGACCACATAGCCGCACTCGCATCTACGTAAAAAAGTGACAACGCATGAGTTATGACTTCTCGTTTGTTGTAAACAAAGGGGAATAACAATGTAATAAACGAACACATTTACTCAATATTTTTCTATTCGTAGCTGTCTTTCCTGGTATCTTTTCGATGGCAGTCGTGGTTAACAGTTGAATATTTCATCCTTGTTACAAAATCAATATATCACGATAAACGTAGTGAGTAACCGAATGGGTTATACTCGACGTGTACTTGCAAATAAGTACACCTCAGTAAAATAATTACAAAACGTTGGATCCGGCGTTATGTAACAGGACAAAGCGTAATGCACTACCCGAGCTAACTCAAGTATGATGGTTATATTGCTACTCACATAAGTATGAATATATATCTTGCTATCTATACTGTGACTATGTGGTCTTGTGGTATGCCACTCGCTTTGGGATAGGAAGGTCCTGGGTTCGAGCCTCGCTCGGTGAATAGTTGAATCCTTGGAAAAGGCTCTTTACTCACTTCCTCTCACCGTACCCATGTGTAAAATGAGAACCTGGCCGTTAACAGCGTTGTCTTTGTCCGAAACAATTCTAATATCGCCTAACAGGCGCCATGTCCCGTCCTTCATGTTATGTGTGGTATTGGACAGTGAAAGGGCTTTGAGCACGTTTAGTGGATTTGCCCTATATAAAAGCTCAATTTTTTTTTAAATGTATGTATTTATTTTTTTACTAACATAAGTATGAATGAATATCTCGCTATTAATAATATAAGAATGAATGAATATCTTGTTACTAACATAAGTATGAATGAATATCTTGCTACTGACATAAGTATGAATGAATATCTTGCTACTGACATACGTATGAATGAATATCTTGTTACTAACATAAGTATGAATGAATATCTTGCCACTGACAAAAGTATGAATGAATATCTTGCTACTGACATACGTATGAATGAATATCTTGCTACTAACATAAGTATGAATGAATATCTTGCCACTGACATAAGTATGAATGAATATCTTGCTACTAACATAAGTATGAATGAATGTCTTGCTACTAACGTAACTATGAATGAATAAATTGTCGAATGTAGTGACAGATAATATTGCAAGAATGAGTGTACAAAAGTGGCACTCAAAAGGTAACCTAGTCTGTATGTAAATCAATTCTATATGGCATGTGAAGTCATTATAAAATGCATTGAGCAGGATGAAATCGACAATATGAGATGTAAACATATAAAAATAACCATTTATATTCATTTGTATCCAATGTTTATTCTTCTTATGATTCACTGTCTTACCTTACTTACCTTACCTTACCCGGGTTCCATCTCTTTCCAGAGGTCGGATGTCATGGCTTTCCATCCTTCACGGTCCATTGCAGCCTCGTTACAGTCTGCCATGCGCCGTCCTGTAGCTTCCTTGATGCCATCTGTCCAGGATTTCCTTTGTCTTCCTCTGCCTCTCTTTCCTTCAATTCTTCCCTCCATTATCCTTTTTTCGAGACTATCATGTCTTCGCATATGTCCAAAATATGACAGCTTTTTGTGCTTCACAGTCAAAAGAAGTTCTTTTTGTTTTTGGCCCATTAGGTCGAGGACTTCGATGTTTGTTTTTCTTGCTGTCCAAGGTATTTTCAGTATTCTCCTGTACGTCCACATCTCAAAAGCTTCAATACGTTGTTCTGTCTGTGCGGTTAGTGTCCACGTTTCACAACCATAAAAGAAAATGGACCACACATAGCATTTGGTGCATCTCATTCGTGTTCTGATGGAGATATTTGTGTTGTTGAGGATTGCCTTTAGTTTCATGAACGCATTTTTGGCCAGCATTATTCGTCTCCTGATCTCTTTGTCAGACTTTGCATCGGATGTTACCAACTGCCCCAAGTACGTGAACTCCTTTACTTGTTCCACTGGACACTCTTCTATTTCTATATCTATGTCTATGGGCTCTTTCTTTTTTGTTATCACCATTGTTTTTGTCTTCTTCGCATTCATGAACAGCCCCTTTTCTTTACTCTCTTCGTTCACTTTTGAAATTAGCTTCTGTAGGTCTTCCTTACTTTCCGCCAACAGGACAGTATCGTCAGCGTAACGTAAATTGTTGATGTTGTGGCCACCAACCTTCAACCCTTGTGCTGTTTCTACTTGCCGAAATATAGACTCTGTGTATAAATTAAACAAGCAAGGAGACATAACACATCCCTGGCGCACTCCTTTCTTGATTTCAATTGCATCTGTTGTATCTGCCTGCACTTTTATCTGAGCCTTTTGCTGCCAGTACAGATTAGCGATTAGAGCCACATCATTCTCTTCCACACCTATTGCCACAAGTTCCTGGATAAGTTTCTGATGACTAACAGAATCAAATGCCTTTGAGTAGTCGATAAAACAGGCATATATGTCTTTTTGGACCTCTAAGTATTTTTCTGACAGGATTTTTAAGTCGAAAATTGCCTCCCTGGTGCCACTGTTCTTTTTGAATCCAGTTTGCTGTTCTGAAATCTCACGATCTACTTTTGACGAGATTCTTTTCAGGATTATTGTCAGGAGGAGTTTCAGTAGATGGCACATAAGACTGATTGTTCTGTAGTCCGAACACTCAATTGCACCCGCTTTCTTGGGTAGCAGTATGAAGATAGAAGTGCGAAGGTCTTCTGGGATGTGCGTTGACTCGTATATTTCATTCATAAGGTCCGTTATCACATCAACACCAAATTCACCCAGTGCTTGCAGCATTTCTGTTGACACCCCATCTATTCCATTTGCCTTCCCTGTTTTCATGCAGTATAGGGCTTTCTCTACTTCTGATCTTAGGATTGTGGGTCCCCGTAGAAAGGACTGTATATGGTTGTCACCTCTGTCCGCATTGAATAGCTCCTCCACGTATTCTTTCCATCTATTGGCGATTTCTTCCACCTCAAAGAGGAGTCTACCTGATTTATCTTTGATGCAACCGCCAGATTGAGCGTTTTTATATGTGAATTTCTTGATTTCAGCAAACATTGGTCCAGGGTTTCTCTCATGTGATAGCTTCTCAATACGGTGGCACTTTTCATCAAGCCAGTCTTCTTTAGCCTGGATACACTTTTTCTTTACTGATTTGTCCAGTTCATTGTACCTAGGGGTGCCCTTTGAATGTTTCTGTTCTCTCATAAGATTCAAAATCTCATTCGTCATCCATTCTTTCTTTGCCTCTTTAGATTTTTTGTTTAGCATTTTCTCGTTTGTAGTTGTTATTGCACCTTTAAGAGAGGACCATTGTTTATCAATTCTACTCTTATACGTTTCTTCTGTTTCTTTATTTGTGTCTTCTTGTTCTTCCATAAGACAAAAATACGTATTTTCTACTTCTACAGCATATTTCGCTCTGTCTAATGAATAAAAAATATAAGTGTTTGGATGTGAAACTTAAAATCCACGAGTCTATCCCACTGAAGTGGTATCCCCCCTGAGTGCCCGGTATTTGGGAAACTAGAAAATAATCGTCGAAGATTGGGCACCCAGAGCAACGAATTGACTGGGACAAAAAACAAAGATTACGCTAACACAGAGTTCTACTGTGTTGACGATAGACTTCTGTGCGGGTAAATACGTACTAAGGGAAGTAACCAAATTAATCTATAGCCAACCATTTTTAATCCTGAGTTGTCTTATCCTGGCGACGCCTACCCTCCTGGATTCCATATCGTAGATACAGGCAGCGTCTTGCCAATACGTGATGTTGGTGCCGTTAGCATATTTCACGGCATAGAGTGCCGGGAGGAGGGTCCCCTGAAGCCATTTCCAGTAATCCGGCACTGTACGGATCTGTAAGAATAACAATTTATATCATTATCATTATCAGGATGATGATGATGATGATGATGATGATGATGATGATGATGATGATGATGATGATGATGATGATGATAATAATGATGATGATGATGATGATGATGATGATGATGATGATATTATTATATATTATTATTATTATTATTATTATTATTATTATTATTATTATTATTATTATTATTATTATTATTATTATATTATTATTATTATTATTATTATTATTATTATTATTATTATTATTATTATTATTATTATTTATTATATATTATTATTATTATTATTATTATTATTATATATTATTATATTATTATTATTATTATTATTATTATTATTATTATTATTATTATTATTATTATTATTATTATTATTATTATTATCATACGATCTTACTGTATTATTATATATTTTTATTTTGGAATCTGGAAGTGTTTCCTTAGCAAATACGATCGGATTTCCTTATTTCTCATTAAAAAGGTATTTTACAAAAATAAAGAAATGGTTATACCCGTCGTCTGCCATAGTTAGTTAAATAAATGTCAGAAATATGAAGTCACAATTAACTGTTTTTGTAAACTTGACCTCCTTATGCGCTAATATTTATTAGGCGGGATAGAGAAATTGCTTTCACTCGGCTTTTTATTATTATTTTATATCGCCAATTGGATGATTGTTCTATCTTAATTCCCACAAAAGACATTAAATGTTTCACATTGTTTTGTCTGTTGGTTCGGTTTATCTGGTAGAGAGAACAGGTGAGTATTTTATATAACGCATAGCGTCAATTAACCCATTAACACATTACTTTGATTGCAAACTTTTGAGAAATAGCTTGTGTGTATGCCAAAGAGGATTATATAAATTTAATGTAGACTGGTCACAAGTAGAAATTCATCAATTCGTGATACAATGCTTCCCCAAATACATGTTTTCAACAACAACAAAAACAACAACAACAACAACAACAACAACAACAACAACAACAACAACAACAATAAAGAAATGCTGGACACACCAATCATTCTGATGTCGAGTATGATGAAGGAGAAATAGAACAACTACAGAAGGATTTCGTGGCATCACTATCCAATGAAATGTAATTTTCCTCCAGTTTGCGAAGGTTGGAACATGCCGTTTCCTAATCTTTACTTGTTATATCATTTATTTTGACTCGTCTGTGAGCTGTATTGTGTCGGTGACAGTAAAATTTGGTGTTCCTCCACGCAATCATTCTCTTTACTTGGGTCCAAATGAGCCCGATTGGATTGATCTGCTCACAGTGATATGTGGGACGTCACACAACCTCGTGGCCAAAATGCCCTGATTATTGATTAGACTGTCGGCTTTCTTGTTTGTTTCTTTTCACAAAGCAGTATAATAAGCCTTTGATAAATGGCCAGAATATGTAATGAAACGTGATTGAAGCCATGAAGTCATGTCAGCTTTTGTAGTTGATGGAGTTGGCGCATTGAAGTGCATGGACCATCGAATGGTAGCTTGCATTGTCTATCACAATACAGCTGGGTGCTTCCACGGAAGACAGGAGCGGTTCTTTAGCCAGTCTTCAAGCGCCTCTGCATTAACCCCATAATGATGATCGCAACCTTCCAGGTGATACAGAGAAGAAAAACTGGCATAGCATCCTTCTAAATATCCAGTATCTTCACAACCTGCAAGAATAACACTGATCCTCTGAACCCATGTGCTCTTTTCTACCCGCATTATTAGACGTCCATTCCTTTGTCGGCTGCATGTTTACGTTCACTTAGCTCAATGCATCATTGGATGATATCCATATCAAATTTATCTAGGATTCTTTTGCTACCACGTCGTTCCACACTGGTGATCTCTCTGTCGTATTTCGACAACAATCTTCTCAGGGCTGATTGTGAAATTCCAAGGTCTATAGCCGTCCTCTTTAATGGCTTATCGATAGATGCAAATAGACTTCTTTTCACATCTTTACGAGAATAAAACTGATAGAGATTTCGTATCGGATCGTATCGTTTAAGAGCTTATATAGGTTTTGAACACTTTTAAATGCTCTGTAAAACTTTCAAGCATAGATACAAATTTTCAAAGTTATATCAACAACATTCATTATTAATTTGCCAATTGTAGATATGCCATCACTATTTCAAATGATTTAACGCAAGAGATTTCATATCGGTCTCCGGTAATTACGACATGATGTAGAAAATATGCTATAATTCATAAATTAAAAATGTGATGCAAACCACATAAGTTGTAACTTTATATAAAGCATGTTGATTTAATTCGGAAACTAGTATGACGTGAACTCATAATCACCAGCCGGAACTAACGTGTCAGCAAGAAATATTTTGAAACACGATGAACTCATCTCTTACTTTGTGGTGCGTAACTTATTTACATATTTGACAGTGTAAAATTTCTATTTTTTTTTTACTATAGATTGTATAAGGCAGACAATGTAAAAGTTCAAGGTTACATAGTTTTGTGTGTATGTTGGTACATTATCTCCGGTTGGCGGATATTGTGAGTTTTAAAAAAACTAAACGCATGGCATCAATACATGTTGGCTTCGATGAATAATGACCAGACAAGATATCTTAAAGTTTTCACCCAGAGATGCAATTTCAACGATCTTACTTTACAATACACTGCAATGCTTAAGAAAAGCTAAATTAGGTCAACGGTCTGGCCTTGGTGCCATGTTACATGTTACATGCCATGCCAGCTGGGCTGAGCATGCCAGTGATAAATCACTGCTATGAATATGCATACTGCATACCCATGGTATATTAAGTAAAGGATAACAATTATAAAATAACCACACTTTACTCATGTAATTCAAACTTAAGGTGATCTAATTCCTTATCAACACAGTTCTTAAAAACGTTGATATGCAGATATAAAATTAGAACATTTATATAGCGCGAGGTCCCCATCCAAGAGCATCACTTGACATGTAGGGCGGTACATTAAGCTGTACTCTGGAAAGGCAATTAGAGGTCCCAGGTTTGAGAGGTTTTTTTGTGTTTTTCCAGAGTAGGTACGTACGGCTGTTAACTAGCAATTAATCTGATCCGTTTGTTTTCACCAACACTTCACTATAAACGCTTCACCAAGACAATGACAACTGTGATATGACTTGGGTTTCATTGCAATATGAACGTTTATTCTGGTCTCCTTGCTCGCACGAATAGAGATTGAGTTAATATTTACATACTGTTAACTAATACACAGTATATAGCGCTTATTAGCTGCTCTCAATGATGATTTAAATCTCATGGTGGAACAGCGTGAATTAAGAAATATAGCAAGATAAACACGCAGACTAATTTTTGGACAAAGCTATAAGTGCCAAGATTTAATGTCAATCTTTGATACTAGCGGAGAGAGAGAGGGGTGACGGAGTCGTTAGGGCATTGCAATGTGACTCGAGAAGTGACCGAGTCGTTAGGGCATTACAATGTGACTCGAGAGGTGACGGAGTCGTTAGGGCATTGCCATGTTACTCGATAGGTGACGGAGTCGTTAGGGCATTGCAATGTGACTCGAGAAGCTCCACTTTAGGCACTTTTGCTTTCTTTTTTCCTAGACAAGATATTAATCTCCAATTTGCTCATTTGGAAAAAAAATAATTTCTGTTGACATCAGGCTTTATGGGTTATCTATATTCCTTGTCGGAATGCCTGGACGACGGTATCTAGGGGATGCCGAGCGGAAGGTTACTATCTATATCTAAATTCTAAGGTCATGCTGTCGAAACGCCTAATTATTGACAAGAACACTCCGGACTAATCAAACTCGTGTTGTTAGCATACAGGTAAACCACGGGTATACACATAGTGCAATGAAACCAACTCCATGGTATTCAATTCAAACTCACATTATCAAATCCGGACAGCATGTTCTTCCTGACAATATCTCCATAGACAAAAGACTGCGGGTCTCTCTGCTGATAGGACAAGAAGAAGATGATTCCGAGGAAGATGAAATAAATGATGATCTCCTTCAGAACGGCCTCCATCTTCATCTCCATCAGACGTTGCTCTCTCGCCTTGGCCAGTTCTTCGGGGTCTGGAGGCTGGAACTCTGAATTATCCGTACGTCTCTGAAGCATGATTTCTGTTAGAAGAGATGAAATTGCAAGCGTTATCTGATCATCTTTGTTATAAACAATAAATTGGTGGAGCTAAGATTACGTCAATTTTGAAAGAAAAAAAATGTCAGAGGATATTTGGCAGAAGGTGGAATCAACAACAGGAAATATAATGGAAGCATCAATTTAATCAATGGAGACAGATAATATGGACGTTTCGGGTTTCCCCTTTATCAACAAAACACGATGAATGAAACACTAAAGATAAACGAGAGATGTGGGAATGGCGTTGTTAATGTGACTATAGTAATCAGAAGATTAAATATTTCCAATTAGTTTGGAAATAATTATAGATGGTACGAAAGACGGATATTTACATACTTTACACAAGTGAAAAGATATTTTGATATGACACTATCTGTCATATTTTGCTTGCAATAGCATAGGAGAAAGATTAAACTTTATAAACAGAGGATGAAACTCATATTTATAAACCTCCGAGTAAAATAACCTCGATTCCATAATAGGGAACAAAGGGCGGAGTAAAAAACAAACGGGTTCCTATCTCATTGGCAGAGTCACATCACTCTTCTGGGGGATTGAATACATAGCTTGTGTAAATGATCTTCTGGTTTCAGAGTGATGGCAGCCTATTTTCTAAATATATGCTGGCCGTCAAGAAAGATCATCCATCCTCGCTCTTTTACGTCCCGTAATCCTTAAAATCTGCCTATATATCCTGCAACGAAAATAGTTATTCAGCCTTATGATTCGATATGTAACCTGTTCATTATTAGTCCTCCGAACAATTGATTAAACACATACGTACACGGGTTTTGGAACCCCAAGAGTAGAAGGTGTGACGTCACGACATTGGACTATTGTTTACAATTTATAATAATGAAACATTTGTGTTATCGGGATGCGTTGAATTCCAAAGTTGGCGATTGGCGAATCTAAAGAAATGAATATACACTCAATACAACAAGAACCACTTAGGCATAATAAGAACACTCCAAATACAATTAAAAGTAACTGTATAATCATTTGATCCAACTTATAACGAGGAGTGTCAAATGGTATAGGAAAGACTCACGAGAAAGGCTAGCCTCATCCCTTGTATCTCCCAACTTCCTTCCAGCCAAAACCTTGTTAATGTCCTCGTCCAGATCTTCCTCCTCCAACTCTGGCTTCTTCAGAATACACGCGATGAAAGCGACAAGCAGAAGAACCTGGACAGGATACAAAGACGTATACATTGTATACCTGCAACGAGACTCCCATCATGCAGGTGTGGCAATAAGAAATGACTATTTTATATATAGCTTTAAAAATGGAGAAGTTGAGTGATGCTTCCATCATTTTTAGGTCACATTAGACGATTGAGAAGTGTGTGTGTATGTGTGTGTGTGTGGGGGGGGGGGGGTTCACACATAATATAAAAAGGACAACAATTTGATTCAGAGTTCAGTGCCAGAAACCTTTTTTGGTCATACGTTCCCAAGAAAAAATTGCAAGCCAGAGATTGTGCACAGAGATAGACTCCAGCAGCAATATATCCAAGTGACTGGCCTACGGCTACCCAAAGTCTTACACAATCTTGTTTACGGGATTAACATTAACCCCCGCCTCTCCCCCACAAGAATACGTGCAGATGGTCTGCATAAGTCTCACACAAACGTTTTTAAGTGATTAACCCCCACCAGTACCACTGCTACTACTACTACTACTGCTACTACTACTACTACTACTACTACTACTACTACTACTACTACTACTACTACTACTACTACTACTACTACTACCACTTCTTCTTCTTCTTCTTCTTCTTCTTCTTCTTCTTCTTCTTCTTCTTCTTCTTCTACTACTACTACTACTACTACTACTACTACTACTAGTGCAGAGCGGTCCCAAGCATGTTTAGGACCGCCGGTTCTACGGTACCTGGGAAATGAGAACCGCAAGGACCGGTTCGAACCGGTTCTTTTTCGACATTGGCCAATCACAAGGCGTCCTTGGGACCTTCAAACGATAGGAACCGGTCCAGCAGTAGATCGCTGTAGAACCGCTAAGTGTAAGTGAGAGCGGAGAAGGCGTGTTGCCTCAAAACATGAAAATAGTGCTATAACACTAGCCATTAAGCATGTGTTTGTGTGTGCGCGAGCGCGCGTGTGTGTGTGTGTGTGTGTGTCTGCGAAGATTGATGGAGCGGGTCGGGTCAATGTTAGGAAGTGAAAGGAAAAGGGATTGTTAATATTTTGTGTCTGTGGCATGCTGGACCAAAAGTATAGGAAGTGGGAAGAGTTTGTTTTGATTTTTTAAATTATATTTGGGGGGGGGGGGGGGGTTGTTGTCTCCATTCCTTTTTTCTCTTTTCGTGCGGCTATGTGGTCTTGTGGTATGACACTCGCTTTCGGATCGGAAGGTCCTGGGTTCGAGCCTCGCTCGGCGCCTAGTTTAGTCCTTGAAAGACTCTTTACTCACATCCTATCACCGTACTCAGGTGTAAAATGAGTACCTGGTCGTCAACATTGTTGTCTCTGTCGGAAAAAAATTGTAACATCGCCTAACAGGCGTCATGTCTCGTTCTACATGTTACGTGTTGCTATTAGTCAGGGGCCCGTTGTAAAGCGCTTTGAGCACATTTAGTGGATATTGCGCTATATAAAAGCTCACGTTTTTTGTTTCTTTTTCAATAAAAAAAATTCTATCTTTGGAAAGGACGCTGTCTATCCCAAAGTACTTTTCGCCAGATCTAACAAACCCAGCTACCCATTCACTGCTGAATAGACAGAGATCAGAAGAAAAAAAAGCTCGACTGCACCCGGAATCAATCTCTGGTCCCTTGCGTGTAAAGAGAGTGCTCTATCAACTGAGCTATCGGGCCCCCCAAATAATCTAATGGTGGTTTTTTAAAATACAGACGTTATAATTGTTATTTTTGAAGAAAGCTATAGTATGTGAAACTTGTAATTTGATTAGTTAAAACACCAAACGAAATAAAAATATTATTGTATCATCAAATGACAACAATGCGATAGAAAGGAGTGGTGACAACAGATAGCCAAAAGAAAAAAATCGGACCAGCTAGGTTCGAAACACACACACGAACACACACATACACACAAACCCATATCTTATAGTAGTCACATTCATTTCAAAGAATAACCCATTAGAGAAGAGGGGTGATGTCGTCAAAATAGATTATTGTCATTGCGATCATTAGTGTGTAGTAAATTAGGAAATTTACCCCGAGTAATGGAATCGTCCAAGGCGTCTCGCGGCCCCTCTTACCCCTCCACACACACAAGAGGGCGTATGTGCAAGAGGGGGTTGGTGCGATTAATTAAGTGGGATGGGTGGTTAGGCGAACGACCTAGACAAAACAACCGAGAAAAAGACCGAGAAAAGGCAGTAAAGAAACTAGAATCGCCGGGACCGTTCATATAGAAAGATAAGAAGTGAAGACCGCCAACGTGAGGACCGCCAACGGTTCTTCACATTGGGACCGGTCCTCCGGTCCCAGCTAAGGAACCGTGGGACCGGTTCTTGGGACTGGTCCTCAGCACGGAACTAACTACTACTACTACTACTACTACTACTACTACTACTACTACTACTACTACTACTACTACTACTGCTGCTGCTACTACTACTACTACTACTACTACTACTACTACTACTACTACTACTACTACTACTGCTGCTGCTGCTGCTACTACTACTACTACTACTACTACTACTACTACTACTACTACTACTACTACTACTGCTGCTGCTGCTGCTGCTACTACTACTACTACTACTACTACTACCACTACTACTACTACTACTACTACTACTACTAGTACCAGTAATTGTGCACAAAGATAGACTACAGGAGCAATCTACCCCAGTGACTAGTCTTCGGCTACCCAAAGTCTTACACTAACGATAAATCTTATACAAACGTTTTTATGTGATTACCCCCCCCCCCCCACCCAATCCCCACAAGAGAAAATTCAGATGGTCTCCATATGTCTCACACAAACGCTTTTAATGGATTAATTAAACCACTTCTCCACCAGAAAAATTCAAATTGTCTCTATCATTATTATTATTATTATTATTATTATATTATTATTATTATTATTATTATTATTATTATTATTATTTATTATTATTATTATTATTATTATTATTATTATTATTATTATTATATTATTATTATTATTATTATTATATTATTATTATTATTATTATTATTATTATTATTATTATTATTATTATTATTATTATATTATTTATTATTATTATTATTATTATTATTATTATTATTATTATTATTATTATTATTATTATTATTATTATTATTATTATTATTATTATTAATTATTATTATTATTATTATATTATTATTATCATTATTATTATTATTATTATTATTATTATTATTATTATTATTATTATTATTATTTTATTATTATTATTATTATTATTATTATTATTATTATTATTATTATTATTATTATTATTATTATTATTATTATTATTATTATTAATTATCATTATTATTATTATTATTATTATTATTATTATCATTGTTTGCCTTGCTTTATTATTGATTTTACTTACTCGATTTGTTGATGACAGTTATTATATTCTTGTTTGAGTTATATTGGCAATTGCCTAAAAATAAACTTTGGAACTTGAAATTCTATTACTAAAAATAAAACTTATTTTACATATAGATAGAGAGACGAATTACAGTCGCCGAAAACAATTAGTATGTCCTCTATAAAAACCGTCAAGGGCAAGACTCTCTGGAGTTCATATGCATGAAAAATCGAACAAATTTGTTCGATTTTCAATGAGGGTGAACTCGAGAGAGTATGTAAACAAATAAAACTCCACGACTGTAAACACGCCGCATACAAAACCCCCGGTCCATCCACTCCCTGACATACACATTCAACAGATCGAGCAACACATATTATCATACGCAACAATATGACAGAAGAAATAGTGACAGTATCAATTCAAGTTATAATCATTATTATGATTGGGGGTCCGGATAGCTCAGTTGGTAGAGCACTAGTTTCACACGCAAAGCGATCGTGATCGATCTCAGGTTCAGTCGAGATTTTTTTTTCTGACCCCTGTCCACCCACCAGTGAATGGGTAGCTGAGTTAGATTTGGTAGAAAGTTCTTTTGCGGTAGACCAGCGTCCTATCCAAAGGATAGGAAGCAATTGCTATTGTCCGTTTTGCGCTATATATATTATCATTATTATTATTAATTTTATGATGATGATGATGATGATGATGATGATGATGATGGTGATGGTGATGATTATGAACATGATGATGATGATGACGATGATGATGATGATGATGATGATGATGATGATGATGATGATGATGATGATGATGTTGATGATGATGAAGATGATGAAGCTGATGCTGTCGCTGCTGCTGCTGTCGCTGCTGCTGCTGATAATGATGATGATGATGATGATGATGATGATGATGATGATGATGATGATGATGATGATGACGATAATGATACCAACTTTGATGGGCTGCACAATGACCACAGATTGAAAGAATGAGAGACAAAAGGTCGTCAACCACTCGTTTGCTTTCTCTTTTCCCCATTGCATGCTGTACAGAATGGTAAAGAATCCAGATGAAACTATGCTGAAGAAACACACTGTGGATAAAAACAAACAAATAAATAAATAAATAAATGAATAGATAAATAAACTCGAAAACCGGGATTGCTTAGCTGTTGATTGTAGTTCGCTACAAAGTGAACAAAACGAGCTAAAGAAACGATATCCCGACAACAGCGGAGTTCAAACCTTAGATAAAATTAGCCTACAAACTCAGCCATTTTACACTCATTAGATAAATACGAACACGTTTATTTTGCGCATTCCTAACTGATATTTTTCTGGTATGATATAAGTGCTACCGAAACGCATGGGAACGGATGTTTAGATGACAATTGACATTGATGGACACTTTTCACTAATTTCCTTTTGTTTTTTATCAAACCAATCTAAATCACGGCAAATCATTAAAAGATATTTTTAAATTAACATTCTTATTAGTAATGTAACGCCCCCGCCCCCCCCCCCCCTTTCCCAAATAAAAAATAATGAAATTTTAAAAAATCGCGCTTTTGTACAGCACAAATATATCCACTCAAAGCGCTCTACAATGGTCCATAAACACACCTTCACACGTGCTCGGACACGCCTCTCTCTCTGATCATTGTTATTGTTTTTATTCGGCCAGATGGAGGACTCGTTGTCACACATTTTCTCGATTATGTTATAAACTTTTAAGTTTACACATAGTTTTCTGTGTTGGTTCTATTGATCAATTGGTAGAACAATGGGTATTTTACCTAGACGTGTACAATCGTGTACAAACCTGTGTAGTTTGCTATGTTTACCAATCACTGCCATTGTTTACATTATGACGACTGTCCGTCCGCAGGGGCGTGGTTATCTAGGTGTCTATAGATAGAATGAAGATGACGTCATTCAGACCTTTGTTATTGGTTTTTGCCATCCACGATTTTGAGTAATTCTCACTAAAGTGCATTAACCCTGCTATAAATGACCAATATCACACATATTTTTGTGTGTTGGTCCGTTACATTTCCGGATGGCAATGTTGTGAGTTTCTTAGTCAAACGTACACTGTCTATTGTTTTCAATCGCGACACTGCTGGTACTCATTCATTTCACACCTAAATGTCATGAAAGAATGTGAACAGAGAGCCTTTTCCACGGAGCTAGCTTTGTTCCGCCCAACGAGATCCGTTGGAGAGTGTCATGCATGCCACGCCATCACAAAGCTGCAGCAGTAAAGTCGAACCATGAGCCACAAACAAAAAACTGCATTTTCCCCCTGAGTCGAGAAAGGGGATGTTTGTAAAAGGTCATACCCAAGGCTGCAATGCCTTTGGTCACTGACTACAAATAACATCACATACTTTTAGAACAAGGCGAGACAGTCAAAATACATCTGAATCACCGTCACCTCCGAGACTTGTCTTTATAATGACGTGGATCCGGTCATCTATAGAGCCATAAACTATTATGAAGAAGATGGGAGGGATGAAATTATAGAATGATACTGTCAAAAAAAAAAGAAGACATTAAAATGCAAATATAATAATGGCGGCCACTAAAAGAAAGTAAAAAGCGACTTGAACTATGACGTCACTGAATGCTTTAGTTGATCCATTTACACAAATATAAACACACAAATATAAAATATCAGACTTTAGTGAAAAAGATAGTAGGGGAGTGACATTTGGTTATTGTTGTTTTTCTCTTGTCGTTTATACTTTCGCGAAGTTAAATTGTTAGATAGATTCAGTATTTCCAAGCAGAGGTGGTAGTAGTAGTTGAAGTAGTAGTAGTTGAAGTAGTAGTAGTAGTAGTAGTAGTAGTAGTAGTAGTAGTAGTAGTAGTAAGTGTGTAGTAGTTGTGTAGAGTAGTAGTAGTATAGTGGTGTGTAGTGTAGTAGTAGTAGTAGTAGTAGTAGTAGTAGTAGTAGTAGTAGTAGTAGTAGTATAGTAGTAGTAGTAGTAGTAGTAGTAGTAGTAGTAGTAGTAGTAGTACGTAGTAGTAGTAGTAGAGTTAGTAGTTAGTAGTAGCGTATAGTAGTAGTAGTAGTAGTAGTAGTAGTTAGTAGTAGTAGTAGTAGATAGTAGTAGTAGTTAAGTAGTAGTAGTAGTAGTAGTAGTTGTTGTAATAGTAGTAGTAGTAGTAGTAGTAGTAGTAGTAGTAGTAGTAGTAGTAGTAGTAGTAGTAGTAGTAGTAGTAGTGGTAGTAGTAGTAATCGTAGTAGTCGTAGTAGTGTTAGTGATGCTCGTAGTAGTAGTAGTAGTATTAGTTTTTGTTGTTCTTCTTGTTGTTACAATAAAGCGCTTTGAGTATGTTTAGTGGATATTGCGCCATGTAAAAGCTCAAGTTTGTTTGTTTTGTTTTTAATAGTGTGAAAAATAATAAGTTATTTGCTCAATTACCTTATTTGATTTTTTAAAAATGACGTTGATAACAATGTCACCCTCGCCCGGGCGGTTTGGCCGGATACAAAACATCTGGAGCGGTCATAAAATTCAAAACGACTAGAAATGGTGACATCCACAATATCGACTGATCACTGATCACGGTCAAATAGTCACTCAATATCCTGTTTGACTTCCCTAACTCCATATCTATCATTTCATGGCAACATGAAGACCTAATCATTCACAAATTATAACGATAAGATGGATTCAATGTATCAATAAAAATAGAGCTTTTAAATAGCGCAATATCACGGGGAATAAGCCCAAAGCGCATAAGAACGGTTCCTAAGTCAACAGCGACACTTAACACGTTGGACAAAACATAACGCCTGTCAAGTCAAACACACTTTTTTCCAATAGAGATAGATTTTATATTGCGCAATATCAAGTGAATAAGCTCAAAGCGTTTTAAAACGGTCCTAAGTCAACAGCAACTTATGTAGCGCAAGACATCACGACTGTCAGGCACGATTGCAATTTTTGCGACATAGACAAAGCTGTTATCGGTGACACGATGAAGAGATTTTCAAAGGAATTGTCAATGCGTTGTCACAGCGGGACTTGAAGCAGACAGCCACAGGTTAATTATTCAATCCTAAAGATTTTTGCTGCTTTTTAAAATTGGAAAAAAATGTATAAAAATGAGCATGTACATAGATAGTTTTATTCAACTTCCATTAACATGTAAAAAATAAAAACATTAGCTTCGATACTACGCCTATAATTTGTCTCAGAAAAATGTAATAAATAGACATGGGGTAAAAGTAACCCGGATAAACTACGGATATAGTCGGTTTTAGGGTTGAGTGAGTTAAAGGACCACAGTCAGACCACAGCCGCAAAATGTAAAAGCAAAGTGTGATGTCAATAAAAATGGTTCCCATCTCATTGGAAGTGTAAGACCATCGTTCGGGGAACTGGATACATATCTTGTAGAATAGATCTTCTGGCTTCAGAGTGACGGTATCTTATTTCCTACTCTAAATACAAGCTGGTTCGTCAATAAAGACCATCCATCCTCGTCTTTTACATCCCCGAATCCATAGAATATGGCTATAGATCCTGCTACTAAAATAGTTCTATGCCACCCTCTGATTCAATATGTAAACTATTCATTATTGGGTCCTCTAAAGGACGAGTTACATACACACCTCCAAGGATTTTTGAACAAGAAAAGTTGAAGGTGTGACGTCATAACCTTTCTTACCTATAGGACAATGGACGACTTGCGGTGAAAATGTATGAAAGCATCTCAAGAGACGTTAAAAAAAAATTTAAAATTGAGCTTTATATAGCACAATATCCACTAAATGTGCTCAAAGCGCTTGACAAGGGGTCCCTGGTCAACAGCAACATTTAACATGTAGGACGGGACATGCCGCCTGTTAGGCGATATTACAATTTTTCGGACAAAGACAACGCTGTTAACGGCCAGGTACTCATTTTACACCTAAGTACGGTGAGAGAAAGTAAGTAAAGAGCCTTTTCCAAGGACTCAACTATGCGCCGAGCGCAAGGCTCGAACCCAGGACCTTACGATCCGAAAGCGAGTGTCATACCACAAGACCACATAGCCGCACATTCCAGTAGACATAACACGACCGCATGGGTTTTTCATCACTTTCGTTTGTAGTTCAGTCACATTCGGTAAAAATCAATCGCTAGTTTTAGACCAGCCTTCTGATTGGTATGGTAGACACGAAAATCGGCTATGAA
>NC_088364.1:25724736-25737236 GCF_034508935.2 Berghia stephanieae | reverse complement strand
AAGGATCTTTACTCATATTCTCTCACTCTACTCAGGTGTAAAATGAGAAATAACTGGCCGTTAACAGCGTTGTCTCTATCCAAAAATAATTTGTAATATCGACTAACAGGCGCCATGTCTCGTAATACATGTTTAGTATTGTTGTAAGGAAGACCCCTTGTGAGGTACTTTGACTACATTGAGTAGAAATTGCTCTATTTAAATGTGTGTTGGCCTAGGAAAACATATCAAGTGTCGTCCCCCCTCCCCCTCCTTAGAATTTAAGTTTGTGTTATTTACACAACCTGCGATCATCTCTGATCATAAAGGTCTTTAAATTGTGTCAATACATTCACTATTTTTAGAGATACGGTTACAAAAACATTGTTTTGAGAGAATCAGTTTTAAAATCAAAACAACGTAATTTACAATTATCAACATAAAAATAACAGGATCATCACCATAAAATCATTTCAACAGAAGTATTCATGGGAATAACAGAGCTAACAGTCAACGGAATATAACGCTTCAAATAGTGAAATCAAACATGCCAAAATATTTTTTATCTAAATCATGAGTCAAAGTAGATCAGGAAAACTACATTTTTGGCCAAATTTCAAGCAGATTTCGAAGCAATATATCTTTTTCTTACCCATTAAAAATATAAAGATATATCATACAAAAGAATGCTTTTGGAAAATGAAAGATAAATTGTTAAACTGTCGTTTTAAAAAAAAAAAAAAGAAATCTCATTTTGTCTACAGAGTGCCATTTTTACCCTCAAAACTAGGTTCAGCGACATTTGGTATATTTCCACTGGCCAACACACACATACTCTATTTTGTTATAGTTTAGAACCCTAGTAGGAAGTAAAAAGGAAGGAAACGCTTAAACATTATTGTTCGCATTTGTCGCCAATTGTTTCAAAACAGTATCTTGATGATAAAAATTGACTCTAATATCTAAATATGAAACTTTGTTTCATTCTATCCTTATCGATCGTTTCTAAGATTTTTACTGAAATGTCACATCAAGACACAAATCAAAATCTGAAAAGCAATAAGAGCATGCTATAAATCTATAATTATGTTGAACAGAGCAAGCTATACAAAACAGCATTATGTTCTTGAAAATATAACAAACATTTTCTTTTCAAAATTTGTGCTTTGTAAAACAAATCTGAAAAAGAAAAATGTTTATTTGTATCGCAACAAATGTCACGTCCTCCTACAGTTGATAAGGTGAGAGTTAAAGTCGTATGTTGTATTGACTGGACATGGGTGAATGAGTACCGGATTATTGTCAGTGAAGGATGTTGTTAGAGTATAAGTACAAAAAGACGCATAACATGTGACTGGTAGTGGGAAGAACTGGGGAAGCTCATTGAGCATGGTAAATCAGTTGCAATGCTCGGTATAAATGATAATATTGTTTCATTAATTTATTTATTCATATATTTATATTTTTCAGGATAAAAAGTGGAAAGTCATAAATTGCAGTACACCAACATGTCATTGTTTCAATTTTGTCATCGATATCTTATTTATTTTCTCACATAAGCCTTTCTCTCCTACCGATAACGATATAATTTTGTCATCGATATCTTATTTATTTTCTCACATAAGCCTTTCTCTCCTACCGATAACGATATAATTTTGTCATCGATATCTTATTTATTTTCTCACATAAGCCTTTCTCTCCTACCGATAACGATATAATTTTGTCATCGATATCTTATTTATTTTCTCACATAAGCTTTTCTCTCCTACCGATATCGATATCCTTTTGCCAAATCTTCTTCATCCCGACATAACACAAGAACGAGGCAATGGGCCGCATTTAAGACTTTATCATACTATTAACTTGTTAAAGAATGAGGATATGCTGGAAGCTGCATCGTTGGACAAATGTGAACCTATCACATTTTTCAGATTGAAGATATTGTTTTTAAAACATTAACGATGCTATTCTTTAAAACGCTTGATATTTTAACGAAACATTTTAAAGATTTCAAAAGCGTCAAGCGCGACAAGTTTTCAATGAAATCTTGATAATTATAATATTATAGGGTTTTGCACACAGACCAGGGAGTTTGAATAGATCCTTTTTAAATGAGATTTATTTTAAATGTATATTTAATGAATGTATACAACTTCGAAAAAATCCGCCACAATACCAAACACGGAACGTTTCGTACTAAACACGGTAAGATAAAAGTACCCTTGATTTCAAACTGATTTTTTTTATACACAGCCGTGCCAAATATTTCTATGCCGTCTGTCTACATTTTTCATCATCATCCATCGTCGCTTGTACTCTTGAGCACGTTGCCGGTCATCTGTCACCACGTATCACGATCCCCTGCTGTGAGCATGAAATTTGCGTTGTTTTTAAAATCACTTTTCTATATGTAATTCTCTGTCTTCCTCTAGCTCTCTTTCCTTCGATCATCCCAGATGTTACCAACTTTTCTCTTCCGTCTATTCTCCACACATGTCCCAAAAACCGTAATTGCCTCTTTCTGATGGTATCTATCAATATTATTCCTTTTCTCGCCTTCCTCAAGACCTCCTCATTCGTATCTGTCCACGATAACCTCAACCTTCTTCTATACATCCACATCTCAATGCCTCTATCCTCCTAGTACATTCTTTGTCAAGCGTCCACGTTTCACAACCGTATAAAAGGGTACTTATGTTTCCACTACTTTCTTCAACTTTAGGTTGTTGTTTGACATGAAACCCAGTTTTGCTGTTGCTATTCTTTGTTTTATATCCTCGATGTCACGTGCGTCATGGTTAATGATAGTGCCTAAATATTTAAATTTCTTTACGTGTGTATCAATGTTTTTGTTGTTTTTGTTATTTGGTTGAAGGAGGGTTTTTGTCCCGAAACTTTCCGTGTTCGGTATTTCGTTCTCTATCGAAGTCACAATATTTTAATATGCCATTTTTCGAATTTATAACGTTCTCTTTAATTGTTTTGTATCCTATTTCTTTTGTTCAGAATGGCGCCTAGACTATACTGGACATTGTCCTTCTGTGTACTGGTGTTCATCGTGTGCAAAGATGTTGTCACAGGAAAGGGCGGCCATCAATCAGGAAATTCTTCACACGTTGGTGATTTCTCCATTGACAACCCAATCAGGGAAATAATTAAACATTTGGAGAACGCCACGGACATCGAGAAGAAAGAGAGAACATATATCTTCAAGCAGAATGGGGAAGTCATCCACGAATACGTCGAGGTAAAGTAGAGAAGTCTTTCAGTGACACCAGGCAGGATCTTTAACCCTATAACTGCCGTACTCTGGAAAGACACCTATTTTAAAATTTGGCCAGAATACTCGTCTTTCAAATATCGTTCGATTTACATGACCATTATCTTGTCAAAAACTCTCGAACCTGGGACCTCGCGAGGTCATTTTCAGTATAACATGGGCCTTCCTTCGTTGATATCTCCTTGCTGCTGCAAGCAGACTGTGTAGCAAATCACAAACATAAACACACACACACACACACACACACACACAAATACATACTCACGTACAACGCTCATCTTGAAAGTAAGTATTAGAGGACACCGGTGGGACACCGGAACAGCTCGCTGCCCGCAAGACCCTTGCGGTAAAGCGATTCATTGAACATTGAATCGGAACTCGGAACTGAATCGCTGTCAAACCAATTCACATCCAATATAAACAAGCGACCCGATGTCTTGATTTTAATTGAACGAGAGAGAAAACAATTCACATCTTGTAGGAAATTCCGAGATTGGAGGAATAGGTGATGGGAGGGGGCATGGGGGAGGTGAAAGAGAGATGGGCCGCGCCATGATATGGGAGTGTCACGCCGACATTTGTGGTGCAGGTGTTTTAACTGCTTAACAGCGAAGCTGATTTTTTGTTTTCAGATAATAATTTATTTTTATCTTTATTATTGGTAATGGAGAATAAAGCGTTTCCACAAAGAGAACAGTCAAAGCATCGCGACTCGGACTTCAATTATCAAAGCGTTACTTGGCTTTTGATGAAAACGGGAAGATCTGATATTGGGTCAAAATAAGATCAAATTTCCCTTTAAAGGGTTACATTGCAGCTGAGCGAGCAATTAACCCTTTGCTAGTGAACTGATTTTTTGTTTTCAAATAATAGTTTCCCTTTATATCATTTTAAATGCAGAAAAACTGTTTCCACTATTACGACCCAGGCTTCGACCAAACTATAATTACGTTGCCGTTATTTGTCTTTTGATGAAAACAATAAGATCTTCTTTTAACTCCAAGTAAGATTGAACTTCGCCTTTGAAAGGTTACGTTGTTGGGGTTATTGTTCGTTTTTGTTGTTGTTGTTGTTCAAACGCAGCTTCGCTGTTTCTTTTTTTTTCTGACTTGAAAGCGCAGTTCTTACTCGCATGACTTGCACATTGCACGCACAAAACGATTCATCTAGGTCACAAAACGATCCATCTACGGTTTCGTTGGTGCCACGACAGTTAAACAAACCGAGCGGCTTGGAGTTCGAAAGACCTTTCCATAAAACACTTGGTATTCGCAAGACCCTAAAAAACAATTCCCGCCCAGCTCTATATGTAACTCTATGTGTAACTGTGTGTGTGTGTGTGTATGTGTGTGTATGTGTGTGTGTGTGAGAGAGAGAGAGAGAGGAAGAGAGAGAGAGAGAGAGAGAGAGAGAGAGAGAGAAATGGTGATCCTTTGTGATTTTCCCCTTAATATTCAGCTATAACAGGACTTGGTTAGAACAAGGATTTTAGGTTGGTCCTACCACCACTGTTGTACTGAGGTTCCTTTTTAAATTCAGTTCCCCCATTAAAGCAGTTAAACGTAATCAAAGTCTCATTAAAAATATTTATACAATTTATAAAACATATGTTAATCATTCCTATACTTTACCATGTTGGGATGACATCATAATTGCAAGCTGCCATCTGGATAGGGCGCAAAGCTTTTTTCACCAGATCACACAAATCGATCTAACCAATCACAGATGAGTTAGACAAAGGGGTTAGTAATGAACATGACCAAATCCGAGTTCAAAACAGGTCATTTATTACATATCAACTTGTGATAATATTGCCTTGTGGTGTATCTGTCGGGAATGTACGCGGCAGTGCATGAGATCGGAATAGATTTTGCTGATTGAATAGACCGTTATAATCTCAACAATATTCTTGAAACTCAACGGATATTATTTATACATATTTAAGGATTGAACCTTGCAACAACGGTATAAAAAGGCATGACAATTTAGTTTCAATTAGCACTGCTAAAATTCAGACCTTTGAGAATGACGAGATATCGTATATAAAAAAAACAACAACAACAAAAAAAAAAAGAAAACAAAAAGAAAACAAAAAAAAATATAGAACAAACAAACAAACAAACAAACAAAAAACCCCAAAAAACAAACAAACTTGGAGATCGTTCACGTAAACAATGAGGAGGAAAGGCGTCGTCTAACACAGACCAGTGCAAGGGGAAAAGACAAGACATGGCTTGGCCGATTAGGTAGAAATCCGAATTAATGCTGTTTTAGAAAATTAAGTCAGTTATGCTCCCTTAAAGACGTTTGCACCGCATACTTATCTTTTCTTTTGTCCATTACACATGATGATGATGATGATGATGATGATGATGATGATGATGATGATGATGATGATGATTACAAAAAGAAAACATTTATTTCCTCTTTGAGGGGACCTGAATAGACGTGGTGCATCCAGTGGCTGAATCAAGCCCGGTATTTTCCATGAGATGATCTCCAAAAAGCCACAGAGAATCTGGTTAAACATTGTATTGTTGCGCATCTGCCGGTGTCGTGGTCAAAATGAGTGCTTAAGAGCTAACTCGACTACATGCGTGAAATAAAGATGTGAAGAATAAGGCCCACAGAATGTACTAGCTGCTTTTAAAAATAAAGAACGAGTGACGATTTGTTTAAGATGATATGAATAGAAAGATGGAATTTAATTAAATGAGTCTTCTGATAAATGAATGGTGATCACAGTTACAAATGGGAATATAATGATATTATGTATCTTATGCGATCTTGATGAGATGATGATAATGTTAGATATTGCGGGCGGACTTGTGGGGTTCCACTTCCAGTTGAGAGTGGCTACAGTTATTCCTCTGACGGGCTCAGGCTTGATAAATTCTTGACAGTGATTGAAGTGAGGAGTGGAATAGTATGGCCGTCAGGGCATAGGTTATAGAGAGAAGTGAGTGAGGAAGATGAAATCGATCAGCTTTTATAATAAGTGGCTACGTACAGAAGGTAGAACGAAAAGTATTCACTAATTTGAAATGAATTCAAAGAGAAGGCTATTAAAGGAAAGATGAGCTAATATTATTAGAAGTTAAAGTTTTTCTAAGCCTACCGAGATATAACTGGAGTGAGATGAATTCAGTTCTTGCTAAAATAAAACTTAAATAAAATAAATGGGAATAATCGTTACTGTGACAGCCGGTGTGGTTCGCGACATGCGTGAGTGCGGAATAGACTTTACGGATTGAATAGACCGTTATAACATTGTGATGCGAAATCGTCAAAATCTTCTGAAATTTTAGTATTTGACTTTATCCTCCTTTCTTATGCAAGGCTTTGTATTAACATTTAACTTTGATTTTCTTTCAGGACCACCGTGACATTCACAAAGGAAGGATGGAACAGGTGCTTGAGGCTTGGCAGGCAAGGAAAAGACTGTTAGAGGAAGCCCGTAAGGAGATGAGAGGAAATAACACAGATCCACTTGATCCTAACATGGACGAGGAAGTCAACTTCAGAAATCTGATCGATGACGTTTTAAATGAACCCGGAAATAACACTTTTCATGACCCTGATGCGGAAGAGGCTAAACATTAATAAAGAAGCCATTCGAAAGGAAATAGAGAAATCTCGAAGCAAGAGAACGATCGAGAAAGGGGACTGGTCTCGTTGGCCGAAAGGAATTGTTCCTTATGAAACTAGACAGGAGGTTTTAAACATGAAAAATGAATATACGAGAGCTATGAACTTTTACGAGGAGACAACTTGTATACGCTTTGTAGAATGGGTGAATGCCTCGACAAATGAAGATTTAGATTTGGGTCATCCAGGTCACATCAACTATGTTTCAGCTGGCGGGTGCTGGTCGTACCAAGGAAACATGAGGTGGGGTGGGGGACAGGATATCTCGTGTTGTGGAGGTACCACATGCGTCCATGAATTGGGGCATGCTTTGGGTGTTGCTCACGAGCATCAGAGTTACGAAAGAGATGGATGGATACGAGTCAACCCTGATAACATCTGGCCTGATTCTAGAGTGTGGTACAACAGGTTTAGGGAAGGCTCTTACCTAACTTTTGGGTACGATCTCTCATCCACTATGCATTATCCTACATGGGGATTCTCATCTGGAGGTCCAACTATGACACTTCTGTTCCCAGAGCTGTACATAGGCGTTAGTGACTATTACATGTTTATGGAAATTGTCGTCACACATAAATGTAATGAAAAGCCCCCTTGTGAAGGTTTTTCATTAACATGCGAAAACGACGGCTATATTTCCATTGTCATGGGGAAATGCGCTTGCAGATGCCCAACCGGGCTTGATCCAGCCACTGGATGCACCACGCCTATTCAGGTCCCTTCAAGCCTCACAATGCCTAAAGGACAGTACGCTTTGCCGAAACTCAAGACTGGCTGTCCCGATGAGAACTTCAAGCAAGGTGAAATTACTCATGTTGGGGATGGTTATGGATACCAGAGTAATCCTTTCTCTTTGGAAGGACAGTATAACGGCAATAAAGCTACACACAAATTCTGCGTACGCGATCAGGACGACTTCACCGATGACCCAGATTTCCCAGGACATTCAGATTGGCCAAGTGGCTCTTACTGTATCTTGAGGAAAGGAAGTGAATGTCCATCTAGGTTTCTTCCTGGCTATGTCGAGTATGAAGATGTTGATAACGGTGATGCGTCACAAAGTGGAGACCTCCCTGACGGATTATTCACCAACAATAGCACGCGTCTAGAGTTTTGTTGTCAATATACAGGGTTCACAGGTAACCCAATGATGATGCCAGTTGACAAACCGTTCGTGCTCTTCCCTGTCGGCTGGAGTTGTCAGCAGGTTGTGGGTGAGTAGTCCATCATCACCACCACCACCACTACATCAATCATCATCCTCCTCCTCCTCCTCCTCCTCCTCCTCATCATCATCATCATCATCATCATCATCATCATCATCATCATTATCATCATCAACATCATCATCATCATAGGCATTATCATTTTCATCATCATCTCGTTTGCTACATCTTCTTCTTCTTCTTCTTCTTCTTCTTTTTCTTCTTCTTCTTCTTGTACAACTTCTTTTCAATGAAGAACGGCCATTCACCACCGAATTGTCATCAATATCACTTGCATCAAATATTTTTATCATCTTCTCTCATTAAAAGGCATGCACCACAGGATGGAGGAGTATGGTTTCAACGCGGTTGACGTCCAGTTTTCTGGCTATTTCAAACACTGGCACAACCAAAATACCGACTTTCTGTACAACAAATATTGTGTCTACGAACCAGCAGACATGGACTGTGGCGGAACGATTATCCTGGATAGCTCTAACCCTTCAACTTTCGTGGAATTTGACAGTGCGGGGAGAACCGATATGGAATGCACCTGGGTTGTAAAAGGAGCAAACGAAAAGGGGACTTTAGTTTTAGAATTCGACGAATTCGACATCAAGTCGAACGGAGACAACTGTGTTGATGAAGTCGAAGTCAGGCACGCTAGAATCGGACAGAAAGGGTTGATTTACTGCGGTAATAATGACATGCAGTCAATCAGGTCAATCACGGATAAAATGATGATCCGCGTTTCGACTGTAGGCTCAGGTTCGGGGTCAAAGTTCAAGGCTTATGTTAGATGGGTGCCGAACGGAGAAATGTGTTATGACGTCGAGGACAAGGGAGTAACGTATGCTGGGAAGGTGAACTACACCAGGACATTCGAACCATGTCTGCCCTGGGCGGAAGTGACGAATTGCCCGCATCATCCCTGGCAAGTCGGTGATGAACTCGACAATTTGGAAGACAACTTTTGCCGCAACCCAGATAATAGTCTGCGCCCGTGGTGTTACACGTCAGCTGGCGAGTGTAAGAGGAACTATTGTGACGTCTGCTTGTTAGGTAAGTGATAGAGAAACGATGTGTATTATTCATAGATTTATAACAAGACCTTCAGGATTATCAATGATCATAAATTCCCCTTGTGGCCAGGTTAGATCCGGTAACAAAGTTATGACGATGCAATAAATATCTTCGTTCCTTCCTCATAATGACCACGCCGTCATGTGCATGGTGTATTATCATGCCGAAAGAGATGCATAAGGTATCATGCATATCTTATACTTTATACCTTCCTGTTATTAGGTATGATTTTAAAAAACGAAAAAAACTTTCGAAACTTTAACTTTTACAAATTCTAATTGAACGCCGTTGTATTTATTGCCCGGTTATTTAAAATTAAAATAATCATTTAGAGCTAACAAGCCCATGGAGCTGGAGTTTATTCCGGTTTCTAAAGCTAGAAACGGAGAATAGCAGTTGCTCGTTACCTTTTTGATAGGACGCTTGTCTATCTCAAAGTATTTTTCCCAGATATCTAACAGACCAAGCTACTCAATCACTCACGGTTGGGTGGACTCGCACCCGGGATCGATCTCAGTCATCTGGCGTGTTAAGCGAGTGCTCTGTCAACTGTACTACCTGGACTCCCTGTTTTCTAATGTTACCTATAGTAAAAATGTTTCGCGTTTCTGACATTTTCCAATTTCTTAACTTAAGACTACTTGTGATAAAATGACGAAGACAATTCTGTGGCCTGGTGTGTGTGTGTGTGTGTGTGTGTGTGTGTGTGTGTGTGTGTGTTGTATAATATATATATATATATATATATATATATATATATATATATATATACGTCGCTCATGGGTCAGGGTTTCTTTATTACATTTTTAAATTGAATAATTAGCGGATTTTTTTTCATTGTTATTAAAACAACTGATACTCAAATATTGTTTTCTCCGCAATTTTATGTTTGGTTTCTCCCGCATTGCAATGTGGGTATTTGTAGCATGCATGGAGCCACAGAATTCATGTCGCTTTAACCAGTTACCTGCCGTACTCTAAGAAAGAAACGTATTCAAAACATTGGCCAAACATTGGTCCTTCAAATATCGATCGATTTAAGTGACCCTCATGTTGGCAAAAACTATCAAACCTGGAACCTGGCGAGGTCCTTCCTTGTGCATTTCTAGCGAGAATCGAATAGATGTGGGAGCGTGACTTTTTTCATTTCAAGTAAGCTTTTGTTGCGAAGTTAAAATTTGGGTTCAGAATCAAATACCACACATATTCACTTTGTTTATAAACCGTTTAGGATGTGTATTTATAACAGCTATTTATTGTCATTTTTTATCCAATAAAAATTGGTGAGCTTTTGGCATAACCTCTAGCTTTTTTCAACATGTATCTGCAGACCAAAGTCTGCTAACCAAAGTAATCATCCATCCAATCCTGGACCGTATTTACAACGTTAGACACAGATTTGATGGGTTTTGCCAATCTTAGACCCAGGTTTGATGGGTTTTGCCAATGTTAGACACAGATTTGATGGGTTTTGCCAATGTTAGACTCAGGTTTGATGGGTTTTGCCAATGTTAGACACAGATTTGATGGGTTTTGCCAATGTTAGACTCATGTTTGATGGGTTTTGCCAATGTTAGACTCAGGTTTGATGGGTTTTGCCAATGTTAGACACATGTTTGATGGGTTTTGCCAATGTTAGACACATGTTTGATGGGTTTTGCCAATGTTAGAAATAGGTTTGATGGGTTTTGCCAAGATGATGGTCATTTAAATACATCGAAATTTGAAGGACGACTTTTCTGGCCAAATTTTTTTTTAGAGAACGTGAGTTAATTGGTTAGAATGCATGGTATCTGCCGTGCCAGGAGTTAATCAGACAATTCCGCCATGTAAACAAATTGATGTTGTTGATATGAGCCTTCGTTACCTTAAAAGCCTGACTTGTCGTTTGACGTCATTTATCGATGCTATTCGTTTTCACATCATCCGCAATACCGTACCAACTCACAAAACTATGAGTAACCTTGAACGTGAATAATCTGATTGGTGTTATTGAGTGATAACTAATCACCAAAAAGACTGTCTAACAACAATATCAAAGAACGGATGACATCAATATTACACCCTCTATAGATGGAACGAAGTTGACGTCATTCAAGTCTTTGTTATTGTTTTTTTTTTGTTTGCCATCCATGTTTATGAGTAGTTCTCACTAAACTGTATAGAGATTATGCATTTGGCGAAGAAGCTCACAACGTTGCCATCCATGTTTATGAGTAGTTCTCACTAAACTGTATAGATAGTTCGAAGATGACGTCACTTAAGCCTTTGTTGTTGTATTTTGCCATCCGCGTTTGTGAGCGATTCTCACTAAACTGTATTACCCCGACTATAAAAGTTCATGACCACACAATGTTTTGTGTGTTGGTCCGTTATACTTCCGGATGGCAATGTTATGAGCTTCTTAGCCAAGCGCATACTATCTATAGAGAGTATGCACTTGGCGAAGAAGCTCACAACGTTGCCATTGTAAAATGGACCAACACACAAAACGATGTGTAACCTTGAACGTTTATAGTCTGGTTAATACAGTTTAGTGAGAATTACTCATAAACGCGGATGGCAAAAAAAAAAAACAATAAGAAAGACCTGAGTGACGTCAACTTCATTCTATCTATATATTATCCAGACTATAAACGTTTAAGGTTACACATCATTTTGTATGTTGGTCCGTTATATTTCCGGATGGCAATGTTGTGAGCTTCTTAGCCAAGCGCACAGTATCTATAGATAGTATGCGCTTGGATAAGAAGTTCATAACATTGCCATCCGGAAGTATAACGGACCAACACACAAAGCAGTGTGTATCCATGAACGTTAAAAGTCAGGTTATTACAGTTCAGTGAGCATTACTCATAAACGCGGATGGCAAAAAACAATAACAAAGACGTGATTGACGTCATCTTCATTCTATCTATAGATAGATCGAAGTTGACGTCAATCAAGTCTTTGTCTGGGTTTGTCGTTTTGACGTCATTTTTTTTACCAGTGTCAGGAAATGAGTTTACGAAGTCTGTGGATCGACTCGTAAATTGTTTTGAAATGTGATTGAAAGTGAAAGGTCTATTATCTTATATCATTTCTCCCTCTCCTACTATCAGAGGAGCCATTCAACCGTGACGAGGATTGCGAATTGAAGAGAGAAGAAGGGTTTTGTACCAAAGACGTCATTAAAGCCACTCGCAGCTGCGCCTGCGCCTGCAACGATCTTCTACCAGATCCCGGACCTGTTCTGAAACACACGGACATTCGATGCGGGCAGCCAGAGTCACATTCTGACGGCCGTCCATTGGATGAACCTCAGT
>NC_088364.1:25719736-25722236 GCF_034508935.2 Berghia stephanieae | reverse complement strand
GTCTTTGAGGTCTTAGTCTTGCTTCGCTAATTTTCGTTGCTATTGACTATAGTCTACTACATACTATTTAGTATCGTGTTGTAACCTTTATTATAATACTCATATGAGCATCACAATCACCAATCACGCTAGACATTTTATCATACTTCATGTGGGGCAGCGTGGATCAGCGGTACGGTTTTTGCTTCGTACCCGAAAGGTACCGAGTTCGTTCACCCGCCGCTGCGCTGTGTGGCCTTGAGCAAGTCACCTCGCCCTAGTTCAATTTGCGGCGCTGCACCGTGGTTATTCCAGTCTTCCCTGGGAATAGACCCTAGAGATAAATTTCCTCTATGGGATGAATAAAGGATTTATTTAGACCAGTGTTAGTCACGGTAAACTAAACTTCCTATTGGGTTAAGGTGTAATGTAAATGTTGCTGCTTGAAACTCGAAGAAATCAATAACATTGTGAAATTGAATGTGAACTTCAATTTAATATACGAAAACAGATAAAATGGACGTTTCGGGTTTCCCCCTTATCAACAAAGCAAGATGAATGAAAGAATCACTTAATTTGTTTTTTTAATTGAGTTTTTATACAGCGTAATATCCACTAAATGTGCTCAAAGTGCTTTACAAGGGGTCCCTGGCCAACAGCAACATTTAACATGTAAGACGGGACATGATGCCTGTTGGGCGATATTACAATTTTTTCGGACAGAGACAACGCCAGGTACTCATTTGACACCTGAGTACGGTGAGAGATTGTGAGTAAAGAGCCTTCTCCAAGGACTCAACTATGTGCCGAGCGAGGCCCAAACCCAGGACCTTCTGATCTGAAAGCGAGTGTCATACCACAAGACCACAACAGACGTTTTATTAGTTTGTTTGTTTTTTGCCTATTGAGCATGGTCGCAGCTCTAAATTTGAATCTTTTATTCTTTTACTTCCACAGATCTATCTTGATGATGCCTTGGGTTGATTCAGTCCAAAACTAATTTGTGTGGTTTTATTTAACAATGTTAATGACATTGAACATACATTGATACAACAATGCCATAATTTGTCATGTTTATCATGTAAAATCATGTATGGACCTACAAAACCATTATTTTGAATGGTGATTTGATGATGATGAACAAAATATGTGTGTTGTACAAAATAAATGGCAAAGCTAACAAAATGCAATCTCCTTAATAAGAGGAGACTGGGGATTGACAAGTGCTGCAACAAATTGAAAAATAATATCAGATGTTTCTCTTAACATGGTTGGAATATATGAGAGGATGTTAACATTTTTCAGTCTTTCATTAGCCCTCTCAACATGAATTCTACATGAAGCAATTTCTTTTGTTAATAAAATCTCATTTTCAGTAAATTTATTATGTAAAAAGGGAGGGATATTTACAGTTACTCCTTGAGGTAAAATATCTTGAATCAGGATGGGGTTTTACCTTTATTACCTTTATCTGCTAAAATTAATTCTCCAGGGCTTAAAATTAAAAGTTTTAGTAATCCACAATTTTGTACAATGACCTTATCCGAGACAGACCCTGGATCATGTTTAGAAATAAAATTTATCACACCATTTGGACTTAGACCAACAAGAGCTTTAACAGAATTCATGGACCTATAAGAAGAATAAGTTAACCGTTGTTTATCCATTTCTTTAGGAATAGCAATTTGGTCATCTGTACAATCAATGATCATTCTGCAATTTGGAAATCTTAAAAATGATGATGGAGCTGATAGTTTATTTTTATGTCTAGAAGGGCATGTAACCTTCATAACATTTTCAAAGAGAAGCGTATGGCTTATGTAAAACATGAATAAAAGTTTGTATAATATTTGTTATAGTACTTTCACTAACGCTAAACAATTGTGAAATATGAAGGTTAGCGTAGTTCTGTCTAAGTTTCATAAGTGTAATAATGAAAATTTGGTCTTTTAATGCAACTGTCTCTTCTTGAACTTCCCATCTACTATAATAAATAATGTTACCTCTAAAGCACTCAACATATTGAACAATAATATTAAATATTTTAAAAGAATGTACACCTGTCTCCATTCGAAGAACTTTTTCTGTAAGGCTTGAAACAGTGTAAGTGCGTTGAATCTAACTTAGTTGGGTTTTTTAAAGCTAGCTATTTCCTTATTTTTGTCTGTAATTTTTTGTTCTTGAATTAAATTTGTTGTTCTATTTAAAATATCCTCACTTGTTCTACAATCTGTTTTTTTTTAAAAGATGGAATCCTGTGATGATGGTGACGAGAGTTGAGATGATGATGAGGGAGAAGATAATGAGGATGATGATGAGGAGGAAAATAATGATGATGAGGAATCTGGTTTTTTTAAAGGTGGGACTTTGTGATGATGATGAAGAGAGTTGAGCTGATGATGATGATGATGATGATGATGATGATGATGATGATGATGATGATGATGATGATGATGGTGATGATGATGATGATGATGGTGGTGGTGGTGGTGGTGGTGGTGGTGGTGGTGGTAGTGGTGGT
>NC_088364.1:25712236-25714736 GCF_034508935.2 Berghia stephanieae | reverse complement strand
AACTCATTGTCAAGATCCTCACATTTTGAAGAAATAGATGACCATGTTTTATAGTCGAACAGAGAAGAAAAGGCTACGTACAGTCTTGTTAAGTGGCGGTTTGTGGGCAATCAAATATGGGCGATATTTTCTAAGTTTGTTTTGGGTTTTTTTGTTTTATCTATTTATTTATTTCAGTATCTTTTTGACAGACCATCAAAATCGATTTAAAAAAAATAAATAGTCGGTATTATGATTAGTTTGGTAAAAAAAAATGTACTGTATTCAAAACACCCCCTATCGACTGTTTTCAGAATGCCTTCTCAGTAACTCTTGTGCATCTGACTGAAATGATATCACATCTCATTCACATAAAACAATTTGACCAGCAACCTTTACTTCAATCATCTATCAGTAGGGAACAATAGTTTGACGTTAAATACTGGTTCCAATGTCATTGGAAGTGTGAAATCAGTCCCCGAGGACTGGATACATGCATTGGCAAGTGATGTTCTCATATCGGAGTGATGGCATCTTATTTTCTAGCCAAAATAAATGCTGGCCGTCAATAAAGATCATCCATCCTCGTTCTTTTACGTCCCGTGATCATAAAAATCTTCCCATGCAACCTGATGCTCACTACAGTAGTTATGCCAACTTATGATTGAATATGTAGCCTATTCATTGTTAGTCCCCCGAGGGACTCGTTTACACGCTTCCAATGAGTTTTTAACCGCAAGGGAGGAAGATGTGACGTCACGACTTCTCTTCCCTATTGAAATGATAACCAATTTACCCATTTTCAAAATGTCTCTAACCTGACAAGATTTGAAACTTCTAGAAGGTATGGGTCATATTGGTTGTTTGAAATATGAAGTATAAGATATATATTTTTTTTTTGGTTAAATTTTATACAAATTGTGTTTTGTCAACACACGGCAGTATTGTTATCTATTTTTTTGGCTGTGGTTAAAACGTATAATATTGTTATCTCATATGAGCTATAAATTGTTATAATATCACGTTGTCAACAATATTAAAATGGCTTTATGTCTATTGACCAAAATTTGATAGGTTGATATCCTCTTGAATAAAATTTATTATCATTATAACCCAAAATAAATGGAGTTTGTTTTTGGTTTTTCCCCCATAACGTATCCACATTGATGAACAAATTTTCTAACATCGAACTTCTTCTTTCTGAATAATTGCTTCTACTTTTAAAACTAGACCATAAATGTGTGATTTTATATTGTAGTGCACAATTTTGTGTTTTGTTTATTGTAATGACCGTTGATTTATAGAGCACACATGTGTATTGCACCGTCTTGTGATATAACCATAAATGTGTTTTATGTACTGTGGTGTAAGCTTACCGTTTTTAATAAGATTACAAATGTGTTTGTTTATTATAGTGTACCATTGGTTTTTTTAAACCAGAAATGTTTTATGTTTATTGTAACGCACTTTTAGTTTTATAGACCATAACTGATTCTTATTCAATACGGTGCACCTTTTCATTTTACCTTGTTTCAGTTCATTCCTTGTCGCTATCCTTTCTCGAAGGACCTTTCCAATATTGAGCTATAAATAGCATGTGCATGTCACACCCCATAACCTAAAATAGTGGGTTAAAACTTAATCCATCATATTAATTAGAGAATCAATGCCGCTCAACGTCGCTTGACATTGTTGCAAATTCATATAGATAGAACTAAGTTGACGCCACTCAGGTCTTTGTTATTGTTGTTAGCCATTCATTTTATGAGTGGTTCTCGCTCAACTGTATTAATCGGACTAGAAATGTTCAAGGTTACACATCGCTTTATGTGTTGGCGCCTTATTTCCGGCAGGCGAAATGTTATGAGCTTTTTGGTCAGATAGATAGATAGACAGATACAGAGTATATAAAATGTATGTTATACACATAGATAATTAAAGACCGGGCTTCTTCTTTCTGATACATTATAATCAAAGTCATACCAAGCGCGCGCGCGCACACACACACACAGTGAGAGAGAGGCAGAGAGACAGACAGAGAGAGAGAGAGAGAGAGAGAGAGAGAGAGAGGGGGGGGGGGTACTTACAGACCCAGGCTATGTAGACACACCAATGTGGCAAGTACCAAGGTTTCTTTTTCTTGGGTTTGGTGACGACGACGTCATCGTCCCTCTCCTCTGGAATATCGTCCATGTTATCCTCGTATTTGTTCTTTTTGTGCAGGGACAGGATATTACTTACGCTCTCTTTCAGTTTACTCATCCTGGGGAAGATAAAGGAATCGAGTCCTTTGAATGTATATGCTTTGTTTATTTTTACCGTATCGTATCGTTTAAGGGCTGATACGCTTTAAAAACCTTTTAATGCTCAGTGAAACTTTCATACATAGATGCAATATATAAACAAATCGCTAGAAAATCGCTATTTTTTGTCATAGATAAAAAAAAAACAAAAAAAACCTAGTGTATCTATATAGCGCAATATCCACTAAACGTGCTCAAAACGCTTTATAAGGGTTCAC
>NC_088364.1:25699736-25707236 GCF_034508935.2 Berghia stephanieae | reverse complement strand
AGAATCTTTGTCTATTTTTAAACGTTCGCTTAAAACATATCTGTTTCGATTTTAGTAGATGGTATGAGAAGCAAGATAGGTTTGGTTTGTGTTGTGTGTTGTGTGTGTAAATGATTATGTTTCAGCCTAAGTAATTTGTAATTTAAGCGCTTAGAGTCTGGTGTCTCGGAGTTATAGCGCTATATAAGTTTTCAGCATTATTATTATTGATATATTATTATTAATAGTGTGAGTACTTCTGGTTTCGACCGAGAGAGAATTCTAAACAGCAAGTTATCTTTTTCGACTTACTTTTCGCCAGTCTGCAGATCGTTGATTTGTACCTGGTCCAAGTACCAAGACTTCCGGACACCTTTTCCACTGTTATCGTGCCAGATACGAAGGAAGGTCAAAGGTCCCAGGCAATTTTCCACACTCATGACGTAATTCAAGATGGATCCTCTGGGCAAATGCTGAGGATGTTTAAGTTTTGAGATACGGAAAATAGCATCTAATTTTGCGGCTGACTGTGTAGTTTCGCACTCGGCACAGACTTGCATGTTTCTAGTTCGAGTCCCGATCTAGGCGCAAAGCTGAGCCCCTGGTAAAAATTATGACTGAGAGTGTTGTCGCTGTGTAAAAAATTGTAATAGTTCCTTACAGGCGTCATGTCTCGTCCAACACGTTGATTGTTGCTGTTAGCTTCGGACCCCTAGTAAAGCGGGATATTACGCTATGTAAAAGTGCATATATCTTATCAAAATACAAGGACAATGGAGATAATTTATAAATCCTTAGAGTCATAGGTTGTCAGTTTTGAGAAAGTGGAGGTGAACGTTTGGGTTCAGCTATAGAGAGTGCTTTAAAATGTAATCTTGAATTGCAGGACTAAAATTATCATTACTATAAAATAATCGATGAGTGAACTATAAGGTGCTTATACTTTTAGTTCACCACTGTCTGGCAGAAAATCATAAGAAGGTGAATTTAAAAGTTTTAGAACAGGGTCTTCATATTCAATTTGGCACAATACCATATTTTTACAAGTCAATCATTTTCGCAGCTCACAGCTTCTTTATATTCTATTCATTGTAATATTTTGAAATAAGACAATTTTTAATCCGAAAAAATCCATAAGAATTGAAGAAAATATTATCATTTCTCATGCACGTTGCCGATCTAACGAGAAGCTTGTACTTCAACGAGTGTGAAGATTATTTCCAAAATGACATGTTAAACAATAATAAACTACGACCATTATCTTATTGTTTCCATTACTTTCACAAATAAGTATGCGGAATGAATTGCCATGTTGGTAATGACCAACAATGATAGATATTATTTCGATGGCGTTATATCATATTTTTCTAAAGTCAATAAAATGAGTGAGCAAGCCAAGCATAATGTCTTCCAGTCGTTTTTATCAAACTTTTAAAAGTTATTTTTCAACCCGATATAAATTCAGAAATAGCATACGTTACTTATATTGATTGGTGGTTGGAAACTGAAACGTAACGTTACAAATTAAGGATAATCAAGTTGTGAACTTACCTTCCTCTCTCCCTCGGCTACGGCCAGTCTTCTGACCCCTGTATCGCTCTCCTCTCCCGACACAATAAATCGAACCTGGGACTCTGTGCCCGCGTGTTTCCTCACACCTGTCTGAATAGTCACCTGGTAGTGGTAGCCGTCGGTCGGCAGGTTGTCATCAAGGGGGAGCGCACCCCACTGAGTGGAAGGAAAGAGTACATTTATTCATGTGAGAATAGCTCATAAATTCAAATTTTAAAAAACAAAACTGGAGCATTTATATTGCACAACATCAATTAAACGTCCCAAGCCAACAGCAACATTTGACATGTAGGACGAGATACTCATCTTACATCGGAGTATGATGAGAGAATGTGAGTAGACGGTCTTTTCCAAGGACTGAATTATGCTCAAATGAGACTCAAACCCTGGACCTTCCGATCCGAAGGTGAGTGTCATACCACAATACCACATGGCCGCATGAAATAAGTTACATAGAATTACCTTGATAAGATCCTTCTTGTCCATATGTCGTAACCAAATCATGAGTAATAGGTAGGTGCCAATAAGGGCGATCACCGTGGAGAAGACAGCGGCGTTTTCTGTTAAGTCAAATTTGGCCCATACATTGTTGAAATCTATAGTGTTGGGAGCTACGGCAGCGTCCGATCCAAAGGATGTCAGATGGTTGCATAGACACTGTGTCTTATACTTGGTGGTTAGGGGTCCAACCTGGGGTAATATGGAGAGTTCGTAAGTTGGTAAAGAGATGGATGAAACGGTTGAACGTTTTAATGGTGTACCATTGATTTATAGAACATTCCGCCTTCATCAGTAATCAAGATACGATTTTTTAAAATGATTAAAATAAAACCCATTTTCTCAAAACGGTTTTATGTCGGCCTAAATTTGACCATAAAAAGTCAATTTACAATTAAGATGTTAAGAAATAAGAACGTTGTGTTGTTTGCAATAGTAGATATTGTACCCATATCTTCAATAGTAGTTAACATTAAGTTTCATATTTGTGGCTTTAAATTATACTTCCAGCTCGTACCGACAGAAAAAAGCTTTGAAACGGGGTTAATAAATAAGGCAAAATTCCCCTTTTCTAATCTTAAGAAACAATCTCCATGGTCAGTCTAAAAAGAGATCGAAATAATCCAGGCGTGATTTACAGGAAGTACTGTAAAGAGAGCTTAAGGTCTAAGCTTGTTGCTCGAGCCATGATATAATATCAAAACTCCATCTTTTTGGCACTGAGCAGCTATAATATACGACCTATTGTTTCAATACGGTTTTACATCTTGATTAACATGACGAACCCCCCTACCCCCCCCCCCCCCCCCACCCACCAACCCCCGATTATTTTAGTCTAAATTATGAAATTTAAGTGAAATTAGAATGTCATTTCGTGAACTGTAAATATTTTACAATTTATTTCATTTTAAATTTATATTCATTTTTCAACGTGCAGGTTTTCCCGACTTAACCCTTTTGATTTGTCGTGTGTAACCTAAGAAAGTATTTTGACATTAATTTATTCATTTGAAGAGGTGTGTGTGAAACAGTGCCTGGCAAAGCAGACAGAAAAATACAAGAAAAACATCATCCCAAAAAATCAATCTGCCTCGTCTGGCGATCGAATCTCAGGCTTCCTCTAGTTAGAAGACATGAGGTTTGTTCCCCAGTCGAGTCAGGATGATAGTTTGGCATGTTTTTTTATTTGTATTATTCTTTCTGTTTTGTCTGGCCCTGGTCCATACTCTCCTTTTCAGATCTTTATCTTACACCGGTGCCTGCTCCCCTAATTTGTTGGTTTAAAGATACGAAGATTGCGGAGACTACTTACTACACATCCCTCTGAAGACCACGAATTGTTAGTATCGTCCCAAAATCTACAGCCCGAGAGAAGATTAAGTAAGGTGTAACTGGTGTTGGCCATCTTTTCCTCAATCTCGATGTTACCACCTGGACAGGACAAATAAATAATATGGACATTTTAAATACGATAGAAATATTAAACAGCACATTCAAAGAAATAACACAAACTTGACATATTAAATCATTTGGAATCTTGGACGGAAGATTTCTGAATCATAAAACTTGATTATTTATATAGACGATTATATAGATTAAATAAAGGACCAAAAAATCCAGTTTTTTTTCTGAATAATCAAAATGCGACAAAGCGGGTTTTGAAATCATCTCCATGTATTCTGGTCAGCTGGACTTCAACATTTAAATACAAATCATAATCTATTTTATCCTGTGACAATTCCTGTTTGACTTGTCGGGTCATCATGTGCGTCTATGTGATTAAGTGGTATGGCACTTGCATTTGGACTAGAAGGTCCAGGGTTCCAGCCCTGTTCTGAGTGACGCATTGTTAAGTCTTTATAAAAGGCTCTTTAATCACACTCTCTTACGATACCCAGGTGTAAAATGAGGAAATGACCGTCAGCGGAGTTGTCTGTCCGGAAATAAATTATTGTAATATCGCCTAACAAGAGTCATGTATCTGTCCTCCATGTTAAGTTTGCTGTTGAGCAGGGACCCTTTGTAAATCGCTTTGAGCACGTTTATTGGGTATAAATGCTTAAGTTATCTTTTTCATACATTGGATTTTCTCCTATATACATATTAACAATAAAGACCGAAAACCAATGGGGATTAGAGACTCACTTTTAAATTTGACCCCGATCCAGTATGTTCCATTCTCTGACGTCATTTCCAGAGGGACTTGTACGGAGTATCTAAAATGAACAATCACCGAATTAATATGAACGGCGACAAAATAAATATCTATAGATGATGATAATAATGATGATGATGATGATGATGATGATGATGATGATGATGATGATGATGATGATGATGATGATGATGATGACGATGATGATGATGGTGATTTCAATGACGATTTATGAAAAGGATTACAATGGAGTCATCCTTACCTTAGCTGTTCCTTCTGTGTATCGTTCAATTCCTCGTAACCGTCAACAGTGACCACATCGTCATTAGGTGCTGACCCTATAAAGTCGTAGTGTGTCATATTGGGTCTGTCCCCGTACTTCACGTACACATAATATTCGGCAGCGTCATCTCGGGGCTCCAAAACAACCTGAACAATTTGAGGTACAGTGAGATAAATAATAGGTTAAATAAAATTCCCTTGTGGAAACTCATGTCATAAGCTAACAAAATGCCTTCATCAATTTGGTTAGAAAAAGTTTGATTCCCATATTGATACATTAAAATGTCCCCCAACTTGTCAAACCAAAGCTCAAAAGTAGTAGTCACTCAGAGCTATTGGGCCCATAAAGCCGGAGTTTATTCCGGTTTCTATAGCAATTGCTTGCTACCCTTTGGATAGACTCAGGGGCGTGGCTCTATTGGTTCAAATGGATAACAGCATTTTAAAAAATATATAAAATTAAGAAATGGTATATACCGCCTTTTGTCAACAGTGCGAAACATACTTCCTTTCTGTCACAACGTCTTCTATCCACGCTTCTATCCCGATCCACACAGTCCGTTGATGACTGTCAGCGACTGTGTACCATGGTTGAGGGAGTGACTGGATTTCCCCACTGGAGCGGATTTTATTTGGATCCATTGAAGGCTATTACTATCAGTGTTGCCACATTGACTACCTGAGAATATTACTCGAATTTTTACCATCTTCAAATACGAGAAAAAAAACCCGCCTCAGGTGCCGAGCAATATTTGCTCCAACTCTGGTGGACTGGGGAATTATAGTGTTGGTCATTTACGTCATAGTATGGGAACTTCGACCATCTTTATTATTATCGAAATCACGATTATTAACAAGTTCATTTGTTTCTCTCTCTTTGTCGTGATTATTGAATATAGTAATTTATTATTATCATTTATTTTCTATTATTATTATCATTATTATTATTATTATTATTATTATTATTATTATTATTATTATTATTATTATTATTATTATTATTATTATTATTATTATTATTATTATTATTATTGCTGCAAAAATGTATATGAAGGAATGTGAACGAATCAAGCAATCCCTCGGTAGTGATGCTTTATGATCTTCGCGTGAATATGTGTGTTGACTTTGTGTGTGTGCGGGTACACACTCTCAGGAAGAGAGAAAGAGATAGATAGATAGATAGATAGATAGATAGATAGATAGATAGATAGATAGAGAGAGAGAGAGAGAGAGAGAGAGAGAGAGAGAGAGATCATGTATGGTGTCATGCTTGATTTCCGAAGTGGAATGGGGCTGTTAACATTCTTACGCTTTGTAAGTTTTGAAATTAACCTTTGTTCGATTGACATTCAATATCTGCATGTGTCCCTTTAGCCATTTCCCTCAGTGTCCAAACTCCAATCAATATATTCGGTCGTGATTTCTATAAAAAAAACTATTGAAAAGATTTCCAGGGGCAGAAACATAACCATGCAAATTTACTTTACAAGTATGTAAGTAAGTATTTTCTTTAATTGTTTTCTTTCTTTTATATTTACAAATACAGCATGTGTAAGTCATTTTAGTTTGGCACCACTATATACTGTAAGCATGCCACGCCGCTAGTCTATCGCAAAGTACTCCCCCGTCCCGCCAGCTCTAAGAGGCCGAGCTAACCAATCACTTCTAGCTGGACAGGAGGATCAGAAAAAAAAATAATCTCGAGTTCATCAGGGATGAAAGTCGGTCCCTTTACGTGTGAAGCGAGTGCTTTATTGAATTATTGGGAGCCCCCTTTCCAGTCCCGAAGCCGATTAATTTGCTGAGGATATAATAATCACACTTATGTTTGGGTGGTGACTGTCCATATTCCACCGTTGTCTCCACGCGTTTTTTCGTCGCGATAAACTCATTAGTGGAAATCGATTTTTTGGCGACAGATGAGAAACATGGGGGTACATTTTATTCTTCATAGTAATGAATGAATGGCGGTCCCGATAGCTCAGTTGGTAGAGCACTCGCTCCACACCCAAATGGACCAAGATCGATCCCGGGTGCAGTCGAGATTTTTTCTGACCCCCCTGTCCACCCAGCAGTGAATGGGTAGCTGAGTCTGTTAGATTTGGTAGAAAGTACTTTGTGATAGTCTAGCGTCCTATCCCAATGATAGTAAACAATTGCTATAGTCCGTTTCACGCTTTAGAAACCGGGATAAACTCCTATCCATGGGCCCAATGGCTCTGAAGGACTACTAAAAATTAATTTATACAATTTCTTACATTGCAAACGAGTCAAAGTTCGATTCCCTTAACGTTTTGATTCCAAATCAACTTTTTAAGGTCTGATGCATCTCGGTATAATGCGGTTTTGACACGGTGGACCACCTACGAGAATGTAGCGTTGTAAAAAGAACAAGCAACTTGAACTTTTATATAACGCAATATCACTAAAATTCCTCAGAGCGGGAACCCTGACTAACAGCAACACGTAACATGTAGAACGAGACATGACGCCTATTGGGCGATATTACATTTTCTTTCCGACAGGAACAACGCTGTTTAACGCCAGGTACTCAAATTACACCTGAGTACGGTAGGCGAATGCGAGGAAAGAGCCTTTTCCAAGGACTCAACTATGCGCCGAGCGAGGCTCGAAGCCAGGACCTTCCGATCCGAAATCGAGTGTCATAAAACTAGACCACATAGCCGCACTTAAAGAATATTGAAGTGTAGAGTTACATCAAATAGTTCTGGTTCATACTATTCACCAACCTGCAGGGAACTGTTTTTATCAGTAATGTTGAGTGGATGGTAGTTGAAATTCCTCCAAACGTCTTTCTTGGTGTTTGTCAACAACACAAAAAGACTGTGCTCGTATTTATTGGCATCCCCTGTAACGTGATTAGATGGATTGAGACATGATGGAAATTTGTCAACAACAAAAATAGACTATTCTTATTTATTGTCATTGTAATGCTGAATGAGATGGATTAAGATGGGAAATATATTTTTTAGCTAAACAATCAGATTTTAAAA
>NC_088364.1:25659736-25694736 GCF_034508935.2 Berghia stephanieae | reverse complement strand
GACACACAAACAAATCAACAAAGACATCACATTAAAAGATCACAAGCCTGACTTCAAAAATAATCCAAAATGTAGACTAATAAATCCATACAAATCTGAAATTGGAAAAATCAGCAAAAAGATATTAGAAAAAATAAATAAAAACGTCAAAGAAGCAACTAAATTCAACCAGTGGAAAAACACCGATGAAGTCATTGAATGGTTTAAAAATATCCAAAACAAAGAAAACTGCGCCTTCATCTCTTTCGACATTTGCGATTTTTACCCCTCCATCACCCCAGACTTACTAAACAAAGCATTGGAATTCGCAGCAAAATACACCAACATCACAGAAGAGGAAAAACACATCATCAAACACACCAAGCACAGCACACTATACTATGACAACACGCCGTGGACAAAGCGACATAATGATTTCGACGTAACAATGGGTTCGTTCGACGGTGCTGAAACATGCGAACTGGTCGGACTCTACATCCTGTCACAACTGCAACATACACACACATACATCGGCCTCTATAGAGATGACGGACTCGCTATAACCAACAAACGACCAAGAGCGAACGAAAACATCAAAAAACAAATCTGTAAAATATTCCAATGAAAATCACGATCGAAGCAAACAAAAAAAAAAACAGTTGACTTCCTCGACATCACATTCGACATAAAATCCAATTCATTCCAACCGTTCAGAAAATCAAACAACACCATTAGCTACGTTAATAAAAACAGCAACCACCCCCGTTCCGTCATTATTGAAAACATACCAAAAAGCATAGCACTGAGGGTGAGCAAACTTTCGGAAAACAGAGAGATATTCAACGTCGCAGCCACCCCCTACAAAGAAGCACTCACAAAAAGCGGATACAACACACCATTTGAATACACAGACGCCTCCCTCTCATGTAAACCCCAACACACAAGTGAAGAACGTAAAACAAGAAAAGACACATTACTTGGTTCAACCCACCTTTCGACAAAAACGTCAGCACAAACATAGGACAGCAGTTCCTGAAGTTAATTGATACACACTTTCCAAAAAAAGCACAAGCTACATAAAATTATCAACAGGAATACCATAAAAATAAGCTACTCGTGTATGCGCAACATAGAACAAATAATTTCAAGCCACAACAAAAAAATATTAATAAACCACCGACAAGAGCAAAACCCACCCACCAGAAAATGCAACTGCAGAAATAAGGAACATTGCCCGCTAAACAAACAATGTTTAGAATCAAGTTTAATTTACCAAGCCACAGTCACCGAAACTAAAACAAACAAGCAAGAAAAATATATAGGACTAACGGAAAATAATTTCAAAACAAGATACAACCTCCACACCTCAACATTTAGAAACACTAACAAAAAACATCCACAAAACTCAGCGAACATATTTGGAAATTAAAAGACAACAAACTAGACCACAACATTTCATGGAAAATTTTATCTAAAGCAACAGGATACACACCAACATCAAAACAATGTAGCTTATGCCTGGAAGAGAATATACTATAATCAAACACCCTCATGAAGCCACACTCAACACGAAAAGTGAGATGTACGGTACGTGTCCACATCGCCGGAAGTTCTTTTTAATTAACTACAAACCGGAACCACTTCAACAAATAACAACAGTCAACAAAACTCAGTCCTGGCGATGGCGAATTAAGCCTGAAACATTAATGTAGACTGTCTCAAACATTGTGGTAAATATTTAAAAATAATAATTCGCTCCATAACCACATGTCGAGCACTTTTCGTACCATATTTGTATCAAACACGATTCAATATATATATATATATATATATATATATATATATATATATATATATATATATACAGAGAGAGAGAGAGAGAGAGAGAGAGAGAGAGAGAGAGAGAGAGATACTTAATAACAGTAACCGATTTCACCGTAAAAGTAAGATAGATCTAAACTCTTTTGTGATGGTTAATTGGCGTAAATGCATGACATTTTATTAGAAGGTGGTGAAAACCAGATGAAAATATCTATAACGGTTTTAGAATAATAAGTCTTTGAAATCATGGAAATATTTTTTGGATCGCCCTGTATACTTGGGCCTAAGTTTGATTGAAATCCCATTATGACGCCGTTTCCATGGAGACATTTTGCAATGCTTCTGTTTGCAGTGTAGAAAAAAAATCTGTCAGATATTGAGGTGCTATTGGCATTTACACCGCAGGGGAAATTCTCTTTTTTAAATTTTGTGACGAAATGTATACTTTGTTTATGAGAATGGGGACACTTTTATCAACTCACAAATATCAAATTTTTAGATTTCTGGCTGGCTATTTTACTTTTAAAATCCCTGTTTGGCCTCCATTTCATATCGATATCAAACCGATTTGAGGCGGCGGTCACTTATTCGTAAACTATAAACATTCAAGCTTTTTTATTTACCGTTTCCTTCCTCTTCTTGTCCCTGATTCGCCTTGCTTTGTTCAGAGGTCTAAGATAGGCCTCGTACAAATCGTCAGGGTGTTCGTAATGAGTCATAATATCAAACACTCGGTCTTGAAGAGAGAAATCCCCGTCACATTTCATCATGTTGATTGCCTCTGTGGGAATACAAGGTAAACAACCGTGGTAGAAAAATTCGATTCGTTCACTGTTGTTGTTATATCCCATAATAATACATCTTCTTTCCTTCATTCCTGTTCTCTTCTTCATATCCTTATTTCATATCCTTCTACTCTTCCTTCTACTCCTCCTTCCCTCCTCCTCCTCCTCTTCCTCCTCCTCCTTTTTCTTCTTCTTCTTCTTCTTCTTCTTCTTCTTCTTCTTCTTCTTCTTCTTCTTCTTCTTTACACACACACACACACGCGCGCGCGCGCACGGGCACACACACATACGAATATATATATATATATATATATATATATATATATATATATATATATATATATATATATATGAGTGTTGGTGGGTAATTGTAGATACTATAGTGCTCGATAATATCAACGACGAACTCATTGGGACGTCAATTTTTTTGCCGACGAAGTTCGTCAATGGTCAATGGTTAGCAGCTCTGTGTTGCTCGTGACGGTGACGACATCGAAAATAAAGTAAACAATCTGTAGCTGAGATTTTTTTGGTGTATTGGTAAACAAATTTTTCTTGAATATGAGGGAATTATTACGCAAATTGCAAAACTTTTCAGCCTACTCTCGTATCATATCCTTTCTTTAAAAAATATAACATTGTGGAGAACATTGTGCTTATTTGAGTCCATAAAAAATGATACAGCGCACAACTCTACTGAAAGATTTGAAAATTAGAAATGTATTATATTAGAAATAAACAGATAACTTGATTTCCTTTTATGATTTAAAGTCAGTTTGAATGTTCGTTGAGTCAAACAGATATCATAAAATATGTACCGACGACACTAGACTCTCAAAACCAACTAATTTTGACACTGTAAAAAGTTGTCAATTTATGACATCAAGTATTATTATTACTTCCGTTGTATTGTTGATTTAGCGGTGATCAGTGTTGTTATGTAGTAGTATGTTCTAATTGCGTGTATGTTTGTGTGTGTGTGCGTGTGTGTGTGTGTGTGTTTGTGTGTGTGTGTGTGTTTTGTGTGGTGTATACATGTGTGTGTGTGTGTGTGTTGGCACTTTTCAGCAAATCGTGGCATTCATAGTGATATTTTTCACTTGATCACACGAAGGTATTTCAGTCGCCATTTTGATTCTTTTTTTACTATTAGGGTTAGCTCGAGATCGAAGGATTTTTTTCTATTAGTTTTAGTCATAAGTCTTAGTAAATGTGCTAGGATGTTTGTTTTTCCATTAGTTAAGTAAAGGGGAGACATTCCGAAAGCTCCTACATCCCGAGTATTCTTTAAATTTGTATTTTCACCGTTGATATTTTGTCAGGCGTTTATTTATTCAATTTGTCATCATTTTTTTTTCTATTAGAGTTAGCTCGAGATCGGAGGATATTTCTTTTTCTATTAGGGTTAGTCATAAGTCTTAGTAAAGGTGCTTGGATGTTTGTTTTTCCATAAGTTAAGTAAAGGCGAGACATTCCGAAAGCTCCTACATCCCCAGTATTCTTTAAATTTGTATTTTCACCGTTGATATTTTGTCAGGCATTTATTTATTCAATTTGTCATTATATAGAAGTATTTTAAAAACTCTAGAACAAACCTTGATAGATTTGTGAAAGTTTAAAATTTCCTAATTTGACCATTGTTTTGATTTTCGGCCGCCATTTTGATTTGTTAAGTATTGAAAGGTAGTGCAAAGCAGTCCGAGAGTTGTTTTTTTTCTATTAGGGTTAGTTCGAGAGGTTAGTCATAAGTCTTATTGAAGGTGCTAGGGTGTTTGTTTTTCAGTAAGTTAAGTAAAGGGGTGATATTCCGAAAGCTCCTACATCCCCAGTATTCTTTAAATTTGTATTTTCACCTTAGATCTTTTGTCAGGCGTTTATTTATTCAATTTGTCATCATTTTTTTCTATTAGGGTTAGCTCGAGATCGGATGATTTTTTTTCCTATTAGGATTAGTCATAAGTCTTATTGAAGTGCTAGGGGGTTTGGTTTTTCTATTAGGGTTAATTAAAGGTACTAGGTTCAATTTTTTCTTGGGGATAGTTGAGGGAATCTATTATTAAAGTTGTTTCCCTTTGTAGGGGCTTTCGGAAGGCCTCCCAAGTAAAGCGTGGTAAAGACTTGGGACGTATTGATATAGATATCTACTTACTGATAAACCAAAATCATGCCGAATAAAGCATGGCAGCGACGACAAGCACGTCAATTAAAATATTCATCTAATCGTAATCAAGCTAATCAAGAAAATGATTCAGGCCGATGTGTACGCTAAGCTGAAGAACCACACAGTATTGACGTAGAAGTAGTTCACATTCCAGGTCAAGAGGAAGAAACTCATGTCTTATCTCCACTTCAAACTCGAACCAGAACTAGATCTACTATTTCCGCCACTTCTACTACTAATACTAATAATACAGAAACTGCTCCTCAACAAAATGTAGCTCAAACAGTGGAAATTACATCAGCTGCAGATCAAGAACAGGATACAACTACAATACCTCTTATCTCACCACACAACACAGGACGCATGAACAAAGTTTGTCGTTTTTGTTCAGCAAAACTATGGCACGGTGAATCAACCTCGCTATGCTGTGCCAACGGGGAAGTATCACTGGCACCTTTACAACCCCTTCCGGATAATACAAAAAGTCTTTACACGGGTAACGACACAAATTCTAAGCATTTTCGAGAACACATCCGTGCTTACAATTCTATTCTTGCATTCCCCTCCTTGGGTGTACACGAAGATTTCTTGCCTCCTGGGAGATACTGTTTCCGAGTTAGTGGTACCGTCTACCATAGAATAGGTCATATTCAACCCAACAGAGATAATGATAGACCAAAATTTGCCCAACTTTACATTTATGACACTGAACAAGAAATTCAAAATAGGCGTTTTTGGAATAGAAGTCTTAAGACTGATATTTTGACAACTATATCTACCATTATGGCTACAGTTAGTCCCTTTGTTGAATTATAAAAGCATGCCGCTGCAGCTATTGAAGATGCTGGAGATCAAGGGAAGGATATTAGAATGATGCTGCGAGCAGATTCATCAAAAGATCCCGTAGATATAATTTACCGACTGCTTCAGAAGTTGCTGTTTTACTCCCAAATAACCCTATCAACTGTAGTAACCGGAGGGATATTGTATTATACCGCAAATCAGATGACCATCCAAACCAACAGTCAATTATGCGTATCAGTGAAACACATCCTCACTTTGATCCGTTGCATTATGTGCTCTTCTTTCCAAAAGGAGAAGAAGGTTGGGTGCCCAACATTAAATTCAACAGAAAGCGAACCGGATAAGTCAGTCCATCATTATTTTATGCTTATCGACTTATGGAGAGAGATAGTTTTAATGTAATCTTGCAAGGAGGTCGTCTCCTGCAACAATATTGTGTTGATCAGTATGCTAAAGTTGAAGAGCAACGCCTGCAATACATTCGATTTAATCAACAGTCATTACGAGCAGAATTGTATCAAGGACTGGTGGATGCAGTGTATCGAGGTGACGAACATGGAGCTACAGTAGGGAGCAAAATTGTTTTGCCATCTTCATTAACAGGGGGTCCAAGAAACATGCTCCAATTATACCAAGATGCAATGTCAATTGTTCGCAGATATGGTAAACCAGTTAACCAACAAACAGCTGCAGACCGACCAGATTTAGTCGCAAGGGTTTTTAAAATGAAATTATGGGCATTGATGGAAGAGATAATTAAAAAAGAACTTTTTGGCAAAGTCTTAGCATATGTGAAGGTCATTGAATTTCAAAAGAGAGGCCTGCCACATTCTCACATCCTGATTATCCTTGATCGCAATGCCAAACCCATAACTACTTAAGATATTGATAGGTTGGTGTCTGCAGAAATTCCACATAACAAAACATTACAGAATTTAGTTTCAAAACACATGATGCATGGTCCCTGTGGCCTGGCCAATCCCAACAGTCCATGCATGAAAGATGGCAAGTGTTCCAAGAGATTTCCAAAATCATTCTGTGAGACGACACATACAAATGACTCCACTTATCCCCTGTATCAGAGACGTAATGATGGAAAATCAATCTTCAAAAGAGGAATTGCCCTTGACAATAGATGGGTTGTCCCATATAACCCGTATCTCCTCAGCAGATATATGGCACATATCAATCTTGAGGTGTGCAACAGCATAAAAGCGGTGAAATACATGTATAAGTATGTGTACAAAGGACATGATAGAGTCATGGTAGAATTCCAAGGGGAACAAGATGATGAAATTAGGAGATTTGTTGATGCACGTTATCTTTCAGCAAGTGAATCTTGCTGGAGATTATTCCAATTTGACATGCAAGACCGATACCCGGCAGTTCAACGTTTAGCTTTGCACTTGGAAAACCAGCAGTCTGTAACTTACAGAGAAGGGCATGCGGAAAAAGCTGTAAGGAGACTAAAAGACACCACACTAACAGCATGGTTTAAGGAGAATGCAATAAACCCTGAGGCTAATACTCTACTGTATACTGATATGAACATTACACATGGGATAGTAGAACGTGCATTTGGAAGGAGAGACAGAGAAATTGCCTGGCAATCGGTAGAAAATACAGCAACCATCCAGCAGAAGGGGAGAGCTTCTTTCTTAGATTATTGCTGCAGCATGTATGGGGAGCAAAATCATTTGAAGACCTAAAGAGATCAGAAGTAGGACCATTACACCATACTTTTCGACAGGCCGCGTCTGCTATGGGTTTATTGGAGGACGATGATGAGTGGATAAACTGCATGGCAGAATCAGCATTTGTTGCCTCAGCAAGTCAACTCCGGCAGCTTTTTGTCACGATTTTGATCTTTTGCAACCCCACAGATCCTTTTTCCTTATGGAATACTTTTCAAGACCAGCTAGCTGAAGATTATTCTCATGTTGAAAGTATGACTGCTGAAGCTTGCGTTAGTAAGACACTTGAAGACGTTAACAGCCTTCTTATGATTCACAATAGATCATTAAAAGATTATCAACTGCCTGAGCCTACAGAATCATACGCAACTGCCTGTCAAGTATGGGATCCAAATGAGCAACGACAAATTGCACACAGTCGAAAAATGCAGATGAATCATGACAAACAGTTAGCATTTACTGCCATTTTGGAAGCAATTGACGTACCTGAACAAGACCGGGTGAATAATGTCTTCTTTATCGATGGCCCTGGTGGAACTGGCAAAACCTATGTATATAACACGCTGCTTGCAGAAATCAGAGGTCGAGGACTTTTAGCTACACATGTTGCATCATCTGGAATTGCTGTAGAATTATTGCACGGTGGTAGAACAGCACATTCAACGTTCAAAATTCCAATTCCAATAACGGATAACAGCACATGTAGCATCAGTCGCCAATCAGTCACAGCTAAGTTACTGAAGAGTAGTTCTCTCATAATTTCGGATGAAGCACCTATGATGGACAGGCGTGTGTTTGAATGTGTGAGGTAAGCAGGACATTTTGTGACATAACAGGCAGTTTAAAACCTTTTGGGGGCAAAGTGGTTGTACTTGGAGGGGATTTTCGGCAAATTCTACCTGTTGTTAACAAAGGAAGTGAAGCCGATACATTAAGTGTCACACTTAACAAGTCAATTATTTGGAATTTTGTCACCATTTTTCACCTGAACAAGAACATGAGGGTTACTGATGACAATAACTGTTTTGCAAATTGACTTCTCCGCATCGGAAATGGTACAGAGCCGGTTTTCAGCGAAATAGGAAAGTCTTCTATTAAATTACCTACAGCGCTATGCCTTCCTGAAAATGACCCAGAATGCTTGATAAATGTTGTATACAATGATTTGAATCTGAACTTTGCGGATGAACGTTATCTATCAGAGAGAGCAATTTTGACTACAACCCATGAAAATGTTGACAAAATAAATGCAGCCGTTCTGTCCAGGTTGACCTCATCAACTGAACAAAGTTACCGCAGTGCTGATTCCATTCAAAGTGACTCTGACATCAACTTATACCCGATTGAATTCTTGAACGAACTTACACCTCCCGGACTTCCTCCACATGCATTACATTTGAAAGCCAAAACGTCAGTCATGCTGATTAGAAATATAAATCCTATTTCAGGCCTCCTAAATGGCACCCGTTTGTTAATAATTAAATTAGGTTCAAAAGTATTAGAAGCCAAGATAATTACAGGTAGTAGAGCTGGCGACATAGTGTTCATTCCTAGAATCAATCTCACGACAACAACTGATTCAGGCTTATCATTTATTCTAAATAGAAGACAGTTTCCGGTAAAATTGTCATATGCAATGACAATTAACAAGTCTCAGGGGCAGACATTAAGCAAGGTGGTAATTTTCTTACCACAACCGATATTCAAACACGGACAACTGTATGTTGCTGTGTCACGGAGGCTATAGTGGCTTACACTTCATGATGGGCCACACAGAGAAATCAACCGAAGATATACCAAATTACACAGACAACGTTGTTTACCAATCTGCCCTCATTAAATGATGGTGAGTACAGTATGGAATGAAAATATTAATTTCCCCGCGAAATTGCGGGCTTTTTACTAGTATATAATATATATATATATATATATATATATATATATATATATATATATATATATATATATATATATATATATATCAAGGAATTTACCCAATGGAAACCGTACGGTGCTCTTATTGGCTAACCAACCAGCGGCCTCGATGAGAAAAATATCCGCCATTTTGATGTTGGCTGGGAATCGCGTTACTATAGTAAACAAACGCTGATCGGCCGTTCATGAAAACAAGTTGCTGCTCGCTCGTTTAACTCAAAATTATTCAAAACGATCTTTCTAAAATGATATAAATGTGACTTCTTAAGGTTTTCTTCACGGTCAAAACCACACAACATTCTATTAATGATTACGTCCGAGGCAAAAAGGAATATTGACAGGTCGACCGAGAGTTGAACTCGTGAGACGACAAACATCAATGCGAAGTGTAGCGAGAGTCAAGCTAATGTTTGTCTTGTCCTATTCTATATAGAGAAAAGGATAAATAGTATAGCCTCGTGTGTGAGTGGTTGCGTGTCATAGTCTTGTTTTTAAATTGTTTCTGTTGTTTATGTGTGTAGTGATGACTTATGCATATATCATATATCATATATCATATATATATATATATATATATATATATATAGATATATAGATATATATATATATATATATATATATATATATATATATATATATATATATATATATATATATATATATATATCTTCTTCTTCTTCTTCTTCTTCTTCTAGGTTCCATGCCTGGTCCAGGCTTCGGATACTGCATGAATTATCTCTCTCCATTCCTCCCTGTCTCTTGCTTTTTCAAACAGCTCTTGGATTGTTAGGTTGGTGAAGGCCTTCAGTTGGTCTATGAGTGTTTTTCTTTGTCTCCCCCGGGCGCGTTTACCAGGTATTTTTCCACAACTTGCGAGGTATTCATTCTTATTTTTCCTTACTATGTGTCCGAAAAAGGATAGTTGTCGATCCGCTATTAAGGGCATTAGTTTCCTTTGTTGGTATGTTTGTTTTAGCACTTCTTCGTTCGTTTTGTGTGCAGTATACGATATTCTCTGCATCCTTCTCAAGCACCACATTTCAAAAGCTTCAATGTTCTTTTGTGTTTCTGCATTTGTAGTCCAGCTTTCGCATCCGTATAACAAGATTGGCCACACGTAGCACTTCAAGACTCGGAATCTAATCCCGAACGACATCTGTTTGTTTTTCAAAATGTTTCCCAGGTCCATGAAGGCCTGTTTGGCTTGAGTTATTCTTGCTCGTATGTCTCGGTTACATCTTCCATCTGTTGTCACTATTGAACCTAGGTATTTAAAACTTTCTACGTTGGTAAGTTGCTCGCCGTGAATCGTTATATTGCAGGTGTTGTTGTTTTCGGGGTTTTTCTGTATTACCATGCATTCCGTTTTGGTGATATTCACTTCCATTCCCTTGGCTTCACTATCTACTACCACTTTGTCAACAATCTTTTGAAGTTGGATTTCTGATGTTGCAATGAGTACCGTATCGTCTGCGTATCTTATATTATTTATGTTGTGACCTCCTACTTTTATTCCCTCCATATTAGTTATGCCCCTCATGATTGTTTCTTGGTATAGATTAAACAGATCTGGTGAAGCAACACACCCTTGACGGACTCCTTTCTTAATAGGAATGGAATTTCCTGTAGAGTTTCCGATTTTGATAGATGCCTGCTGGGTGTAGTATAATGTTTGCATGAGTCTGAGGTCTTTCTCATCAGCGCCAATGGAGTGCAGTTGTTTTAGTATTTCTTCGTGGCGTACTCTATCAAAAGCTTTTTTGTAGTCGACAAAACAGAGGTATAGTGGGGTCTGAACCTGTATAGCTCTTTCACTTAAAACACGGAGGAGGTATATTGCGTTCCTTGTCCCTCTGTCAGGTTGGAATCCATATTGTTCTTCTGCGATTTCGGGGTTAATCTTATTCCTTAGCCTGTTGATAATTATACGCAATAGTATTTTGTTGATGTGGCTTATTAAACCTATAGTTCTAAAATTTTCGCATCTGACTGCACCTGCTTTCTTTTGTATTGTTATGAAAATAGAGTTACAGAGATCTTCTGGAATTTTCCCAGTGTTGTATATATATACACGAATTTAATTACACACACACACACACACACATATATAATATATATATATATATATATATATATATATATATATATATATATATTTTACATGCATGATACATAGACGTATTTGGTAAAGGCTATCGGGGAATCATATATATTTCGAGAGACCTCCCAGTAGAATAAATACAATGATTGGTCTTACGTGAAATCCACTGTTATTGCAATCGGTTAGCCTAGGTATGATGCGATGAGTAGTTTTTAAACAGCAAATACGAATTATAGGCTTCACGAGTAACTTAAGCTTAAGGTTTTTCCATATAGATATCCGGAGAATGTGCTCAAAGCGCTCGAAGGGGGACACTAAACAACAGCAATAAATGCGACGCTTGTGGAGCACAATTTTTACGACGGAGACAACGCTGTTATCGCCCATGTACTCATTTTACACACGAATGAGGTGAGAGAATGTGAGTAAAGAGCTAGCCTGTTCCAAGGACTTAACGTTTCGCCGCAGAGCGGACTCAAACCAGGTCCGATGCGACTGTCATACAATTGCGCCGCATGTTAAATAAGTTGTTAAAACATATTGATGCGAACATGTTACCTGCAGAGATACACGGGCAATTCCACTGAATATCCGGAGTTTTCATGACTTTCCTAAACAACAAACAGTCATCAAAGATATAGTCCAACAGTTCGTCGTAAGTCTCCTTTTCTGGTAAGGAATTGAGGTGATCCTCGGCGATCTCGTATGACGTTCTCTCGTCCATTCTTGGCAGGAACATTCTGTTAGGTTTTGGGGAATTTGGATGGATGTGTAGGAGAGACGAAGAGATTGCAAGTTTCAATAAGTACCCGGTAAAGGGCTGCAAACGATATTATATAAATCGATTGAAACTGTGCGATATGAAAACTTGATATAATCTGTTTTCAGGAATACTCGATAAAAAGTGTTTGAATATTTATGTATCATAATCCAGTCTCCTTTCTAAAATGTAAACGTTTTTTAAAAGCCATGTAATAATAATCTCCAGCCTCAGATTGGTTGTGTCGTACAAAATGTATTCATTTCACGCATCCAATAAGAGTCGGTTATATTCTTGTTTTTTAAAGCACCAAGAAATTTCTTAAATACTCTTAATGTTGAAGAATTGTTATGAGGTAGAAAAAATTGCACTCGAAACGTTCATTATTAATTTTAATGGGAGTCTCCACGTAAGCCAACGTTTTGCAATGCATTACAAAGAGTGGCCGTTGCGTATTGGTGAAAGTGGACTTATTATTAAATAATGAATATGTCATGGACATTTCAGAACATTACTGACCTGGGGTGTATAGGTATGGTAGCTGGTGTGGTGGGGGCCTCTGTGGTGGTCGTCATTGTTGTGTAGGGAGTTGTCGTGGTAAACATGTCGAATGTGCTAAGGAATCAAATACGATGGCAGTTTGCTTTATTTGAAATATGAAGTCCATACAGTACATCAGTTCAATAAATCGCTTCTATGAACCAGTATATCAATTCACGGAATCATTTCTATGAACGTGGCTAAAATTGGAACGAAAAAGAAAATGAAGCTTCACCAGCCTTAGGATAAAAGACCATTTTTTTTGGAACCAGAAAGTCCAAAAAAGGATTCCAGGCCAAGAGTAATTATGATTAAGGATAATAGTTTTTTTTTCCTTCGTCTATCTCATCTTAGGTATCTGGGTCTGTTCAAAAAGAAGTTACTTTGCGATAAACAGACCAAAGAGTAGCAAACAATTTCTACCGACCAATTAACATTATATTAAATGAGGCAAAGTATATCATATTCAATAATTATCCCCTGTTCTAACTCTAGTCGATTAAGTTGATTTCTTCGGGTTTTTCTTTTTCTTATTTAAACGGCTTTGTTCTAGTATTTCTATACCAATTGTTTTTATATTTTGACTTACTTGTTATCCTGTGACGCATTGAGACTTAATGTGGACACGGTGATACCGCTGATGGTAAAGTTGTCCCCGTTGTTGATGAACTCGGCTCTGATGGCCGGTGACAAGGTTGTCCCCACAGTGGTGTGTATTATCGTTGTCGTCTGTGTCGTTATCACTGTCGTCGTTGTCGTCGTAGGCATATTGGTAGTGGTAGTTGTAGTGGTGGTTGGTGTTGTGGTTGTCGTTCTGGATGTTGTGGTCGTTGACGGTGCTGTCGTTGTTGATGTTGGTGTGAAGGCAGTGTTTTTGGCTGTGGTGAAGGGTTGGGTGTATCCGAAATCTTCTATGCTGCCATTGGCAATGCGAGTTGCCATCAGGCCCAGTAATTCAGTTGTTACCGTTGTCATTTCGTCCTGTGCGTCCTTGCTACGACGCGTTGGTCCTTTCTTCTCTTCAGCACTTGTAGGAAAAATGTTGCCCATACCGCCAAGTGCCTCTGTAGAGTTAAGAATTTTAAGTGGATGCTTCCAATAGGATAGGGGTTAGATAAAAACCTAATGGCACTAAAGGTTCTTTTTTAATTTCTTTTTTTTTTTTTTTTGGTTCTTTTCTTCTTCTTCTTTTTTTTTTTTTTTTTGGTTCTTTTCTTCTTCTTTTTTTTTTTTTTTTGGTTCTTTTCTTCTTCTTCTTCTTTTTGTGTGCAACAGGCCAATAAATGCAACCAATGGACTCCAATTGGCATTTTGTAGGCGACAGTTTAATCTAACTACGTATTTGAGGAGAATGAATTTTGGATCATAAACTTTATAAAATTTCAATTTCCTAATTCTATTGAAAAACTAGGGAACAGGCACCGGTGAAAGATAAAGATATGAACAAGTGAGTATGAAACGGTGCCCGACAAAGCAAGAAACTATACTATCAGATTGGCGTAATAGGTCAGTCCCACATAAAACATTATTGTCTAATTTACTTATTTACTTAACTTTGGTTATGTAAGAATATATAACAAATATACTTTGATTTTACAAAAGCTTAGAATTAACATTATTCAAATTGTCTACATAGAACTATCAAAGTATATTATTTCAGAAAAGTGAGTGGAATAGGCACTTAACAACATAAGTACCTACTCCACTTACTTTTCTGAATTTAAAATTCACCCCAAATACCGGAGCATACTCAATGTCTCAATTGTTTCTATGTTATATGTTTGTGTTGAGAATATTGGCTATTAAGCTTAATTGCTGGCCAACTAATCTCGCGGAGGTTGTGTGTGTTGGATCCGCGATCTCAAGTAGTCGAGAAGAGAGGGCTCTAATAATGACTAGGGTTAGAGACGATGTTTTATTTGGGATCGTGGATAGCTTTAACAGTAAAGTCACGCTCTCCCCGCCCAGGCGGAGTTGTCGTACCAGTAAGGTCGCGGATTCAAACCTCCATTGCCGCCGTGAAATTTTTATTCTCTATTGTCTTCTGGCACTCTCCTACTCACTTCATCTCTTATATTTTTCAGTTTTTCAGTATGCCTAAAATAACCTTCAACTTACCAGAAATGTTAAAACCTGAGATTTCTTTGAAGTCCTACTATGACAAGTTGGGAGTTTATCATTATCCAGCAATATATGACAGTTAAGTAAATATCCATCACTGTCTATAAGTTAATGCTCATTCATACCTCAGTCGAGTAAGGTAAATACACGACATTCAGTTGATCACTTACTATGTTAAACATTGCTGACACTGTTTCAAGACGGAACCCCTAATTAGCTGAGACAGAGACAACAGATTTTGATTTATATACTATGGTGAGAACTAATGATCACCTATTTGGCTGGCAAAAAGAACAACCTTGCGTCGCCGCCAGCAGATTCGAACACAGGAGATGAGTGTCATAATATCAAACCACAAAAAATCAATTAATTAAATTTATGAACAAAAGCGCTGTCTTGACTACAACATTCAAATATCTATAGAACTAGTTGAACCTACCTCCAGCAAAGCTGCTCATATCGTCAACTGTTGCCTCCTGCATGCTGGCTGATCCATTGGACAGACTTACAAAGGCACCGGCAGCGGAGGACTTGGAACAGATGAGGGTTAAATGTTATCGTTAATCACAAATTAGTATTTAACCCCAGCAGCTGTAAAATTCACTCGTTTATTCATTAATTTACTCATTGACTTTCCCAATGTTCTAGCTAATCTATTCAGTTGCCTACCCACCAATCTATCAATCTATGTATCCATCAAGTCAGTAACCCATCCATTGAGCCATATATCTCCATCTATCTAAATGCCTATTGAAAAGTCCCCGAATAAATGTATCCCCCAAGTAATCGATCCCCAACCAATCCATCAATTACCTAACCAGGCACCGATTTTTCCATTCATCCTTCCAATTGTCCATTTATCTTTCCGCGCGTCTATCAATCAATCAACTCTTATTTTTCTATTCCAAACTATCCACCTATCATTGACTCATTCATTTCTTCCATTCATTCATCCATCCCGGTATCCATCAATCCACCATTCCACTCTGCCATCCTTTTATCTATTTACCGACCTGTCTTCCAGCCAGCCATCCAGTCATCTAGTAATCCAACTCACCCTAGAGCCCTCCGTCACGAGATCTTTATTACTAGTCATGGTGGCGATGGCATTGGCACACTTTGACGCTTGATTTGGGCTGTCAATTCTCTTGGCAACCGATCCGAGGGTACTCACAACTGCTTCGGTGGACTGTGAAAATTCAAAATGCATAATATATATTTTGTGCTAGTGGAGTACAGTTTTGCTCAGTTGTGAGGTTATCTTTCATCGTGAAATCTTAAGAAGGACTCCTTATGCATGACGGCACCAATGGCTTTAACCTGCATTAATCCGAGGTCTCTTTGGGGTAAGACTGGTATTGAATGCCCCAGAAATGTCTAATAATAATAATAATAATAATAATAATAATAATAATAATAATAATAATAATAATAATAATAATAATAATAATAATAATAATGGAATCAACATCTGTGTATTGCATACACATGATAAGTATATGGCACATAACATAGTTTTAATATTAGACTGTTGGTAATATCATAGAACTACGATTTATTTGGTCCAGCTACAGTGCTTCAAAAGCATCTTATATAATTTGTTAAATATGGAATATTTGTTGCTGGAGGACATACATTGAGGGTTTCTCCATTACGCTGAAATAAAATTGTTAAAATAACCCATATAAACGACTTTGTTTTTAATCGTCGAAAATAAAACGTTTCAAGTGGGGCAGGTCGGTATTCCACACACTACGCAAAATCTGTTATGCTTGTATCGTTATTACAGTCATCCAGTCATCTTGATTATTGTACTTATACAGTTCTAATAACTACACAATGTATTATATTCCGCCCATAAAAACCATAATTATCTAACATTTAAATGAGCTTTACGATTTTCATTTACACAGATGCCCAAATGACTTACCTCAGCCAATTTTTCCTGTTCGTCTGCGGAGGAGGCCTGTGGGAGAATGTGATATAATACTTGAATAATTCTTTTCGACGTTACCATTAGATAATCACAGAAAACATTTCGTATTGTAGTGGAATTTGAAAAAGTCAGCGACTAACTTTAAACATAAACAAGCCCATTATCTCTCAACTCTCACCGTCGGTGAAATCGTTCTATCTGTCTTGGATTTATAACATTTTCCGTCCCATATAAAACAACACTCATCACAAATGGGCAATAATGCAACAGAGTAGCCACATTTGTAAAAAATATTTGGGCAATGTATTTATAACTGGAATACTTGTTAAACTGGATAGATTGGCATATATTATCTGGTATACTTTGATTACATTTTGACCTGTAAAGATAGAATCTGTATGTTCTTTTTTTTTTAAATACATTTTTTTCAGTTTCACGATCACATGCATTTATCCAATAAGCCACAGATAACCCAATTCTATGTTTTTAAAGCCCCCATTTCACATGCGCCCATTTTATGCTTTAACACTATCTTTTCCATGCTTCAATAAGCCAGATAAACACCAGTTGTATGTGATCTGAAGAACTCAGTGAGGCATTTGGTAAAGTCTCTCTCTCTCTCTCTCTCTCTCTCTCTCTCTCTCTCTCTCTCTCTCTCTCTTGATGAAATTCACGGGTTACAACATAGCTAAGGTCGTTGTATACTTATTTCAATCTCATAATATATTCTTAATGAAGACATACATTAATATATCTCAAATATAACTCATATTCTCAATCGCTGTAATGCCGAGTTGAAATCTGTGCTGAAAAGATTTGGCGTTCATGTTATCAGAGATATCAAATTTTTGTCCTCACATTTAAGAAAATGTTACCAATCCTCCTTAATAAAACACACGCTTCACACAAGTTTTACAATACTGACTATAAATCCAACTTTTATTCATTAAAACATTTCAACATCAGGCGATGGACTACAAATGTGTCCTCTCCTTTACTCATATTATGTTAATGACTGACTTCAGGGCATATTGGTCAAAATGAAGGGTATCAATCTTGAAGTAGGCGTTGAGAACTTTTATGAAAAATTTAGAGGAGGGATGGGGTAACTAAGCTCATAACGGCCAAAATTCATTCTAAGATCGTGCATTATTCGTGTTTATCAGATTCTTTTGAAATACTCACATCTTGATTGAGAATGGCACTAGCAGCGCCCCCGCAAAGTCTAATGGCCGTGTCCGGGTCAGCGTTCAAGGCCAGGTCAAGGAGAGATCCAAGGTCATCCAGACTCATATTGCTAGAACGGACCTCAACAATCTGTGACGTCATAGCCGTCAGATTGTTTCGCTCCGCCCACAGTATGACTCCGAATGAGAATACATCAGAGGCAAAATTGTCTGCCGCAAATGTAACCCGGCCATTAAATGTAGAAATATCTGGCAGGATTCCTATACTGTCATTGAAGCATTTTCCTTGCTGATACAGGTAGAAGGTGTTTGCTGAGGTTGTGTGAAACATTGTCCTGTTCAGTAACAGACTAGAGTCCTTCTGCATTTGCCAAAACGGTTTTTCCACAGTCTTTTTCAAATCTCCTTCTAGAAGGAAAAACAAATGGAACGATAAGTCTTTTCTTCGATTTTCCTCAAGATCAGGATCGTGAGAGGCGGAGATATCAAAGATTGCGTTGGCGTAGCGCATGATTGTCCGCACTTTGTCTCCGTCGATGTGAGGAACGGGATCTGACTGGATTACTTCGATAAAATAGTCTCTGGTCGTTGTTAGTAAATCCTTATCAGCTGGAGACACAGTAACTGATAGCTGGTACAATCCAAATGGTAACATTCTGGGTGTTATGGTCAGAATGTTTTCTTTAAGTTTAAATCCACAGAACTGGAAGATACTTTTCTTAATAATACTTGAGTTTGAAGATTCATAATCGTATTCAAAAGAGTAACCTTTCCAGGAGTACGTAAGATGACTGCCATTTAAAGAGCATTGATAAGTTGCATCGACTGTGATTGTGATGGTGTCGGCTCGTTTTACGATGAGAGGTGTATTAAGTGAATTCTCAAAATTTGAGTCATCTTGGTCCTCACCATTAATGTCAATACCACCAGAATCTTCATCGTCATCTTCATTTTCTATCGATATTTCAAAATTTACTTCCGGCGGTTGGCAGTCAGAGTCCATACTTGACGTGGAGACGAGAATCTTAGGACATAGAGATGTTGAAATCTGACCAAAATCATTTATAGCAACGACTTTAACATCATACACACCAGGCATGGCGTAAACATGAGACACGTTGATAGAGTTGGAGTAAATGTTGGTGGCTTGAGTGATTGCTGTGTCATTTGAGCCGTCGAGTTCTAATACAGTAAAGTTAGTCCCGTCACCAAGGTCAAGGATATACATGACGTCAGATCCAGTTGGGCAGTTTACTGTAAAAACTATAGCCCCGCCTACTGGTACTCTTTCATTATCAGTCAAAATGTCCAGATACGTCATATTTTCCCCGACTTGTACTAATACTTCCTGATTTCCGTGTGATATGTTATTCATAGCAGTGACGGATATCCTGTATAGACCCCAATCCACGTAATCATGGTCCAGGTACAACATGTCAAACCCAACAGGGTCATAGTTGAAATGGCGATGTTCTTGAATTTGGCCATCTCCCCAATCGATAACAAAATTGACTTGTCGAGGACCTTTAATCCCAAAGTTCACATCAAGAGAAACAGTAACGTTATCTTGAAGCCTTGTTATGTTATCAGTCGATACGTTTAAAGTTATAATTGGTACTTCTACAGACATATCCAATGTCTCTTGACTCTTACTTACTTCATTGTAAACATCAACAGTAACCACATAATCTCCTAGGTCTGAGTAAAACGAAGATTGACGTATAGGGATATTGGCGTCATTTTCATTGACATAAATTAGCTTTCTAGGCTGTCCGTTTCCAAAATCTATATCTAGCCAACAATGGTCTGTCGGCCTCAGAGAGATCGCAAACAATGATGTAAAGTTCCAGGCACCAGATGTCACGTATCCAGATAAGATTGGTTTGCCTACCATCTTCCTGATGCTAACAATATGCTCGCCCAACACAACGCCTTGATATATAATTTTTACGATATTGTCAGCCCCTATAGTCATATCATCAGCACTGACAGAGATTCTGCCACCCTTATCAATGCTTAAACCAACCAAATTCTCTCCAACCTTTGCAGTCAGATCCTTGAAGAAGCTTTCATCTCCAAAAGCATCAACGGTTAAATTTCCCCAGTCGGATATATATTGGTAGGACGGAGTTAACGTTCTTGAAATAAATTTTTGAGAAGTTGTTGTTGTTCCATATACATTTGAGCAAAATGTTTTTACATTGAACTGGCCAAAAGTATCGTATTGGTGGTCTGCATTGACCAAGCCACCAAAGATTTCAACTGAATTTAGAGTAGAGCTTGTCCCATCTCCAAAATACACGCTGCAATCTGTTTTATGCTCGTCAAAGACTTGAACGTTGCATAAGACTTTATTGTCTTCCTCAAGATGTGTCATGGTTAGTGTAATGTAATCAGGCGCCGTTCCTTCGTCAACATCCAGAATAGACACAAAGATATGATCTGTAACTGTTACAATTCCAATGTGGACGGAAACCATAACCTTGTGATCTCCGGGTAAGACCCATGCATGCGTCACTGGTGAAGACGTAGTCGTAATGACAATCCCGTCATCAAATTCAAATCTATAAATAGCGTCATTGCCTACGTCATAGTTGATTCTTGCATAAATTAACACGTCCTCGCCAGGTTTTGTATAGGGACTCTGACTCAACGACACGTTCCAGATAGTGAGAAGAATGTCGCTGCTTTCAATGTGATTTCCGTCTCTAACGCCGGATACTGAGTAAACTCGCCATTTGTTGTTGACGCAGTCGTCATGAGAAAGATCCAGACTGGATATGTCGTCCACGCATGAGCACGCATCACCATCGAAGATGGCGTACTTATTGAAGTGTTTGATGTCATCCATGTAGCAACTAGATCGACATTTTGTAATGGAATCGTCAGTAGTTGAACCATCGGGGCTCCAAGTCGAATTCCTGACGCAGCCGCGGAACAGAAGGTGAGCAAACTCTAGTGAGAGGAACAAGATTTTTAAAAAAGATAATTCAGCATAATGCATATTTTAATCTCAATCATTTTATCAGTTGAGAATCTAGGAAAGAGGTACATTTTGAGACATTCTATTCATGATATCAAATTCTAAGTGAAACTCTGACAGGATTTGTAGTAAATCAACACAAAAACGAATACGAAGTTGTATCTGCAAATGAAAATAGTGGGAAAAGTTAACAAAACGTAACTGAATGAAATGGGAAATTAGGTTTGTTATATGTTACCCAATACTTGTAATTACCACCAAGAGGAATAATATGTTTATACCAGCCGTGACTGGGTAGTTGGGCCAAAGTCTTATCCAGCGTCCTTTCCAATGAGAATCAAGCTACTGTTATGGTTTGTTTCATAGAATATAAATTAGTGCCGCGCTGAGGACCGGACCGAGGACCGGTCCCACGGTCTTTTAGCTGTGAACCGTGGTCCAGTCCCAAAGAGGAAGACCGCCGGCGGTCCTCACTTCTTATCACTTCAACGGTCTCGCGCCATACTACTTCCCCAGCGATTCGTTGCCTCGGTCCTTTGCCTATCTTCCACCAATCACCACCCATCCCACTTAATTAATCGCACCCACCCCCCTTTGCCATACACTAAACGACACAGACGACCATAGAGGCAGACGACCACCTCCCTCCACTCCGCAAACCGCCCTTTCGTGTGTGAGATGGGGGGAACAGGAGGCGCACGCCTTGGACGATTCCATTATACGGGGTAAATTTCAAAATTTACTACACCATAATGATCGCAATGACAATGATCTATGATGAAGGCATGACCCCTCTTCTCTAATGGGTTATTGTTTGAAATGTATGTGACTACTAAAGATGTGTGTGTGTGTGTGTGTGTGTGTGTGTGTGTGTCGAACCTAGCAAGTTGCAAGTCTGATTTTTTGTTTTCTTTTGTCCATCTCTTGTCGCCACTCCTTTCTATCGCATTGTTGTCATTTAAAATAATACAATAATATTAAAATTTCGTTTGGTGTTTTAACTAATCAAGTAATATGAGTTTCATTAGTTTCTTCCGTCCAAAAAAAAACAGTTATAACGTCTGTATTTTTAAAAGGTCCAATAGAATATTTGGGGACCCCGATAGCTCAGTTGATAGAGCACTCTCTTTATACGCAAAGGGCCAGAGATCGATCCCGGGTGCAGTCGATTTTTTTCTGAATCCCTGTCTACTCAGCAATGAATGGGTAGCTGAGTTTGTTAGATCTGGCGAAAAGTCACCATCGACCCCTCTTATCACCTCATCCACCCCCTCTTATTATAACTTCACGTCTCTCTCTTACTCTTCAATGCTCGCTGCCCTCTAATGTGTGTGTGTGTGGGGGGGGGGGGGGGGGGGGGGGGTAGGAGTTGCGTGTGTGTATCAACGCCACGAACAACTCGATCAACGCCTTGGGCGATGCCATTATCTCCGTTAATGGGGATAAATTTCAAATTTTATTAAATTATCGAAGTAACAATGAAGTACGGTGAGCAAATAAAGAAGGCATCACCCCTCTTCTCTAATTAGGTTACAATTTGAAATGAGTGTGACTACTCCGTGTGTTTTACTCCTGTAGGCCACGGTTTTCATCGTGTAGCGGTCTTTAACGGTTCAAGAATGAACGGACCGGTCTAGAGACCGGTCCTTGCGAGCTTCATTTCCCAAGGACCGTAGGACCGTGGTCCTTAAGCTTGCCAAGGACCGCCCCGCACTAATATAAATCGGATAAATTCATGACTCCAGTTATTCTGCATCATTACATTACATTTCGCTCGTTTGAATTGTCCAAGAGATTGGACTTTAAATGAAGGAGTCGACTGGCAGAAATAGCATGCAGATTAAATGTCATGTCCCACGGAATATAAGAGATGGCAATAATAGTGGAGCTCAAACTTGGGGCAATAGTTCGCTACTTTGTTTCCATACAATCTATTTAGCACATTTCCACAACTTCGTCTTGCCCAATGCTCTATTTATTCCTTTCTAGGCCATATAGAATTAAAATGACGTCATTTATAGTACAATGCATCTTTCTGCATGATAGACCCCACGTATGTACTATCCATCACCGGATATTTAAAACCGGAGCCGAATGGGCCAATATATTATTTAAGTGACATGATAATATGAAAGAAAATATAATACTCACCCTCGTCTACTTGGCCTTTGTCATACGTCGTAACTCTATTCAGTACGCTTACATGTTTGACATCATATGTACACTCTTGTGACGTAACAGGTTGATTATCCGAACCCAAGCCGACTACAAGACTACTCGCGTATGATTCAAATCCATCAGCACCACCTCTACCCCATCCTCCTTCTCGACTGACGACATCATTTGTCCCAACAGTTCCTGCTTTAAACCCATCCACTCGAACGTCCAGTCCAGAAGATAACGACCATGTAAACTCAATATTTACCCAATCTCCATGTTCAAGGAGAAAATCTACTTTCCACATAGAATCTTCAAAGACAATACCGACTCTATATTGGAAACCAAACTTCCGCTCAATAAAAAATCCATTTTCAACCGAAGACAGATGTCCACCGGAAGTCAAGATGATCTCCCTGTGTTGTTCCGGTGTCACCGCAGTCTCCGGTTTGATCCAAGCTCTGACTGTGATACCATCCTGGCAGCGAGATAGGTTTCCAAGACACCAATGTGGATATGAGTTCAAATCCGCGTAACATCCGGCTGTGTTTCGAGAAATTTCGAATAACTTCACGTTGTTTTCTGAGTATGAAAAGCCTATGGCTTCATCTGCGACGGAGTCTGAAATGTATCAAGAATATTATTATTAATTTTATTTGATGTCAAATTCTATAAAGGAGGATTTTTCCCTTTCCCCTAGAGTCTTATGGGTTTTTTGTCAGCGTTCATCAGATCAGCCAGCTCAAAACTTAGAGGACATTTTCAACTCCCATATATTTGTTTATGTAAAATATGTACTCTTTCCAACTATAAGAAAGTAAGCAATTGGCCCGACAAACGCTGACGAGTTTCTTGTACTATCCCTTTGTAAATAGTGTCTAAAACTATTGTGATGGATAAATAAGATCCATTACCTGATCAGATAACATTCGCATTAGGACCAATATGTCCGTGGTTTGAGTCCCACTGGTAGGCAGCACAGATTTGAGTCCTCGGAAAACGCTCTTTACTTCCATTCTTTCACACTCAGGTGTTAAATTAGTTCATGCTTGGTAACAGCGTGGCCTATATCGAAAAGAAAATAGTATGGCGCCTTACAGGCGACATGTCTTGTCCAATAGCTCAAATTTTGCTGTTTACCTGGGATGTCTTGTAACCTGCTTTGCATATATTTAGTTGATACTACACTATGCAGAAGAAGCTGGTTTAGATTTTGCGGGATACAACATGCCTTTAACAGTAACAAAGAAGGTAATACAAGTATCGTAAATGTTACCCGCTGGTACCGTAGTTTTTTTCTTGTAAGAGATTATTCACAAGACTTTGGTGGAATATTTGATAATTTTTCGTAACAAAAGGGATTTCTGACGATAGAAACCATGTAGACTATGTTACCTTGGCAACCATACGCCAAGATTGAAATACAAAATAAAGAACTGTTGTAAAAAAAAAGCTTTTATAGAAAGGTACTTCTATATCCTATAATAATAATAATAATAATAATAATAATAATAATAATAATAATGATGATGATGATGATGATGATGATGATGATGATGATAATGAAAATAACAATAATAATAGTAATAATAATAATAATAATAATAATAATAATAATAATAATAATAATATAATAATAATAATAATAATAATTATAAAAAGAATAATAACAATATTATTATTAATAATTATTATTATTATTATTATTATTATTATTATTATTATTATTATTATTATTATTATTATTATCATTATTATTATTATTATTATTATTATTATTATTATTATTATTATTATTATTATCATTATTATTATTATTATTATTATTATTATTATTATTATTTTTATTATTATTATTATTATTATTATTATTGGGGGGTGAAGTGGCCGAGTGGTTAAGGCATTGCACTGTGACTCGGAAGGACCCGGGTTCGAGACCCGCTTCAGGCACTTTCGTTTTTTTCCTTGAGCAAGATTAGAAATCCCCAATTTGCTCACTTGGACATGGGTGATTCCAGTTGACATCAGACATCTTGTTTGATGAGTTATCTATATTCTTTCGTGGAATGCCTAGGCGACGATATCTTATGATGTCGTGGCGGAAAAGGCATAATTTTTTATTATTATTATTATTATTATTATTATTATTATTATTATTATTATTATTATTATTATTATTATTATTGACCAATGTTTAAATTTCAGCCACAAGTATCATTCTTCCATGGTTAACATGGCTATTGTTACCTTGTATAGTTCCATAGAAGACGATGAAGAGAAATAAGAGATAACCCTGTAATCCAGTCATAGTGATAGCAATGTCACCATTACAACTTCAAACATCAAATGCTATCCTTCCATTGTCATTATATCTAATTTATTTCAAGGATTTAAGATACAGTATTCGGGGGAAGGGGCGGGGGGGGGGGGGGGTTGAAGAAACAGAATCATACGTTTATAACACAAAATTGTCAACAGAGGAATAAAATTTATAAAATTATGGAAACTTGACTGTAAGTTAAATTAAATAATAAAACGACTAACCAAAATGGATGATTTGAAAATACGAACATTGATTACGTTTTTCATTGTAAAGTTAAGGGGACAAAACTTTTATTTTTCCTCAAATGTAACAAAACTATTTATTCAAAAATGAAACTGTATAACACTTGTACTAGTTCCGGAAATACTCACACCGCCAGATAATTCAGTTGAACTAATACAAGAAACACAAGAGAAAACTAAAATAAAAATTAGTCTTCTTCAAGTGATTAAAACCAGATACTACTCTGCAGGAAGCATAAATCCAAATAAAAAGGAATGTGATTAATCTTTATTCAAATAAAAAAACAACAATTAATTAATAAAATAAACCTGTAAGTTGTCTTTGTTATTTATTGAAGCGCAGCATATCTTTACCTCCCTATTTGTTTCGACTGATTTATAGAGTTTTGATCCTCAGAAGAGAAAGACTGATTTTAATATTCATATAGTTGTGTTCGATCTATTGATTTCGTCTTGCACTGAATCATAAACCTTGTCTAACATTATCACTGCAAACCGCTGCTTTTAATTCAATATCTTACATTCAATACATCAACAGACACAATCTTGTTATTTTACAGACACTCTGGTGACCCCAGGAAATAAAACTGTACTATAGACCATTATGGGTTCTATAAAAAACAATTTATTCAACCAATACAACAATAAGCCACATTTATAGAACACCCAGCATTGTAAACACGTAGAAAGTGTGTTTGAAATAAAAGATAGGTAGGTGGCCGAACCCTGCTGTTGACGTTTACCGAGCAAAGAGAAGAAAGACCGGGCTAAGCTCATTTATAATGGATGTATCGAGCCCCTTCATCTAAGGTAGAAAGTTGATTAGAAATTCTTCGATCACCTCTGCATCTCGATTTTTCCAGATATTACCGAGCCTTATCACGAAAGTTTGTCGACTGGTAGGTGCGCTAGCCTGTGGTTCTATGCGGAGTTATATCACCACAGTACAGTGGTACCCTGTTATCAGGAGAATGTTTTGACTTATTTGTGTGAACACAAGATGTGCAGTGAATAGCTTTCGTTTGTGTGTGTTGAACCCGTGACCTCAAGAAGTCGAAGAGAGAAGGCTCTAATAAGACTAGGATGAGAAGCGATCTTTATGGGGTCGTGGATAGCTCAAACGGTAGAGTCACGATCTCCCCGGCCAGGCGGAGTTGTCGTACCAGTAAGGTCGCGGGTTCGAGGCCCCAATGCCGCCGCGAAATTTTTATTCTCTATTGTCTTCTGGCACTTTCCTGCTCACTTTATTTCTTGTTGTTATCAACATAAATGCCTGCTCCACTCATTTTTCTGAATTAAAAAAGTAAAGGGCTTCCATTATACCACCAGACTGTCAGGACACAATATATCGATGTCTCAAATATGTTTTTTATCATCTAAACAGGCTCACTTTGGCAGTTGGAGGTTTTAGTTTAAAATAGGTTTCGAGGACAGTCAAAACAACAATTGTAATCGTGACACCGACGACCCCCCCCCCCCCCACCCCCCTTCTCAGAATAGAATAATGTCGACTAAAGAATGAACTATGGGTAAAAAATAAGAGACTTGTATTTTATTTTAAACAGTATATTCAGACCCATGAGCTCAAAGGAACCGGAGTTTAACCTGGTTTCTATAATGTGTGAAACGGACAATAGCAATTGCTTGTTACCCTTTGTATAGGTCGCTCGTCGATCACAAAGTACATTCCGCCAGATCTAACAGACCCGCTACCCTATCACTGGTGGGTTGACAGGGGAATCTGAAAAAAATGTATAGACTTCACCCGGAATCGAACTTGGTCGCTTTGTGTGTGAAGCGAAGACTCTACCAATAAAGCAATCGAGTCTTATGATGAAGAATGCATATCATTGCTTAAATTGACAAAACATAAAATTTCGATTTCTACTCATTTTAACTTTAAAATCCCTTGTCGGCATCTGTCTCATCCTGACATCTTACTGTTTTGTGCTATTGGTCACGTGTTAGTTTTATGTGGGTATTTTAAAAAGAAATAAAGTCTGGCAAATCACTTGGCGTTGATAAAGGGTCCATAGTTAACATGATAACAAAGACGACAATGAACATGGGCAAATGGGTAAGATGGAGGTATTCAATGAATCTCTATCAATATGTCCCGGAGTAAGGCAATTCGTAAACAATATGCAGAACTCGTCCTTCAACCTGTCTGGGTAGTGATTTCTATTTTTAAAATGCAAAGATATGACCTTCCGTCTCAAATTGGGATGATATAGATGCTGGGAATTGAATTCATAGCCGCAGAAATGAATCTTGAGATTGATTTATAGTCGTTATTATGGAAAATAGATACAATTAATTATAAGTATAGAAAACTCAAACATTAATATGTTTATTCAAAATTTAAAAAAAATATTATAAATTCATTTCTAGCATCCCGACGTTTTCAGGCGGTGGATCACAAATAGGAAAATATGAAAACAAAATCTGGGGCAATATAAACTGAATGAAATAAAAATTCCTCGAAAATTATATTGTTAGAGGATGATACTGGCTCCATCAATATATCTCTGAGTAAGGCATTTCGTAAACAAAGGCCACATCTCGCCTCTCAGCATGCATTAGTAGTTACTTATATTTAAAAAATGCAAAAACATGAAACTTTAAAAACCAAAATTGCTCCGAAAAAAATGAAATGAACGGAATGAAATTGGAATTGGATTCAAAAGCCCTGCTAGAGGATGATGCTTACTCAATCAATATGTCCACGATTAAGGCACTTTGTAAAACTCGTCTCTTAACGTGACTGAGCATACGGCCATAGTTAGGAATTGATATCTTAACAGTGCAAAAAACATTTTAAAATATGAAAACGAAAACGGTGCCTAGTTGGCGATATGAAGAGAATGAAATGGGATTTCGATTCAATAATATGTTCTGTTGAATCATGGATTTGGTATAATATTGTAAACGGATTTGGTATGAACAAACCATGAAAATATGCTAGAGAAAACCCCTATTTTATTTGCTTGTTTTAAATAAGAATTATGGATTTGTGAAACAAGCATGCGTGTATGGTTTTTTATATGGAATAAAAATTTTCATAAAACTGATTTTGTTTTCTTTATCAAGATCTTTTTTAAAAATAAAGCAATGACTTTGTTATTGATATACCGAAATCGAAGTCACTCAGTTCTTTGTTATTGCTTTTAGCCAGCCATTGTTATGACTAATTCTCACTAAATTGTATTTTTAAGGTTACGAATAGTTTTGTGTGTTGGTACGTTATATCAGGCTGGCAAGTTATGAGGTTGTTTTGTTTGTTTTGTTTTTGTTTTTTGTTTGTTTTTGGAGGGGGGTGGGGATGGGGGGGGGGGGGGTTGGCTAAGGCTATATCAGTATAAGTCTTTATCTTACTAAATTAAGACTAACTGTTGACGTCACGCTTGTCCATGGTTTTTCATTGACAGCCCAGACAATTAATGTTTCTCAACACTTTCTTTTGGTACAATATAAGCGGATATGGCCTAAACGTTTTGAAAGTCTTGTCAATCATCAATTCTCAAATCCAATCTGTCTAACATTCGAGTTACTATAGTAACTATATCATTCACGTTTCCAATCTTGGTTTCCTAGATTATGACATTCTATTACAGTATGTTGTATTCTTGTTTGATTCCTGAGGATAGAGTTTTGTTCAAAACGTTTAAAATTTAATTTTAGTCTTGTTTCTTTAGAGATGATTATTTAATTATTCATTAATCAATTGATTAATTGTGATAAACATTGGATTGTTTTGATATCGAAAATTTTCTTTCAACTTAAGAAGTTTTAAGACAATAGCAAAGGATGGATAGTAACAGCTGCTTTTCACCTTTAGATAGAACTGTCGCACTGTACTCATGCCAGATTTTATCAACATATCCAGCTTTTCCTCAGTCGTACTGAGTGAACAGAGAGGGTAAAGAAAAAAATGAACGTTTAATGGATACTAGTCCTTTGCTTGTGATTCGGGTGTTCTATCCATTGAGCTACCCCTCACCCTCCCCCCCCTCACACACACACACACACACACACACACACTTATTAAGATCTGGTGTATTTATTTTGATTCAATAATTTAATGCACATTGAGAGGTCATGAGAAATCCATTATGAACTTAAATGGTGATAACTATAGGATATAGAGAGGTATTAGAATCAGAATTAAAAATATCACGATGTTAGAGAACTAAACTGGGATCCAATTGATACTAATTGCCTGGTAAAGAGAGAGAGAGAGCAAAAGAGGGAGAGAGGGAGAGAGAGAGAGAGAGAGAGAGAGAGAGAGAGAGAGAGGGGGAGAGGGAGGGAGAGAGTCGAGCTCAAGCCACTGAGTTATCCGACCATACGATGATCTTAACAACTAATTGTTGCTTTAAATCTTTACATGTAAAGTTGTATACAACTTATTTTGGTTCTTGTTTACAAAGATAAAACCCAGTAGAAAGATTATGCCGTCAACATTGCCGATTGGACAAACACGGAGAATTCCGTGTTATGTAAGAATGCAGTTGGGTCTTAGAAACACTGAGAGACCACCTAAGTAATAAAGTATTGATACTGGTCGTGCAAGGCTTGCGTGTGATGGTTAATTTCTCTAACGCACGGTCTATGGAGAGTTCTTCCCTGTCTTGTAGAGACTTTGTTAAAGATTCATGAATCGATCGGAGTATACTTACTAGAGGCATGTTATTCCTTGCCTCACCAAATCTACAGAGTGCTGACATAAAATTCAATTTGTGTTCATTCTACTTTCGAGCTTTTGATTCTTTTTCTATTTAAGTGACCATGGATGGGGTGCCTTATGGTTAGTGCACTTAAATCCAAATAGAAAGAACTTAACTTTATGCTTCATCGTGAAAAGTTCGTTATCTTTTTTACCCGTCGAACTGTTCACTTAGCAGTGATGGAGTAACACGGTCTCTTTGATCTGGCGAAAGTAAAGGTATAGTAGGAAGGAAACGGTTAGTTTATTACATTATGTCCATGACCCTTGGCATTACCCCGACAAATGGACAATACTCACTGTCAACATTCCCCGATAAATGGACAATCCCCACCGCCAACATTACAAATGCACAATCAGCACTATCAACGTTACCCCGATAAATGAACAATCTCCACCATCTACATTACCCCCCATAAATTATGGACAATCATCACTGTCAACACTTTTTCACAAACAATGCAATCTCGAGAGATGAGAATACGCATGCACTTTCTGCGCACTATTGCGAAACAACGAGAACTTTCGTAAATAACTTTTAAAAAACGTGTTTGCGTGATCAAAACCAAATCGTTCGATTGAAGACTAAAAAAGAAAAGCATAAAAGGGTGATCTTTTTAAAAATGGAAATAATTAAATGGAGATTGTGAAATTGACGTCATTGAATGACAACAAGTGACCCAAGACTAATTAGGTTTTTGTAACAAATCTGTTTAAACGAAAAGATGAGGAAAGGGTAATCAATTATATCTTTTGTCAGCGCTGCTTTTGGATGTAATAATAACCATATCATGCATATCAGTGGTCAACCTTTTTTTTCGAAGGTTAAAATAACACGTTTTCAATCCAAATGCTCGTGACCATCGGTTGGTTAGTGCTGTATGCCACAAAATTGAGTGGCTCCTTACTTAAAAAAAAACAGAAAAGAAAAAAAAAACAACAACAAACAAACATACAAAAAACTGTTTGGTATATTTAACTCTATGACCCGTGACATCGTAGAATGGCAGCTATAATGACATATTTGGTTTTTAAGAAATATTTTATATTGTACTATATCATATCAGGGCTTTAAACTTGACTAATTGTTCCTAAAATGTCCCTTTTTTTACATAGTAACGATATATTATAGTACATTATACATTGTATTTTCTTTGATATAAAAATATCAAACAGGAAGAAACAGATAAATGCATGGGAGAAAATAATTTCTTTTTAAAAGACCCATTCTTATCATTGACATATTATAAATATTCAGTCACACACACACACACACACACAATATATATATATATATATATATATATATATATATATTATATATATATAATATATAAATATATATATATATATATATATATATATATATATATATATATATATATATATATATATTATATATAAATATTTTAAATTATTTTTAAACTAAAAGTTCCCTCCTTCTGGCATTTTAATATTCATTAATATCTTTGAAATTCTAAACTGTCCGCACTACAACTCTTCCTTACTATAAAACACACACACACGCGCGCGCGCGCGCGCGCACTCGATTCGGAAAGAGCGTTCCAGTCTTTGGGTGGAAATTAACGCTTGAAGATGTTTTGCTGATGGCTGAATCAGCAAAACATCTTCAAGTGTTAATTTCAGTGTTTTTGAGTGGGGTTTTCTTTGAATGCATGAATTTCGTTCTATGTCAAGTTGTTCTGGTCAGATGGCTGTCATTTTGTTTGTAATTGTGAACAGTTGTTCTTGTAAGGGAGACCATCCAAGCTGTGTGATCATGTATGTTACGCTGCTATGGCGACTGTAGTAACTGCAGACAAATCTTGCAGCGCTGCGCTGGACAGCTTCCATTGCGTTTATATCAGATTGTAAGTGTGGGTCCCAAACTGTACTGCCTTTGTAACCAAAACGACCGACTGTTACAATTACAACATACCACACAAAACAATTGAGACCCATCGCGTCAATACGGTACTGCGGTTAGGTAAACCAGCTGCCAAATCGGGGCTTTAGAGTATAATTGACAAGAAATTAGGTGAAATTTTAGTGTTTGTCGGTTTAAGAAATTTTATTCATTGTCTTTATTGAAAAATGAAAACTTCATCCACGTATCATTTTTCATTACTAATCATAATGTTGATCATTCATACCGGGCGTACTTTATGTACAAACAGCTGCAGTCGCTTTTACAAAATAATATAAATGACACAATTACAGTTCAGAAAATACCTAAGACTTCCATACCAAGAAAAATATACAATAATATAAGAGAGACCGGTTTTAGTCTATGAATTTAGTATCTATCATCTGAACCACGGGAAAATAACTCCCATAACGGCAGGGAGACACTTACTGTGTCTTCTATTCCCACATGCCTGTTTTCCATCATGCTTTCTGTCTTTGTCTTGGAATGAGATTACTTGGATTCGTCCTGGCCGTGGCCGGATACCCTGGCTTGGAGTGAAGCAGTCAAATATATAGTTTTGGGAGATGATATTTTTGCCCCCCATAGACGCTGACATCCGCTGATCGCGGATCGGATGACCTATCGCTGTGACCCGATCCCTGCGTTGATCGCAGATGATTTTTGCCCACATACGGGGAGATATTTTTTTTAGGCGATCGGCGATCGGGGGCGTGGCAGTATAAAAAAGTGGACAATTTTTTTCGGATTTTCGCTGTTTTCACGTCGGATTCGTGATCAGCGTCAAATTTACAATAGGTTTGATACTAAGAACTGTGTGTTTACTCCAAAAATTGGTGAAATTAGAAATAAATTTTAATTAGTAGTGAGGCTACGATCCCAGTTACTGTCTGTTATTCTATCTTTCGTCTTGCGCACAATAGTGATTACTTCTCACTAAATTATATCAATTAGACTGTTGAAGGAACGAAATTGACATCATTCCACTCTTTGTCATTGTATTAAGGCAGTCATTTTGGTAATTAGTTCTCACTAAATTATATCAATCAGACTTTTAACGTTCAAGGTTACTCGTAGTTTTGTGTGACGGTACGTTATTTCCGACTGGTGGATGTTGTGAGCATTTTACCTAAACTCATAGCATCAATAACCGTCCAAGATATTTGCATCATATGTAGCAATAGCTATAATAATCTAACATGTCGAGAGAGAGAGAGAGAGAGAGAGAGAAAGAGAGAGAGAGAGAGAGAGAGAGAGAGAGAGGGGGGGGGTAGAGAGAGAAAGAGAAAGAGAGAAAAATTTACTTGCGCTATATATACCGCTATATTCAATAAAGGTGCTCAAATCACTTTATAAGGGTCTTTGGCCAACATAAAAGCATGTTAGACGAGACATGACTGTTAAGCGATATTGCAATTGATTCCCGACAGAGACGACGCTGTAAACAGCGAGGTACTCATTTTAACAGTGAACAAGGTGAGAGAATGCGAGTAAAGAGCCTTTTCCAAGGACTCAATTATGCGCCACTCAGAGCGGGACTCGAATCCAGTACCGTCCGATCCAAAGGCGAGTGTCATTTCACAAGATCACATGCATAGCCGCACAAAAAAGTGATGAGAGAATAGATTCATATGTATTGAAGGAGGAGAGAGCGGATGGAGTGAGTAAAGTTCTTGGATATTTATAGAAGGAATCAAATTGACGTCACTCATCTCATTGTTATTGTTTTTAGACACCCATTTTTATGATTAGTTCTCATTAAAATATATCAGACTATAACGTTCAAGGTTCCATGTAGATCTTTGGGCTGGAGTGATATTTCTGGCTGGAGGACTTTGTGAGTATTTTAATTTAACACAGAGCATCAATAGAAGGAATGAATTTGACGTTAGTCAACCCGTTGTTATTGCTTTTAGACAGCATTTTATAATTAACTTATCACTAAGTTATATCAATCAGACAATGAACGTTCGCGTTTGCAGTTTTGTGTGTTAATATGTTATACCCCGATGGAGATGTCGTGAGTATTTTTCCAATACGCATAACATCAATACATTTGCAATCCGATTTAAGTTTAAAAGCAACGTAGACCACGGAAATTTTTCCATTTTGTGGACAATAAAGATTTTCTATTTATCGTCATTATTATTATTATTATTATTATTATTATTATTATTATTATTATTATTATTATTATTATTATTATTATTATTATTATTATTATTATTATTATTATTATTATTATTATCATTATCATTATATTATTATTATTATTATTATTATTATATTATTATTATTATTATTATTATTATTATTATTACATTTATAAAACAAATCGACAGTGTTCCCGTGGCAGGTTAAACGGGTACTCCTCGGGACTACTCGCATTCGCACCCCCCCCCCCCCCCCCACCACCACCACCACCACCACCACACACACGCACACAGCTCTTTTATTTTATTTTTTTTTTTGGGGGGGGGGCGTTGTTTGTAGATTATAATTCAAGGTTACAATGCCCACCCCTGTCATCACGTAGTCAAGGCTTTTTGGCATCTGCCAATCCCAAATGTCTGTGTCAAGGTCGACCGTCATGTCGCGTCAACGGGTGAGGAGGAAAAAAAAAAAAAAGAACTGGCATATTATTATATCATTACATTGAAAATTATGAAAACTATTTTTTATTTTGTATGAAATCCTTTATAAGTTTTACGATGAACAAGAACGAAACTTTTGCCATCTACCTCTTCCTGGCGCAACATTTATAAAAATATTATTTAAAAAAATAATAACACAGCATTTATTTGGCGCAATATCCACG
>NC_088364.1:25644736-25652236 GCF_034508935.2 Berghia stephanieae | reverse complement strand
ACTGTGGTATCCGAGCCGAACTATAGGAGTTGGGTACCAGAGGAGAATGAACCTGACACTATAGAAGGTGGGCGCCAGTGGGGAGTGAACCTGGGATTCAGGGAATTGCACACCAGTGGGATTTAACCTTGGAATATATAAACAGGATATCAGTGGGAAATAAACCTGGGACTAAAGGGAAATGGATACCATTGAAAGTTGAAGCCGGATATGAGAGCTTGGTACCAGAGGAGAATGAACCTGACACTATAGAAGGTGGGCGCCAGTGGGGAGTGAACCTGGGACTACGTAAACAGGATATCAGTGGGAAATAAACCTGGGACTAAAGGGAGATGGATACCATTGAAAGTTGAAGCTGGATATGGGAGTTGAGTACCAGAGGAGAATGAACCTGACACTATAGGAGTGGGCGCCAGTGTGGAGTGAACCTGGGACTCAGGAAGTGCACACCAATTGGAGTTAACCTTGGACTGTGGGAGATGGATAACTGTGGTTATCCGAGCCGAACTATAGGAGTTGGCTACCAGAGGAGAATGAACCTGACACTATAGAAGGTGGGCGCCAGTGGGGAGTGAACCTGGGACTATGTAAACAGGATATCAGTGGGAAATAAACCTGGGACTAAAGGGAGATGGATACCATTGAAAGTTGAAGCCCGATATGAAAGTTTGGTACCAGAGGGGAATGAACCTGACACTATAGGAGGTGGGCGCGAGTGGGGAGTGAACCTGGGACTATGTAAACAGGATATCAGTGGGAAATAAACCTGGGACTAAAGGGAGAAGGATACCATAGAAAGTTGAAGCTGGATATGGGAGTTGAGTACCAGAGGAGAATGAACCTGACACTATAGGAGATGGGCGCCAGTGTGGAGTGAACCTGGGACTCAGGGAAGTGCACACCAATTGGGAGTTAACCTTGGACTGTGGGAGATGGATAACTGTGGGTATCCGAGCCGAACTATAGGAGTTGGGTACCAGAGGAGAATGAACCTGACACTATAGAAGGTGGGCGCCAGTGGGGAGTGAACCTGGGACTATGTAAACAGGATATCAGTGGGAAATAAACATGGGACTAAAGGGAGAAAGATACCATAGAAAGTTGAAGCTGGATATGGGAGTTGAGTACCAGAGGAGAATGAACCTGACACTATAGGAGGTGGGCGCGAGTGGGGAGTGAACCTGGGACTATGTAAACAGGATATCAGTGGGAAATAAACCTGGGACTAAAGGGAGAAGGATACCATAGAAAGTTGAAGCTGGATATGGGAGTTGAGTACCAGAGGAGAATGAACCTGACACTATAGGAGATGGGCGCCAGTGTGGAGTGAACCTGGGACTCAGGGAAGTGCACACCAATTGGGAGTTAACCTTGGACTGTGGGAGATGGATAACTGTGGGTATCCGAGCCGAACTATAGGAGTTGGGTACCAGAGGAGAATGAACCTGATACTATAAATGGTGGGCGTCAGTGGGGAGTGAAGCTGGGAGTCAGGGAATTGCACACCAGTGGGGAGTTAACCTGTGAATATCTAAAAAAGGATATCAGTGGGAAAGAAGTCCGGCTTCAACTCCCAATGGTATCCATCTCCCTTTAGTCCCATATTTATTTCCTACTGATATCCTTTATACATATTCCAAGGTTAACTCCCCACTGGTGTGCAACTTCCTGAGTCCCACCTCCTATTGTGGTACCAAACTTTCATATCCGGTTTCAACTTTCAATGGTATCCATGTCCCTTTAGTCCAAGGTTTATTTCCTACTGATATCCTGTTTGCATAGTCCCAGGTTCACTCCCCACTGGCGCCCACTCCCTATAGTCTCAGGTTCATTCTCCTCTGGTACCAAACTTTCATATCCGGTTTCAAATTTCAATGGTATCCATGTCCCTTTAGTCCAAGGTTTATTTCCCACTGATATCCTGTTTACATAGTCCCAGGTTCACTCCTCACTGGCGCCCACCCCCTATAGTGTCAGGTTCATTCTCCTCTGGTACCAAGCTCTCATATCCGGCTTCAACTTTCAATGGTATCCATCTCCCTTTAACCCAGGTTTATTTCCCACTGATATCCTATTTACATAGTCCCAGGTTCACTCCCCACTGGCGCCCACCTCCTATAGTAACAAGTTCATTCTCCTCTGGTACCAAACTCTCATATCCGGCTTCAACTTTCAATGGTATTCATCTCCCTTTAGTCCCAGGTTTATTTCCCACTGATATCCTTTTTACATAGTCCCAGGTTCACTCCCCACTGGCGCCCACCTCCTATAATGTCAGGTTTCTCTCTCCTCTGGTACCCAACTCCCAAATCCGGCGTCAACTCCCAATGGTATCCACCTCCCTTTAGTCCCAGATTTATTTCCTACTGATATCCTTTTTACATAGTCCCAGGTTCACTCCCCACTGGCGCCCACCCCCTATAGTGTCAGGTTCATTCTCCTCTCGTACCAAACTCTCATATCCGGCTTAAACTTTCAATGGTATTCATCTCCCTTTAGTCCCAGGTTTATTTCCCACTGATATCCTTTTAAATTAGCCAAATAAAAAGAAGAAGATGGCGTTGGCTGGGTCATGTGGCCAGAATGGAAAAAGGGTCACTTCCCAAGACAGCCTTGTACTGGACAGCAGATGGGAAGAGAAAGCGGGGAAGACCCAAAGAAACCTGGCGAAGGACGATGGAGAAAGAATTAAAGGAAGCAGGCCTGTCCTGGAATACAGCCACCGCAAAAGCAGCCGATCGCAAAAAATGGAGATGTCTGGTGGATGCCCTATGTGCCTCAAGGCCCGAAGAGGATTAAGTAAGTAGTAGGTTCAATCCCCACTGGCGCCCACCTCCTATAGTGTCAGGTTTCTCTCTCCTCTGGTACCCAACTCCCAAATCCGGCTTCAACTCCCAATGGTATCCACCTCCCTTTAGTCCCAGATTTATTTCCTACTGATATCCTTTTTACATAGTCCCAGGTTCACTCCCCACTGGCGCCCACCTCCTGTAGTGTCAGGTTCATTCTCCTCTGGTACCAAACTCTCATACCCGGCTTCAAATTTTAATGGTATCCATCTCCCTTTAGTCCCAGGTTTATTCCCCACTGATATCCTTTTTACATATTCCCAGGTTAAATCCCCACTGGTGTGCAATTCCCTGAATCCCAGGTTCACTCCCCACTGGCGCCCACCTTCTATAGTGTCAGGTTCATTCTCCTCTGGTACGCAACTCCTATAGTTCGGTTCGGATACCCACAGTTATCGATCTCCCACAGTCCAAGGTTAACTCCCAATTGGTGTGCACTTCCCTGAGTCCCAGGTTCACTCCACACTGGCGCCCATCTCCTATAGTGTCAGGTTCATTCTCCTCTGGTACCAAACTCTCATACCCGGCTTCAAATTTTAATGGTATCCATCTCCCTTTAGTCCCAGGTTTATTCCCCACTGATATCCTTTTTACATATTTCCAGGTTAAATCCCCACTGGTGTGCAATTCCCTGAATCCCAGGTTCACTCCCCACTGGCGCCCACCTTCTATAGTGTCAGGTTCATTCTCCTCTGGTACGCAACTCCTATAGTTCCGTTCGGATACCCACAGTTATCGATCTCCCACAGTCCAAGGTTAACTCCCAATTGGTGTGCACTTCCCTGAGTCCCAGGTTCACTCCACACTGGCGCCCATCTCCTATAGTGTCAGGTTCATTCTCCTCTGGTACGCAACTCCTATAGTTCGGCACGGATACCCACAGTTATCCATCTCCCACAGTCCAAGGTTAACTCCCAATTGGTGTGCACTTCCCTTAGGCCCAGGTTCACTCCACACTGGCGCCCATCTCCTATAATGTCAGGTTCATTCTCCTCTGGTACTCAACTCCGATATCCGGCTTCAACTTTCAATGGTATCCATCTCCCTTTAGTCCCAGGTTTATTTCCCACTGATATCCTTTTGACACAGTCCCAGGTTAACTCCCCACTGGTGTGCAATTCCCTGAGTCCCAGATTCACTCCCCACTGGCGCCCATCTTCTATAGTGTCAGGTTCATTCTCCTCTGGTACTCAACTTCCATATCCGGCTTCAACTTTCAATGGTATCCATCTCCCTTTAGTCCCAGGTTTATTTCCCACTGATATCCTTTTTTCACAGTCCCAGGTTAACTCCCCACTGGTGTGCAATTCCCTGACTCCCAGGATCACCCGCCACTGTTGCCAAACTCCCATAACTTTGCCGGATATTGTCGGGTTTCGGCGGGTTTCGGCGGGTTTCGGCGGGTTTCGTAATAAAGCACTAATTCTTTTTTACGAAACCCGCCGAAACCGGCCGATAACCTTAGTCAGGTTCACTCCCGACTGATGTACACTTCCCTGAGTCTCGGGTTCACTCCCCACAGTTGTCTACTTCCCATAACTTTGCTGGATATTGTCGGGTTTCGGCGGGTTTCGGCGGGTTTCGGCGGGTTTCGTAAAAAAGCACTGGTTCTTTTTTACGAAACCCGCCGAAACCCAGTCCCAGGTTCACTCCCCAATGGTGTACACTTCCCTGAGTTCTAGGTTCACCCCCCACAGGCACCTACTTCCCATAACTTTGTCGGGATTCGTCGGGTTTCGTCGGGTTTCGGCGGGTTTCGGCGGGTTTCGGCGGGTTTCGTAAAAAAAGACACACCCTTGATGAGAGGTTTGATAATGGGGTCTTACTGATTTGTCTGTTGATGTAGAGAGAAAGTTGATCCTCGGTGTTGTGAACCTGTCACCTATTTACTTCGTATCTAGGGCACAAAAGGCCTCAACCAATTCTCTTCATATTGCACTGTTAGTAGTATTAGTAGTAGTAGTAGTAGTAGTAGTAGTAGTAGTAGTAGTAGTAGTAGTAGTAGTAGTAGTAGTAGTAGTGGTGGTGGTGGTGGTGGTGGTAGTAGTATGTAGTAGTAGTAGTAGTAGTAGTAGTAGTAGTAGTAGTAGTAGTAGTATAGTATAGTAGTAGTAGTAGTTGTGTAGTTAGTAGTAGTAGTATAGTGTTGTAGTAGTAGTAATAGTAGTAGTAGTAGTAGTAGTAGTAGTAGTAGTAGTAGTAGTAGTAGTAGTAGTAGTAGTAGTAGTAATAGTAGTAGTAGTAGTAGTAGTTGTTGTTGTTGTTGTTGTTGTCGTAGTAGGAGTAGGAGTTGTTTTTGTAGTTGTTGTTGTTTATGTGGTAGCAGTAGTAGCAGTAGTAGTAGTAGTAGTAGTAGTAGTAGTAGTAGTAGTAGTAGTAGTAGTAGTGGTAGTAGTAGTAGTAGTAGTAGTAGTAGTAGTAGTAGTAGTAGTAGTAGTAGTAGTAGTAGTAGTAGTATTTGTGGTAGTAGTAGTTATTGTTGTAATTTTATCATTATTATTATTATCATTATTATTATTATTATTATTATTATTATTATTATTATTAGTAGTAGTAGTAGTAGTAGTAGTAGTAGTAGTAGTAGTAGTAGTAGTAGTAGTAGTAGTAGTTTTCGTCGTTGTTTTTCTAAGACAAAGTTAATAACGATGAGGAAGAAAAGAGGAGAGAATATGAAGAGAATTGTGAAGCGGAAAAAAGTGAGAAAAATCATAAATCCTCGCCTTATAGGGATGATTTGTCTGGTTTTGACATTTTCCCTAAATGGTGTGCCTAGAGCGCAGAACTTGATTCCAAATTACGATGACACCTGTATCCTGTCTCAGTGAGACGGAAGTTGTAGTATATAAATTGAAATGATCCATACATGAAAACATATTATATCTGCAGTGTTGTAGGCAACTATTGAGTTTCTCTCGGTCTTCAGTCTTCCATTCACCAACCATGGCCACGTCACGTCTCACCTTCTTGTCTTTGTTGATGGTTTGTTTGGCCAGATCAGGTACGTTGTCTTGAGATAGCCGTAATAAAAACTTTGATTTTGATTATATTATGTAAACCATCGTCTCAAATCGGTACTAAGTCGGGATCAAAAGCGAATTTAGAATAAAAGTGATGCGAAATATGGAAGTTGAGTTATTTAGCAATGTAAGTAATCATAGAAACTAGGGAACAGATTTCCGGTAATCAGAAGGTCTGATCTTCGATCCCCAATCGAGGTTGATGATGTTTTGGATGTTTGTTTTTTTCTTGTATTTTTTTCTTACTTTGTCTGGCACTTTTCACACACACTTGTTCAGATATTTATCTTATGTACTTGTAGTGTATTTATCCTCGACCGTAACGAATTGAAATGACCCCCAGACTTCACATAAAATTTGTGTCTGTGAGTTCATTTCCTAGCATCGAGTTCATCGCGATATAATACACCTGCATCAAAATCGTCACATTTGTTAGGACATAATATTCAATAATTCTTATTCAGATTTATTTTGCACATCGCAATGATCTTTGTTTAATTAATAAGAACATAAAGTTGCTTTGTAGAGAGCTTGTTTGAGTTTAAAAAATCAATTTTTCTGCTGGGTAAGCCTGCCATTTTGGGATAATACTGAAAATGATCGGTAAGGAGAGAGTTACACTAAGGGGTGATCATTTTATGACACAATCAATGAGATGATCTGTATAATGAACGCTCATGTCTGAACCGAAAATGGATAAACGTAATCAAAACTATCGCGATTATTTTGCTTCCAAATCAATCCACACAAAAAAAAAACATTAAATGATTAAACTATATCTCTTTGAACAATGTCTTTTCATTCTGAAGCATCACATATGTAATCGAAGTTATACCAGAAGTTTACACGAAAAATGGGAAATATCCTTTGGCGAGTAGATACATTATTTCCCCGGGAATTCCCTGTCCGAAAATATATCCAAAAAATGAATGGCCAAATCGAATTTGACCGAGAAATAGATCGAAACACAATGAAGACGTCCATTTGTTCTCACAACACTCAGTCACGATTATCTTCGATGCGCGGAGTTGTGCCTTAATGACAAAACAAGACCACATGTTTAAAGAGCACCTTTGTGCACAATTTCAATATTTACTGGGGGAGGAATTGTGCCACTCGGATTACTTATCTAGTAAATATTCGTAGCTGCTCACCTTGGATTTGTTTTATTTATTAAAAGAAAATAAAAGACCTCTATCAAGTCATTAAAAGGACGTGTTTTTATTATTTTAATGTTTTAAAAAGTTCCAGTCGAGCGAAAGTTGTGCGGCTATCGTGGTTAGTTTCAGTTGTGTCTGAGAATCCCGGAGTTTCACGATGGTCATAGGAATAAAGATATGTTGATTGAATTTCCTGATTCCTGATTATGGGGCAGCGTGGCTCATTGGTGTGGTCTTTGCTTCGTACCCGAAAGGTACCGAGTTCGAATACCCGCTACGTTGTGTGGCCTTAAGCAAGTCATCTCGCCCTCACTCAGTTTGCTGAGCTGCACTGCGGCTGACGCCTGGGTTATTCCAGTCTTCCCTTGGAGTAGACCCTAGAGACAAATTTCCCCTTTTGGATGAATAAAGGGAATGTTATTTTATTTTTATTTATTATTTAGCTAGCATCACAAGGTGATCACGTTGCATATA
>NC_088364.1:25592236-25642236 GCF_034508935.2 Berghia stephanieae | reverse complement strand
CATGATCGGGCCCATACAGCTGAGCAGTACTCCGCAGTTGAGTAGCTGAGGGACAATGCTGTGGTCCTTAGAGTTTTAGGGTCAGTTCCCCAGTTCATGTTTGCCAGCTTTCCAAGGAGGGCATTACGCGTGGACACTTTTGCCTTGGTCTTCCTCACGTGTTCTCTGAAGGACAGAGTCCGATCAAGCGTCACTCCGAGGTACACTGGGTGGTAGTTGTACTCTAATGTCTGGCCATTCCACTTGATGTTAAGTTTTTTGTGGGCTTGGTGGTTGTTGAGGTGAAATGCACACACTTGTGTTTTCCCTGGGTTGGCGTTCAGCGAGTTTTTAGTGTAGTACTACGCGACCAGAGAGAATAATAATAATAATAATAATAATAATAATAATAATAATAATAATAATAATAATAATAATAATAATAATAATAATAATAATAATAATAATAATAATAATAATAATAATAATAATAATAATAATAATAATAATAATAATAATAATAATAATAATAATAATAATATCATTATCATTATTATGATAATGAGATAATAATAACAATAATAAGAAGAAGAAGAATGATAATAATACTAAAGGAGATTACCGGTATTCAGAAGGTCTGAGGTTCGATCCCCAGTCTTATATTTTTTTCTTACTTTGTCTGGCACCTTTCATACACACTTGTTCAGATATTTATCTTAAGTAATTGTAGTGTATTTATTCTGGACCATAACGAATTGAAATGACCCCCAGATTTCACATTTGTGTCTGTGAGTTCATTTCCTAGCATCGAGTTTATCCCGATATTATATCGATTCATGACGATGTGTCATTTTTGTTAGTTTACAGTGTTTTTTAAACTAAGGGGTGATCATTTTATGACGCAATCAATGAGATGATCTGTATAATGAACGCTCGTATTATGAATACGAATATTTTGATATGATCTTCTGATCCACACTTTATCTTTTACAATTTTTTTTTTCAATTTTTGAGCAAATTGTACGGAATTCATCTCTGATGCCGTATGGCAGCAGTTTCAAATGGTTCTCACACTACTATTTTATGATAATCTATCCAGGACGCAATCGTGTACGATCGCGAAACCGCCCGGAAGCTTCGTCACAATGCAACGTTTAACTAGATTCTCCGCGGTTTCGGTCACATGACCACAAAGTTGTGTGTTGGACAAGTGGCAAGTCCCCACCGATGAAGTGAACGTGCTGTGAGGCAGTTTCTCGACCGAAGTCGGTTCGCTGCCACCCAGTGTCTCCTCTTGCTGGTGGAAAAGCCTGGCAACTTAACTCCCAGTTTCGAGGAGTCGATGTCCATGCCTCCTCGAGGGACTGAATTCGTCTAAGCCGACTTCCATCTCGTATATTCAGCCCTGTCCAAAGTCAGGGAATCTACGTACAAGGATTGCCGAGACCTATTTCGGCTCGGAACAGGGGCGCCTTATTGAGCCAAATGTTGGTAATCGTCTCCCGTCGGACATCGGGGGGGGGGGGGGGGTTGGAGGAAATTTCTGCCATTATTATGAGGCCCCATTTTTAGGCGCTGTTGCCAGCGTTCCCGACACTATATGCATGGGCTTGCGAAGTTTTACATCTCAACGTTTCTGCTTCAACTCCACACTTGAGCGCAATACTCCACGGAGGAATAGCATAGTGCAAGGACGGAAGTCCTCATAAGGGCTTGTTAGCACCCCAAGTCGTTCCCGTCAGCTTCCTCAGAAGATCGTTTCATTTCTCTATCTGCCGAGTAACTCCTTCGAGATGCACCCGAAAGGTAAGGCTGCGGTCCAACCCCAGGTACTTCGGATTCGGCTCATATGGGAGAAGCTGGTCCCCAATAAGGACGCTCAGTTTACGGATGTGAGACACTGCATAGGTAGGAATGCAGTAGTCCGCAGGTAGCGAATCCAAAATCGTATGCCTTTCGGACACCGCGCTCGAAAGACTCATTCAGGACCCGTTTCCTGTGGTTCTTTATATTCTTGGTAAGTGTGTCTGCCTTACATGTTTGTGCAGCCTTCGCGATATTCCGGCCAGGATCCAATTTCTTTATCAATCGACAAGCGTGGCGGCTAGAGTTTGTAAAGTTTGAGACTTTCCACGGTCTCCTGCCACCATTGTTTCCTTCCTTTTACCAGAGACTGAAGTAGTCTATCAACTACATCCTTGGACGGGATCTGCTGGTACTTTTTGTACAACTTTTTCCGACTCCACCGTTCAGGAGGAGCGTATAATTTCCGTTTGTCCCGTTGAATGAACCGGTGAGCAATCTTAACCACTCCCTCACTCACTCAATCCCATGACCGGATGGTCGGCGGGGGGACTTGCGTGAAGCAGAAGTTACAGTCTTCCTCCATGCCTGCCTATTGCTAGCCCTATGCAGCAGCTCTGGAACCGACATCTCTGTCCATTCTTTTATATTGTCCAGCCACATCTTTCTTTGGCGCCCTCTTCTGCGCTGGCCTTCGGCTGTGCCCTGTAGGACTGTCCTGCTCAGGCTATCGTGTCGAGTATGGTGTCCAAACCAAGACAGTTTTCTGCGCTTCACAGTCACTAGAAGAGGTTCTTGTGGGCCTGCCCGAGCTTCTATTTCTTCCAGGACGTCTTCGTTTGTGCGATGCTCCGTATATGACATGCGCTGCAGTCTTCTATAGCAGCCTGTTAAATGTGGTTATGCTCTCGGACTTGGGAGGAATAGCAGGGCAGACATGATTGATATAGGAAGCAAATTCCTCCAAGTTGCCTTTCCTGAAGTTCCATCTACAGTGTGGGAGAGACTGCACCCTCGGGATTGTCACCCCAGCTGTGACAAGTACCGGCCTGTGCTAGCTGTGCAGGAATTCGCCAAGGACTGTCCCCGCCTCTTGACCTACAACGGTTCCTCGTTCACTCCCTTCGTCACAAATGTGAGGATAGGATTATACTCCTTCTTTTGACGGGTGCCCCTGAAGGTAGCCTGAGCCGTAGGATCATACACTAGGTGCAGATCGTTACAATCCTTCCATGAGTGAATTTGTCTACCTGTCTCGTTGCAGTATCGGTAGCCCCACTCTTGGTGGTGACTATTAAAGTTTCCCAGACAGATGGAAGGATGGCTAACCACCGGGACCGGTGGTGTAGTCAAAATCGCTCTTGGTGGTTTGTAAATGTGCAGATACAACCCACCTACCTCCACGGAAATTATATTCACTCATTGCTCTCTATGACCCTTACCTTCGAATGCTAACATCTCCTTTGATCCTCGAAGTGTCCTCTCGTTGGATCATCGTTTACCTGGAATCTGGAATCTAGAAGAGTGCGCGCCTGAATAAGGACGGGTCTCCTGTAGTAGGAGAATTTCACCGCTATAGACGTCCACAGGACGCTCTCCCCATTATCGCATTTTCCAGCTAAAATTCAATTCGGACGAATATGGCAGAATGATGATAGATAGTAATGTGTGGAGCCTGGGATGGCCGAAGTCATTCGGGCACCGTGTTGGATCTCCAATCCGTTCATGTTTACGTGAGACGCCCTAAATTGGCTGGCTGTCCAGGATGGTCTCGTGACGACCGACCGGTTAACCTGGCCGTTAGGTAAGCAATTAAGCCCCCCATCCCCCCGCATCAGTGTTTGAATACGACAAGGCGGTGATCCATTGGGGTCTCTTTACCAAAATGACTTGATTAGATTAATTGTTTTAAAATGTGACCACGGTATTATGTCGGGATGAACCAGATATTAATTTGATTTAAAGCTTAATTTCCATAATTTAAGTTAAGATAAACGTGGATTTGTGTTTCTTAAGCTTTGGAAATTTTAAAAACTCACTTTCATCTACATCGGGGGTCCCGATAACTCAGTTGGGTAGAGCAGTCGCTTCACACGCGAAGGGACCAAGATCTATTCCTGACGAAGTCTAAATATTTTTCTGACAATCCCACCGCCAACCCCTTTCCACCCGAATTGGGTAAGCTGGGTTTGTTCGATCTGGCGGAAATTACTTTACCATATATCTACTAGCGTTTTTCTAGAAGGATAATAAGCAATATAAAACGGGAAAAATTCCGGCTTCATGGGCTTATTGGCTCTAAGGACTACATTTATTTTTCCCTTTGTGTTCTAGTTCCTTATGACTTGAAACCAGATTGACACTGTGGGTCACAAATTATTTCAATATCTCATGTACTTACTAAGTCCCCTCACTCCGTCTAGAGTCGACTAGCCATCGACAAATTTTTTTAACTGGTTTTGTGCATCTTCTCAGCTTCTCTCCGTGTCAAGCCTTCCGTTATCAAATCTTTCATAAATGTCTTTCTCCAGCTGTTTTTGTTCCTCCGGTTCTAACCCCCCCCCCCCCCCCCCCTTCCCATGTGGGGAACAAGGTATAGAAGGCGGCCTTGAAACAGCTGGGGGTCCTGATAGCACTTGGTTGGGAGAGCACTCGTTTCACGCTATAGAAACTGGGATAAACTCCTGCGCGCTATAGGCCAAATGCCTCTAAAGGATTATTAGAAGCAGCTGGGTCAGGGGAAAGGGGGGGGGGGGGGGGGGGGGGCAATATCAGCAAAAGACAATTTCGTCGTAGATTGACAAAAGGCATATTGTGGCTAGGAATGCTGTACTCTGGATTTTCATGGATTAATATGACATCCAGCTGTTATTAATCCTGGACCTGAGACTTTAAACCGTATAATAGAACGCTTGATGTCATCTTCATTCGTGATTTTGACGTAAAATATTTCTGGCCCAAATATGACCCATCGTATCAGGAAGGTGGAGGAAAAAGGAAAGAAAGAAAGAAAGAAAGAAAGAAAGAAAGAAAGAAGAAGAAGAAGAAGAAGAAGAAGAAGAAGAAGAAGAAGAAGAAGAAGAAGAAGAAGAAGAAGAAGAAGAAGAAGAAGAAATCACAATAATAACATCAGCAGTGTAATAATGATATTAATTCTGGACCGTGTAGTTAATGATAATAATAATAATAATAATAATATGACGATAAAGGTAAAGGAAAAGACATTCATTCGATTCATTGAATGCTTAAATGTGAGACGGTTATATATAAGATTATATCTAAAAATGGCCTAGTATTAGAAATAGAAATGACATTACTTTTTATGGGAATTCCCGTGCCGGTATCTGTATCTAAACGATTTTGTGTGGTTTTAAACTGCAGAGATTTACTTCAGTAAAATTCTCCCCTTTGAATTGTGTTTCTATGTACTGTATCGCCAGTAATGTCTTTGATAGTGAATTACTTATCCATCTGTAATGTTTGTTTTGTTTTGTTTTGTTGTTGTTTGTGTGTGTGTGTGTGTGTGTGTGTGTGTGTGTGTGTGTGTGTGTGTTTGTTTGTTTTGGGGGGGTTTTTTGTGCGAGCTTTCTTTTCTTAAAAACATCAATGATCTGAAGGTGTCTCAACTCTTTACTCAAAACAACTTTACATTAAGTTCTTATCCACACAATGTGTTTCAATACCTGATATTTTTATTTGTATTACCAATTCCGATACTTTGATATTATCTGCTTACATTCTTGTCATCCTGATGAAAAAATGCTATCCACATTATTATCTTTTAATATTTTTTTTTATTTTAAGCAAATTGTACGGAATTAATCTCTGATGCCGCATGGCGGTCTATCTTTTACAAATATTCTCGAGACGTCCTTCCCCAAACATCCTTGCATGATCCAGTCAACGTGTCGGTCAGCTTGACCCTTATTAATATCAGAGACGTGGACTTTTTAGCTAAAGAAGTTGAGATCGATGCTTGGTTGATGCTCAGATGGAACAGTGGTCTGCGGTTTGACCCCTCCAACTTTCAAGGTATCGAGTCGATCAACGTTGAAGCGTCCAGACTTTGGCGTCCTGATCTTGACATATACAATGGAGAAATGAGATTTACAAATAATGCCCTCAGCAACAGGATGATACTTTCTAAGGATGGCATTGTCACATGGGTACCGAAAGTAAAAATTCGGGTTTTGTGTGATGTGAACCAATTTGACGCTAAACTCTTCTCCGGGGTAACCTGTATTATAAAAATGGGATCGTGGACCTACATCGAGTTTTTCGTCTACCTGAAAGACAACCCAACATTTGATACCAACGATTATTCGCCATTTTCCAGCTTCGAAGTAATGAACACGACAGCTATTAAAAAGACACTATACTATTCATGCTGTCCTGAGGTATATGGTGAGGTCAGTTTTTCTTTTTCCTTCAAGAAAAAGAACGTCCTGTAGTTAGGTAAGACAGCCCTTTCAGATAAATGTACACTTAATTCTATATTCAGACACGTTCCATGTTCGAGTAATAAATATTATTTTTCTCCACCTCAAAACATATGCTTGTTCTTTTGTAAAATCTAAAATATGAGCTCAATGCTGCGTGCCCTTATTGTAAATATCAAATTAAGAAATTATGGAGCAGGCACCGCTGTAAGATAAAGACCTGAACAGTTGTGTAAGAAGGTCCCAGACAAAGCAAGAAAGAAAATACAAGAGAGAAAAAAAACATCCGAAAAAATCAGTCGACCTCGACTGGGGATCAAACCTCAGACCTTCTGATTATTGTAAAGTTTGATAACGGAAGGCAGTCATGGGATTGATTTAACATTGTTGTAATAGAAACTATTTTGCGATGGCTCGAGAACATAATTTCCATTGTAATCATTAATGAAGCCGCAACAATAGGGAACAAAAGTGTGATGTCAAAAAAAAAACGGGTTCCAACATCATTGGAAGTGTAAAACCAATCTTCTGAAGGAAGTGTAATTGATTTTCGGTTTCAGATTGATTGCATCTTTTTTTTTGGTCTAGATATCTGCTGGTCGTCTATAAAAGATCATCCATCCTCGCTCTTTTACGTTCCTCAATCCTAAAAACCTGCCTATATATCCTGCAAATAAAATAGTTATACCACCTTGTGATTCAAATGTTATCTTTTCATTATTAGTCCTATGAAGGACTGGTTAAATAACACTTCCAATGAATCTGGAACGGGAACAGTAGAAGATTTAACGCCACGAATTCTCTGCCTTATTTAGGTTATCAGAACCAGCAAGTACGTCGGCTCCATGCCATAATATGACATCAAGTATGAGATGAGTAGCCTACTTAAAGTGAATGTTTAGTACAAGGGTGTTGAAACCAATAAGTTTGAATTATTATTATTTTTCATTACGCATATATTAAAACGTAAACCTAGATGACTTAATGGATTTATTGTTTGTCAATTTAATTAGCATTCTTTAAATTATTTACTTATATCCTATTATTGCCTTGCGTTGTCTTTCAATGTTACATATTTTATAATATAAAGTTGATTTTATAAGGTTTTATCGACAAAACGGATGAGTTTTTTTTTTTGTTTTTTGTTTTTTTGCAATGTGTCATAATTATGTATTGCTTGCTATACACCGCTGACTCAGATTATTGTTTATGGAACCTGCTAACAGCATAATGATATGATACTCATAATAATTGGTTTTGTCAAATGGCCACCATTTTGCAGGATTCATAGACGAGCTCCTACAGACTTTGTTACTGAATCATTTTGGATCACTCATGACTCAAAAATTTCGTCTCGATCTATGTTAATTTGCACAATGTGATAATGATGATGATAATAATAATAATAATAATAATAATAATGATAATAATGGTTGTAGAAGTAGTAGTAGTAGTAGTAGCAGTAGTAGTAGTAGTAGTAGTAGTAGTAGTAGTAGTAGTAGTAGTAATAGTAGTAGTAGTAGTAGTAGTAGTAGTAGTAGTAGTAGTAGTCGTAGTCGTAGTAGTAGTAGTAGTAGTAGTAGTTAGTAGTAGTAGTAGTATAGTAGTAGTAGTAGTAGGAGGAGGAGGAGGAGGAGGAGGAGGAGGAGGAGGAGGAGAAGGCAGGAAGAAGAAGAAGAAGGTGCTTAAGGAGAAGAAGAAGAAGAAGAAGAAGAAGAAGAAGAAGAAGAAGAAGAAGAAGAAGAAGAAGAAGAAGAAGAAGAAGAAGAAGAAGAAGAAGAAGAAGAAGAAGAAGAAGAAGAGGAAGAAGAAGAAGAAGAAGAAGAAGAAGAAGAAGAAGAAGAAGAAGAAGAAGAAGAAGAAGAAAATCACAATAATAGAAACAGCAATACAATATTTATTATAACAGTAATAACTCTGTTGTTTAGATTATCATGACGATAAATGTCAAGAAAAACAAAATCCATTTATTCATATTTTGGTGTCAGACTTTTATGTAAACTATATACTTAAGAATGACCGAATGTCAGAAATAGAAATGCCCTGGGTGCCTTGCTTTATATTGGAATTCACGAGATGCCAACTGTATCTGTAGGTATAAACGGGCAGTTTTTTTTACTTCAGTGAAACCATTCCCATTTGAATTATATTTCGGCCCATATATCCCCAGAATGTCTAAGGCAGTGAATTGCTTATCCGTCTGCACTATGTTTTATTGTTATTATTTTTTTATACGAACTTTCTTTTCTTAAGGCACATCAATGATCTGAAAGTAACTCAAAACCTTTGCTTATTACTAACATTCATAACTTAAAGTGTTCACAAAAACAATGTTTCAATGCCTAATGTCCCCTTTTGTTAACCAATTCAGATATAGCTTGATATTATCTGCTGACATTATTTTCACCCCGAAGAAAAATTTCAACCACACTATTAACTTTAAACATTTTTTTTCCATCTTAAGCAAATTGTACGGAATTCATCTCTGATGCGGCATGGCGGTCTATCTTTTACTTACACAAATATTCTCGGGACGTCCTTCCCCAAACATCCTTGGATGATCCAGTCAACGTGTCGGTCAGCTTGACCCTTATTAATATCAGAGACGTGGACTTTTTAGCTAAAGAAGTTGAGATCGATGCTTGGTTGATGCTCAGATGGAACAGTGGTCTGCGGTTTGACCCCTCCGACTTTCAAGGTATTGAGTCGATCAACGTTGAAGCGTCCAGACTTTGGCGTCCTGATCTTGAGATATATTTTGGAGATATGAGATTTACAAATAATGCCCTGGCTGTGCTGTCTTTAGATGGCAGTGTCCTGTGGGTTCCGAAGGTAAGGATGCAGATTCCGTGTGATGTGAACCAATTTGACGCTAAACTCTTCTCCGAGGTAACATGTAAAATAAAATTGGGCTCGTGGACCTACAACGAAAACTCCATCTCCCTAAATGACAATCCAACAGTTGACACCTCCGACTATTCGCCATTTTCCAGCTTCGAACTAATGAACACGACTGCTGTGAAAAACCTTGTTCACTACCAATGCTGTGAGGAGGGATATGGTAACATCGACTTCGTATTCTCCTTCAAGAAAAAAAACGTCCTGTAGAGTGATTACCTAGACGTTTCTTATATATCCTTACAAAGTCATATAGACTTAGCTTAGATATGTATTTGCACACTCTCCTTGTTATAATTTTTTTTAAAGTTATTATTGCACTTCAAAAACAAACAAATCAACAAACACATGCTTGTTCTTAAGTATTTATATCTATCTAATATAATAATTGATTCAATAATTCGTGAACTTATTGATTGGTATTATATTATACGGGCCAATAATGGGCTTGATTTAACATTGTTGTTACAGAAAATATATTTTCGTCGGTTTGAGAGTATTTCCATTGCAAACAGCAATGAGGCTATAACAATTTGAAAATATGCATACGTTGGCTCAATGCCGTGAGACTTATAGGTTCTTGTAGTACTTAGGGTGATTTATTTTAGTGCCCATGTAAATTAACCAATAAAAAAATTTATCTTAAACCATAATGACTTATTAGATTCTAAAATCTGTATATTATTATGCCGGGGGGAAAAACCCCAGATGATTTTAATTCGAATTTGAGTTAAAATTCTAAAATTTAAGTTTTTAAAAAACATCCATTTGTCAGAGTAAAATTGACCATTTTCATTTTTAAAATCACCTTTCTTCGTCTAGTTCTTTACAACTTATATAACTAGATCCACACTCTGGGTCACAAATTATTTCTATATCCTACTTACTAAGGCCCTTCATTCCTGCTAGAGTGTAGGCGACGTGGACATATTTGCAGTTCTGATAGCCCAATTCCTTCTAAGCTCATTATTGTAATGAAAATCTCAAAAAATGACGCAAAATATTGTCCATTACAACATTGTTAAACTAGTGGGTTCGGATTTCAGACCTGCATATATGTATACGTCGAGTGTAGGCCATCGACAAATCTTTTCCACTTTGTTATGCATTGTACCTTCTTCTCTGCTTCCCTCTATGCCAAGCCTTCCGATTTCAAATCGTCCATCAAGGAACGACGAAAAGAGGGCGGCCTAGAAATAGCTGGGGGTCCCGATAGCTTAGTTGGTAGAGTACTTGCTTCACAATCAAAGGGTTGATCCCCGGTGCAGTCGAGATTTTTTTTCTGGCTCCCCTGTCCACCCAGCAGTGATTTGGTAGCTAGGTTGTTACACCTGGGGGAAAGTACTATGCGATAGACCAGCGTTCCAAACGATAGCAAGCAATTATTATTCATGATATAGAAACCGGGATAAACTCCAGCGCTGTTAACCAAATGGCTCTAAAGGGCCATTAGAAACAACTGGAGGAGGGAAGGAGATGGGGAGGGGGGGGGGGGGCAATATCAGTCAAAGACAATGTCGTCGTATACTGACAAACGGTTTGTTTCTATTGCGGCTAGGAATGCTTTACTCCGGATTTTGATGAATTAAGACGACACCCAGCTGTTATAAATGCCTAAACCTGAGACTGCAAACAGTATATTCGGAACGCTTAGGGTCATCTTCATTCGTGGATTTTTTTAGGTCAAAAATTTCTTGCCCAAATGTGACCCATTGTATGAAAAGGGTATCATGTCGATATGAACATATAGGACCCACCGACTCAAAAGGATTCTATGTCGTGGTCATTTAATTAGTCAAATTGAATTTATAGACAACAATCAGAAACTTTGATTGTGTTATATATGCTATTTAGGATAAGTATTTAACCCTCTCCTTACCAAATTGTAGGAAATTTGTCACATCCGTTATTATTATTATTATTATTATTATTATTATTATTATTATTATTATTATTATTATTATTATTATTATCATTATTATTATTATCATTATTATTATTATTATTATTATTATTATTATTATTATTATTATTATTAATATTATTATTATTATTATTATTATTATTATTATTTGAAAGACGAGTTTTATGGCCCAATTATAAAATCGATTTTCTTCCAGAGTACGGCAGTTAACTGGTTTAACATCATCTCATGCCATTATGATCCCGTTATGAGACTTCATTGCTTGTAATCTGAATATCCACTTCAAATAGCGGGTGCAGTCTAGATTTTGTTACCAACCCCTCAGTCCACCTAGCAGTGGTTGGGTAGCTGGGTCTGTTAGATCTGGCGGTAAGTACTTTGCGATAGACTAGCGCCCCATCTAAAGGTTGCAAGAAATTGCTATTGTCCGTTTCACGCTATAGAAACCGGGATAAACTCCGGCTCCATGGCTCTGAAGGACTACTACTTTTATTCACCTTCGATTACCAATGATTAAAGACAGCTCTTAACTTGTCAAACACATTTGCATCTGAGACACAGCTTAAAAAATTTCTGACAAGTTGAGTCATTTGAATTCATTTAAATTTAGAGCAGAATATGCCTCTCAAAAATGAAAAAAAGAATGAGTGGCGCTGTACGAACAACAAAGGTCTAACAGTTTGTGATCATAGTGATTTTGACGTTGAATCCAGTTTACAGGATAAATTTTATCCCGACTTAGTATAGAGACGGTCTTTTATAGGAATCCTTCAGGGCCATTAGACCCATAGAGTCGGAGCTTATCCCGCGTTTTCTATAGGGTTAAACGGAAAATAGCAATTGATTGCTACCCTTTGGATAGGAAGCTAATACTTTCTACTAGGTGTCACAGCATGTGAAGCGAGTGCCCTACCAACTTAGCATGCTTTCTGTTTATTTGTTGTCGTTTTGTTTTTTTCATTTCAATAATAACAATATATCTGTGTAAACCTCTAAAATATTAAATCCCCTTCTCCTGAGAACTGTTAAAGAGTACTGATGATATAAAATAAATAAAATTATAAATTCGCGATAAATTAAATTATGATCTTGGAATTAAACACAAACGATTTATGTTCTTATTTCTTGACAGACATTCTAATATCTTCCCTTATGCCAACCGACGTTTACATACACGTAAGTCTGACACCCTAACGCAATTATGGGCCTAGTTGAAAATTGTTGTTATAGACAATATTTTGCGTCATTTTCTGAGATTTCCATTACAACAATGAACCTATAATAGATTGGGTTATCAGACCTGCACGTCGATACCAACCAATACTAGTTTGATCATTTGTGACTCAACGCATCAATCTGGTATTATTTCGGAATGACTTAGACAAACAATACTGAGTTTACTATTGTTATTATTATTATTATTATTATTATAATTATTATTATTATTATTATTATTATTATTATTATTATTATTATTATTATTACTATTATTATTACTATTATTATTATCATTATTATTATTATATTATTAGTAGTAGTAGTAGTAGTAGTAGTAGTAGTAGTAGGAGTAGTAGTAGTAGTAGTAGTAGTAGTAGTAGTAGTATATCATTATTATCATTATATTATTATTATTATTATTATCATTATTATTATTATTATTATTATTATTATTATAATATATATTATATTATTATTATTATTATTATTATTATTATTATTATTATTATTATTATTATTATTATTATTATTATTATATTATCATTATTATTACTATATCATTATTATTATCCTCATCATCATCATCATCATCATCACCACCGCCGCCACCATCACCACCACCACCATCATCATCGTCATTATTATTATTATTATTATTATTATTATTATTATTATTATTATTAGTGGCTCTGAAGGACTACAGAAGTTTATGTTTAATTGTGGACAAAAGATATCGTTATGTAAAAGACGTTAGACATTAATTTTACATTTCTCATCATTTTCACTTTAAATTTTTTAGAGAAAAACAGTATTCAAAAAGAAAAAACGATCCCAAAAAAATCAACTTTTTACAATTGAGCAACAAACCTCAGGAAGCCTGATAACCAGTCAGACACGCTACCAATGCGTCACAGAGGTGGCGAGGTCTCTGTTGAAAAAATATAAATCATATCACTTTTCAGCCGTCGTGTCTCGTCTTAAACATTACGTGTTGCTGTTGGTTTGGGACCCCTTGTAAAACACTTTCAAGAGCTCAAATGTTTTTTTTATATTCCTCAAATGAGCATGAGTTGGGTCTTGTATGAGTACATTCCACTCTGATAGTTGTTTGAGGAAACCCCATGCAAGGATGGTGGCAGTTGTCATAGGGTTTTGAAGGGCAGAATGACAGAAAGGAGGAGAAAAGAAAAGAGAGACTAGAAATAAAGGTAGATGGAGCAATCGCAACAACAACAACAACAACAATAATAATAATAATAATAATAATAATAATAATAATAATAATAATAATTATTATTATTATTATTATAATATATAATAATAATAATAATAAATAATAATAATAATAATAATAATAATAATAATAATAATAATAATAATAATAATAATAGTATTACGTCGCTTTTCAATTGAGCCTTACGATGAATTTTAAAAAGACCAAAAGTACTTAACATTAACATAACATCAGTCTCTCAACATACAACATGTAATTCAATAATAGTACACATTTTTACAAAGATGCAAGAATATTATCACAGGTGTAAGAATGCTATTTTTTTTTTAATATGTTTATGAAATTTCGATTCAAATAGTAATAAGTTCCTAGTTTGAGTTTAAATGTGACAAAAATGTCATGATGAATGCAATTGGTGATTCGAGGCTTTGAAAAATATGATGCTTAAATGTCAAAATAATAGATACATATTTATAATGAAAGGCATCGAATTTTCATTAATAAAAAATACATGTCATGGATAAACCTTATAAAATTATGTCTCTATTCTGTCTCTTGAACATACACACAAGGGGAAAAGATTTGAGTTGTTTTTAGAAGTTTTAGGTCATTTCAGTACAAGTAAAAAGAGAGATGATTGGAGAAAAGTTGTCCAGTTAAAAGGACCAAAGAATTAAACGAACTTGATCAAATAAGCAACAGAAGAAGATTCCACAAGCAATCCCTGGATGGGCGTATTTTGACAATACCTAAAAGTCCTATCCAGGCACAAGTAAAGGATCCTGCTATGAAAGTTACACTCAAATCCTTACACACCATAATATATTCAAAATTATAATACATAGTAGTACATACCAAAAAGATGATTTTGGAGGAAATAAAATATCATCCCTTGAAAAAATAAAGGGAATACAGTTTTGACTGTTTACCTCTCAGCTAAGAATCCCTGCCACAATCAGGAAAAAAACAAAGACAAGAGCAAGATGGAAGGGGAAAACAGATGTAGGGGGGGGGATCTGTCTACCATGGGAGGAAAAGCGAGAAATAGAGAGAGAGAGAGAGAGAGAGAGAGAGACAGAGAGAGAGAGAGAGACAGAGACAGAGAGAGAGAGAGAGAGAGAGAGACAGAGACAGAGAGAGAGAGAGACAGAGACAGAGAGAGAAAGAGAGGGGAAACGGGAGAGAGGACATTTTTGATGTTTGTTTCTAGGGGTTTTATGGTGCTTGAGGAACTTTAAAATACTTTCAGCACCGGTAACATGAAAGATACTGGGGAAGGTCAAAAGATTATAGATGTGGAATTTAGGTATGCTTGAGTAAAAAAATAAAGAAAATAGATGAGCGACTAGTTTAAAAAGAAAACAGGTAAATGTTGCTGCTCATTCGTCTGTAGTGTTCATTCATCCTGCTTTGTGGATAAAGGGGAAACCCGAAACGTCCATTTTATCTGTTTTCGTATATTAAATTGAAGCTTACATTCAATTTCACATTGTTATTCAAAAAGAGAACATAAAACTATAAACAAAGAAATGACAATATTTCTAAATCATATCATCCATTGACAATCACACCCAGCCTGATTGAGTCAGCTGCTTTAATGAGAGAGAAAGAATAAGGTCAATTCTGTTTCTTTTTGGTAAAATTGTGTGAACTTATTGGACGGAATAACTCTCTACTGGCATAAATATGATAATGGTACATAGAGTGCTGGATTTAAGAGTGATATCAAGTTCAAATTGTGAGTTCAAACAATTTCAAAATTTATCAAATGTTACATATCGAAGGTGTCTGACTCTAACCGTGTAAACATCATTTTTTTAGCTTATATTAAAACCCAAACCCTACCCTACCCTTGTGACCGACAGAAACTTATCACACTCCAATTATTTGGCGGGAATAGTCATGTGATCAAAACACATATTATGTTAAGTGTCATTGCAGAATGCACATTGTTTTGCTTTTTAAAATTTTTCTCAAAATCATCTCTCTCATACGTACATAATTCAGAGTTGGACACCCTCAAAATACTTCTTAAGGATGTAACATGGGTAATAATTATAACCTTTATAATTCCTAGAACTCAAATCTCAATGCACACAGTTCGTTTCTTTTCCATTAATAGAATACCATTCAATTTTACAATGTTATTCACATTTTCAATATTGCTAAAATAGTTCCATGCAAAAAGCATTCATCTTATTAGACAGTAAGAGTTGTTCAATTAACATGAAATGCAATTTGTGACATGTTGACATATCACGTGAATATCATATGACCTAAAATCAGAATTTGGCAGAATTCCTTGTGATGTGCACACTATATCAATACAAAACTACATGAAGTTGAGAATTTTTTTTTAGTGCTGCATATATTTTTTTTAAAATCCTTCCAAATTATAATTAACTGAGCACGCAATATTTCCTAGGGTGTAAAACAGTTGGTAACATAACTTACACAAGTCGTCAGATGGTATAGAATCTATCATGATTTCTTTTGGTTTAAAACTGCTTGCATTTACATATTTCAATTGTTGCAATATACTTTTGCAGGGGAGGTTAAAAAAGGACTCATCTTTGAAATTAGCATTGAATGTTAATCAGTTTGATTTTCATATTTGATACTGGAAGACTCAGGTCCTTCGATATACTTAGGTAATGATGGTGAATCACCATAATGAATAGATTTCATGGAAAAGAACAGAAATGTCAAAAAATATGTGGATTAAAATGTCAAGTAAAATTGGTATTAATAATGAGAATATATAAATGAATAAATAATTTATGCACAGAATGAAACAATAATTATTCAACAATCATTCAGCTTTATTTCTATATCCCAAAAGTAGCAGATTTATTCAACTTCAATCATACAAGTCGCAACTCTGTGCCGCTGACTGTGAGTGTGGTGAGGACAGTGGACATGCCTAAGCCTTCATTATGATATCATGTTTTTTTCGGTCTACTTCAATCATTCAATACACATATGAGAACTGAGTAATTAGATTATATGCAATTTATTAAAATATTCTAGAATATACAACATGTTAATTATGGCAAAACGTGATTTTACAGGAGAGCCGAAAAACTTTTCAAATATTACTTCAACTTTTTACAATAACTATGCGGAGAATTGGTGCAAATTTGGTATCAATCGAAAGGTCTTTTTTTATTCTATCACATTTGATGTATAAAATAGAAAATAGAAACCTGTACTATTCGAAAATCTGAACTTACTGTTATACGGGGTTTTGTCACTGCATCGGTATCCGATTGGAGTGGTGCAAACACCGTATCTCACATTATACGGGGTTTTGTCGTTGCATCATGACGCATGCTATACCGTATCTCGGCGTTTGACCTATATTTTTATGTATTGGGAACCGAGTGTTCTTTTAAATTTATTTACTACTGATAATATTTCGTTATGAAATAAGAGGAAGAGGACAAGGAGGAGGAGGGTGAGGAGAAAAGAAGAAGAAGAAAGAAGAAGAAGAAGAAGAAGAAGAAGAAGAAGAAGAAGAAGAAGAAGAAGAAGAAGAAGAAGAAGAAGAAGAGAAGAAGAAGAAGAGAAGAAGAGAAGAAGAAGAAGAGAAAAAGGAGGAGGGTGAGGAAAGAGGAGAGAAGAGGAGAAGAAGAGTAAGGAAGAAGAAAAGGAGAAGGAGATATGGAGGAAGTGGAGGAGGACAAGGAGGAGGAGGAGGAGGAGGAGGAGGAGGAGGAGGAGGAGAGAGAGAAGAGAAGAGAAGAAGAAGAAGAAGAAGAAGAAGAAGAAGAGAGAAGAAGAAGAAGAAGAAGAAGAAGAAGAAGAAAGAAGAAGAAGAAGAGAAGAAGAAGAAGAAGAAGAAGGAGGAGGAGGGAGGGTGAGGAAGGGAGGACAAGGAGGAGGAGGAGGAGGAGGAGGAGGAGGAGGAGGAGGAGGAGAAGAAGAAGAAGAAGAAGAAGAAGAAGAAGAAGAAGAAGAAGAAGAAGAAGAAGAAGAAGAAGAGAGAAGAAGAAGAAGAAGAAGAAGAAGAAGAAGAAGAAGAAGAAGAAGAAGAAGAAGAAGAAGAAGAAGAGAAGAAGAAGAAGAAGAAGAAGAAGAGAAGAAGAAGAAGAAGAGAAGAAGAGAGAAGAAGAAGAGAAGAAGAAGAAGAAGAAAGAAGAAAGAAGAAAAGGGAGAGAAAGAGGAGCAGGGGGGAAGAAGAAGAAGAAGAAGAAGAAGAAGAAGAAGAAGAAGAGAAAAAGGAGGAGGGTGAGGAAGAGGAGGACAAGGAGGAGAAGGGAAGAAGAAGAAAAAGTAGAAGAAGAAGAAGAAGAAGAAGAAGAAGGAGATTTGGAGGAGGACAAGGAGGAGGAGGAGGAGGATGAGGAGGAGGAGGAGGAGGAGGAGGAGGAGGAGGAGGAGGAGGAGGAGATGATGATGAAGAAGAAGAAGTAGAAGAAGTAAAAGAAGAAGAAGTAAAGGAAGGAGAGAAAGAAAAGGATGGTGAAGAAGAGGAGGCCTGTTATACAACGACAAAACCCCGTATCGAGGCAATGCAATGACAAAACCCCGTATAACTGGACTTACGGGGTTTTGTCGCTGCATCAGCTGATAGAAATAGCAACATACAGTGTTTTAAAAATGTTTAACTTTTTTATTTGTAAGAATTGCCTTGAAATATTTTGTGAGTAGATGCAGGGTGTCATTCTGATCACAATGATATAAAAATGTCTGTTTGACCCAATTTCGAATATACGGGGTTTTGTCGTTGTACGGCAGAATTGAGAGAGAGAATGAGGATAAGGCAACAACGTGATAAGAATCGTGAATAAAAATCTAGCCTAAATGTTTCCTACAAGTGACAAACAAAGCTGAGAAAATCTAAATTCGTGGCTGAGGTAAAACTTTAAAAATCTAAAAGATAAAACACCAATTGAAACTATAATAAAATATCTCTGTTTTTCGTAGTGATCAAAACACAAATGAAATTGAAGAACTTTCCACAGGGTCACCAAGTTCAGTGTTCTTCATAACAATTCATCTCCCAGCAAACCTCATGATAAAATCAACATTCAATTTCAATTTCGTGCTGTAAAAGCATCCTGTTAGGTTCCTTGCTTGAAACTATAGTGCTTTTACAATATAGGCCACTCATTAAAATTAGGTAGCAATTTACTCATTTACACCTGAAAAAGTGTGGTAATTTAAGTTATGTGTCTTACCAATGCAATGTCAATCCAGCTCTTTGCTATCTTTGTCACAAATCAAGTCATTGGCAACGCTAATTGTAATTGTCTTAAACTTAATTTCAAGAACAGAGTCCAAACTACCAAGCTACTGACAATACATTTACTATCAGCCATCATGACAAAAATTGACCAGATAATTATAATTCTATTGTTTTAGAAACGAATGAAATGCAAAGTTCTTTGTATCCTCAATTGACAGTGCAATTCACGTGAAGTCAGCACACTGAAAATCAACTCTCACTTAAACCATTTAGGATAGCCCCAATGTTTTCCCCTCTTTTATCATTTTCGTTAAATTTATGATGTCAACCTTACTGAATGGATATCTGCCTAAAATCAACATCAAGGTAAAAGAAAAAAAATTTCAACCATAGAAAATGAGGAGAGTGGTAGTGTGAGCTTGTATTATCATTCTGTGTGTGACACACGACGCTATTCATACATAACTCTTTATCAGACAAAGGCATTGAACCACATTTCGGATATCCTAAATATTGGTTCCTATGAAAAGAGATAAAGTCAACAAAATTTGATGGTCTCACAGAGATGAATCAAAGTGGATTGCATTGAGCATTGTAATTCAAATTTGTCCACCCGAGTATTCTCATATGATGTCTTTCTCTTATCTTTAAATCATTATAATTTATCACATTTTTCATCTTAAAGATAGTGAAACATAATCTGTGAATTTACAAAGAAATGACTTAATAAAAACTGTAACTAAATGAGATGGATATATCAACGGGGTGAAGTTCCATGTTTACTTCCTACATAATTCAAAATGGCTGACTGTAGAACTTGCACACGTTGTGCTTCTTCCTCTCTCATGCGAACAAGCTCTAAGTCACGACCTTTTAACTTTTCTTGAAGTAAAACAATTTCCTTTTCTTTCTCCTCCAGCAAACTCCTGTGCTTCAGTAATTGCTCTACAAAAAAACCCAGAAAAATGTAAAAGAATTGCGATCATAAATTGTTATTATCATGACAATCGTTATTACTTTGCCATTGAATGATAGTTACAAAGAAAAAAACCTTATGATATGTATCTGTGAAATTTGGCTTATTCTTTAAATTAAAAAAAAGCAAACATTCATAGCAGAAAAGCCTAGTTTCTATAGAGGTGAGTAGACAATAGCAATTGCTTGCCATCAATTTGATAGGTGGCAAAGTACTTTCTGCCATATCTAACAGGCCCAACTACTTACTCATTGTTGGGTGGACAAGGAGGTGATAAAGCCTGTATAAAATTTGTGAGTTTCGTATTGTCTTTTAAAAATAAATAAATCTTTATAAATATCGTTTTCCTGTGAGTTGTACACATTATACAGATCTGCTATGGGTAAGACATATCAAAGATGAATCGAAGACAAATTCGCTCTTCTTACCAACAATAGGGAAAACATCAAATTTATTCAAATGCAACAACCATCTTTTTATTCTTCATCACAAAGTTTGGACATGCATTTTGGTTACTACTGTTTGAGCTTCACACCAGGTTATAGAGCTTGTGTTTTTTTTAAAATTAAAAACAAAAGGATATAAATCGTTATCTTTTGCTATTTAGTTTAAGCCAAAAAATTCATTTCCACGTTAAACGGGTGCAACATTTCACAAAATTATAAAAAAAACAGGTAAGGAAAGAGTTAAAAAGTAGTTTTATTTTTTTATTGGATTTAAATTTCACAAAATCTATGAGAATTTGACAATATTATGAAGGAGAAAAAATATCTTTCCTTACCCGACATTTGTGAATCAACAGTGGCTAGTTTTTCCCTCATCTCCGCTTGAATGGACCTCTCATGGTCCAGTTTGCTCTGGGATTTGTTTAGTTCTAGCTTCACTTTCCCAACCTCTGCCATTGTGTGGTTGTTTTTCTCTGCAAGCTCCTGAAATTAAAATAAATAAGAAGTTATACAGCTGTCTTCATTATGAAAGACATACATACAACACATGCTTAAATTATGATAATGCATCAAACTAAAGTCTTAAAAAAAACATAAAAAGAAAAAAAAACAAAAAACGAGCATCTATATAGCAATAAACACTAAACATTCTCAAAGCACTTTACAAAGGGTCCCTAGCCAACAGCAACACTTAGCATGTAGGATGAGACCTGAAGCCTTTAAGGCGATATTGCAATTTTTTTTTCTTGACAGAGACAACACTGTTAACAGCCACTCATTTTACACCTGAATGTGATGAGAGAATAATATGAGTAAAGAGCCTTTTCCAATGCGCCACTCTGAGCAGGAATCAAACCCTGGACCTTCCAGTCCAAAGGTGAGAATCATACCACAAGACCACAAAGCCGCACTTTACATATAGAGATAAAATTTGAGGACAGACATATATTTCAAGAGAGTCAGCATAGTCATGGTCTCAAGTGAGTAAAGAGCTACTCGACTATGCATAAAGATCTATGTAGAATGAGGCCCCAGAATTTACTAGTTACTATAAATGAAAAACAATTAACGATTTGTTTACAATGAAATAAAAATAATGATGAAATTTAATTAAAAGAGATAAACAGTGATCGTGGCAGTTACAAATAGAGGTATGAATATTTTACGTAACTTATGATAATATGTCAGGTTCGTAAGTTTACGTTTCCAGGCAAGTGATGGGCTTGGATGATCTATTCCTCTGATAACAGGATTGGACTCGTAAAATTCCACTTCCAGGCAATTGGTAAGAGGTTATAGTGTAGTACAGCGGGCTTGGGTTTGATCCTTGAAGATTATACAATCAAAGTTAAAAGCTCCGGCGTCTTAATGGTGTAGATATAATATCTACAAAGTCCCAAAAGATAAAAATCTTCCAGTATATATATAGGAATAGAGCGACTGGCCGTCCGGCATAGATTGTGGAGAGAAAGTGAGTGTAGAGTGTTAGACCTATCAGCTTTTATAATAAGTGGCTACGTGACAGAATGTAGAACGAAAAGTATTCACTAATTAGAAATTAATTCGAGGGAAGGCTATAAAAGGAAAGACGATCTAATATTAGAAGGTAAAGTTTATCTAAGCCTACCGAAATATAACTGGAGTGAGATGAATTCAGTTCTTAATAAAATAAAATTTAATAAGATAATTGTGAACAATCTTTACTGTGACACCCCCCACCCACGTTTAAAATATACTCTTTAACCATTATGGGAAAGATAGATTTTACAAACGGAAGTAAATTTACTATCATGATACTCTAGCATTAATCCATTGTTATGATTTGTGCTACAATTAAATTATTTATTAACTAGACATGGAAATGTTTATATTAACGTAGGTATATGAATGGGCGACAATAACAATGAAAGATTGTGATTACAAATCATTGTGATGAACGACATGATGGCAATGTGATTACAAATCATTGTGATAAACAATAGTGATGGCAATGAAGCATGATTTAAGTCGATGATATGAAGGTAATTTACTGAATGAAATGAATGAAAATGTAAATGGGATATTGACATTTCAATTATTAATCATAAATGAGTGAAAATTCATAACAATAATAGATAAAGAGAAGATTTCCCAAATCATGAATGGGTATGGTATATATATCCAAACAATACTCAATGTTACATTAAGTTGGGTCATCATGTTTACAAATAAAATTATCGAAATTGTGCGTTCTGATTTGGCATAATTTGCGAGGTAACTAACAGTATGCATGGGAGGTTAAGTTATACCCTTCTCACGTGTTTACACTAATCGAGAAAGTAGGTCGGCGTGAATATTTTCACAGCCTGGTATGTGAGAGATACTGAAAGTGTAATTTTGCAAAAATAGACTCCACCTTAGTACTCTACTATTATTCATTTTGTTATTTCTTATGTACGTGAGTGGTTTATGGTCCGTTTCGACCACAAACTCTTTTAGCAGTAGATATCTGCTGAATGTCTTTAAAGCAAAGACGATGGCTAGTCCTTCACGCTCTATTACAGAGTATCGTGATTCTCTGTCCAATAATTTTCTGCTTGCATATAAGCAAGGCATTAGAGTTCCCTCATTCTCCTGTAATAGTACACCTGCGATGCCCTTATCAGACGCGTCAGTTCTTACAACAAATTCTTTTGATATGTCGGGTAATTTAAGAATTGGTTCTGAACAGAGTAATGCCTTTAATTGGTTAAAGCTATTCTGACACACTTCTGTCCAAACAATTTTGTTCGGTGACCCATTCTTTGTCAGATTTGTTAGCGGTGTCGCGATGTGCGCGAAGTTGTAAATGTATTTCCTGTAAAAATTTAGGAGCCCAAGTACTTTGCGTACTTCTTTTTTTGTCTTAGGTGGTTGCAATTGTGCGATTTTTGTTTGTTTTTCTGTCTCGGGTGTCTGTGTCCCATGACCAACGGTATGATTAATCCTGCATTTGAAGCTTCGATATTAGTAAACATAGGTTGCGACACTGTGTCTCTATCAAAATACTTTTTTAGCATATTTGCATGGAATGTCTTTGTTGTGTTGTTAATTTTAATCTCGTAATTAACATTAGATTTTATTGCTATTATTTTGAATGGTCCTTTCCATGTAGCTAAAAGTTTACTCGAGTCATCGGGTAAGAGTATTAGTACTTTGTCACCAATCGCAAATTTTCTCGATTTGCTTTTGCGATCAGAGTATTCCTTGTATTTCTCTGCTTTTTTAGTGACGGATTCCTGTGCTAGCTTACACGTGTCCTCTATTCTGTCTTTTAGGTTTCTTACATATTCGTAAGCAAACATAATTTCGTTATTGTCCTCCTCATTCCCTTTACAAATGTCGGCTACTATATTGATCGGGCCGCGAGGTGATCGTCCATACATCAACTCAAATGGGGAGTAGCCTGTAGATTCTTGGGGTATTTCTCTATATGCAAATAGGATTGCTGGTAAGTATCTGTCCCAATCATCTGGTTTTTCTGCTGACACTTTTCTTAACATATTCTTTAGAGTGCCATTAAATCTTTCACAAAGACCATTTGCTTGGGGGTGGTAGGGAGTTGTGAATGAGTGTTGGATTCCATGAGTTTCATGGTTTCATGCATCATATGTGATGTAAATTGGGGTCCATTGTCCGACAGTATCTCATTTGGTATGCCTATTCTAGTAAAAATTGTCATCAATGCTTCAGCTATGTGATCCGATGTAGTTGATTTCAATGCTATCGCTTCTGGCCACCTGGTTGCGTAATCGACTAGTGTTAGTATGTGTGTATGGTTTCTATCTGATTTTGTTAAAGGGCCTATAATGTCAATTGCAACTTTTTGAAAAACTTTTTCAATAACTGGGGTTGTCTCTAATGGCAATCTCGGTATTCTGCCTTTTGCGACTCTTCTTTGGCATGTGTCACAAGATTTCACATATTCTCGGACGTCTTTAGTAATTCCAGGCCATGTGAAATTCTCGGATATTCTCTTCAATGTGGAAGAGCTCCCAAGATGTCCAGAAGTTATTGAATCGTGCGCTATTCCAAGGATTTTGTTTCTGTAAATACTCGGCGTGACCAGTTGTTTAGCTATTTTGTTTCTTTTCCTATGTAACCTGAACAGAATATCTTTTTCAATGATGTATTCAACTTTTGATTTCGTCCCTTTGTTTGCGATATTGAAATATGAAGTTAAAGTCGGGTCCTTTTTCTGTTCTTCAATGAACGTGTTCCTGTCAAATTGCTGTGGTTCAAGAGAAATAGTCATTGGCTTCTCTGTTGTCTTAGTCATCTTTCTTGTTTCTGCTAGACAAGCTGTTTCTTGGGTTAATGACCATTCCTTTACATCTGTTGGGTTGTCTTTAAGACCTTTTATATTGCCAACAATAACATCAGCGACGGGGTTGGGAAGTATACAGCATTCCACTATTCCTGTATAGTATGGGGTTTCTATGTACACGTTAGCTGTTTCAAAGGTTTCGACTGTGCCACTGAATGTGATGCATTGTACCGTTTTTCCAGTTTTGTCTTCGTCATTGATCAAAGATGCTTTTATTCCTACTGTACTGCATCCTGTGTCTCTCAATATTTTGCAATCAGTTCCATTAGCTTTGCCTTCACAAAAAAATAGCGATCCTGATTTGTGAGTTTGTGTTAAAAGTGACATACCTTTCACGCAATACACATTTATATTTTCTCCTGACATTATTCGTGTCTGATTATTTACACTGGTTTGGAGTGATGCATTTGCAGTTTCTTTCGGATATCCCACGATTTTGTAACATTTGTCTGCTGTGTGGCCTTTCATTCCACAATATTGACATTTAATTATAGGTTTGTTGGTTTTCTTATACTCAGTATTATTGTCAGTGCTATTTCTTGTTTTGTTTTGATAGGGTTGGCTATGGTCTCTATTGAACTGTTTGTTCCATGGTTTGTTACTATGATCATCTTGTTTCACTTGCGTGTTCCGAGTGATTGATCGGCTCGTTCTATTTGAGTACTGAACTTTAGGTGTACCTGGACTCTGAGCAGCGGCAGCGTAGTATGGTTCCTTCAATGTTCTGCTAAGGGGTGTCAATGGATGTGCGCTGTTAAAGTTTTCTGCGTAGATTTTTAATTTGTCCAAGTTTTCTGGCTTTCTCTCTTTAAAGAATGCGACTAAATCTGGGTTGCAAGCTTGATAGATTCGATTCTTCAGCGTGAGATAGTAAAGGCCTGCAAAGTCGTCTTGTTTTACGTTTGCCAACTCAAGCCACCGATTTAGAAATTGAGTAATTCGGTTCACGAATGTATTAAAGTCTTCTCCACTTTCCGGTTTTGCAGTGTGAAACCTTTCCTGGTAACCATCTTCCGTTAATCTAAATCTTTTTAGTAGAGCGTCTTTAATTTTACCATAGTCATCTGCATCTTCAGTTGTTAAGGTATAGAAAACTTTTAGCGGTTCTCCAGATAAGCAGTTAATCAAGGCTGTGGCCCATTTGCTTTCTGGCCAACGATAACCTTTAGCCTGAACTTCGAATCGGTGTAAGAAGGATTCTAGGCAGTCTGAGCGTTCATCGTATGTTGGCATGCGTGGAAGTTTCACGAAAAATTCATCACTATTATTATGTTTTCTTTCATGACCGGTTTTTGTTTTTTCAATTTCCAGCATCATTTGGGTCCTTTTGGTTTCTTCTTCTGCTAAAGCTATTTGTCTTTTTAGTTCCCTTTCTTGGACTCTTTCTTCTCGTTCTTCTCTACGTATTCTTTCTTCGTGTTCTTTTTCTTCTCTACGAATTCTTTCTTCGTGTTCTTTTTCTTCTCTACAAATTCTTTCTTCATTTTCTTCTCTACGAATTCTTTCTTCATTTTCTTCTCTACGAATTCTTTCTTCGTGTTCTTTTTCTTCTTTACGAATTCTTTCTTCATTTTCTTCTCTACGAATTCTTTCTTCATGTTCTTTTTCTTCTTTTACTTTCTCTTCGCACCATGAAAATATTCTTTCCTGGGGTATTTCTAAGTCCTTTGCGAGACTTAAGTATCTTTTATATGCTTCCATGTTGCAATAAATTAGTTACGATGTTTTATATATATTATATTGACAGGATACTGTTACTGACTGTTTTATTTATTTACACTTACTGGAATGAACTGTTCTATTTTTAGAAATCTCTCTCTCTTATTTCAACTTATTATGTATGTTGAATTTGATGCCTTTTATCGTTATATCTTATAAAGCAATGTGTCAATACAATGCGGAGTTATTATGACTTGTGTCAATAACAATGTGTCAATCGCGTGTACTCTAAACTATGTTACTACGAAAAATGTATGACCAATGTGTGTGACTCGTCGTTAGTTTGTGTACAATTATTCGCAATGACGCTAATATACTAGAGTGTGATAACAATAATAGGATGCCAAAATAATCCCAAGTTATCTATCACTAAATATAACACGACGGCTAGTAGACTCCTTTTATTATTATTTAGTTTTTAAAGACTCACTTTTCAGAACATAATATATAAGTGGTTTTCGGTAACAGTAGTATGCCAAAAATGTATTTAAAACAAATCACTATGCAAAACAAATCACGATGTCTATAGTTACCATGTGATGCTAACTCATGTAAAAGAGAATAATGAAGGATATATTTACCAACTCAGTTCGTGGCTGGGACCTCTCTCTTGTTCAATGGTTGTTCAACAATTGTAATTAGGCATTGAAGAGTGTTTAACAGTGATGTCTGAAATACAAAACAATAAAATATCGTAAGATTTACAATAGTTACAAAATGTGTTCACAACACTGAGTGATTGGATGATAGGTGAATGAATCGTTATGGAATGTAAACATATTGAAAACAATTCATGAATGAGGCAAACAACAAAATGAAATGAGTGATATAATAACAAAGTGGACAAGGAATGAATGAATGAATGAAAAACTGAGTGAATAGATGAATGAATGAATGGATAATGTATGAATGAAAGAATGAAGGGAGGAATAAATGTATGAATGATTGGATAAATGAGTGAATAAACGAATGAATGGATGAATGAATGAATGAATAAATAAATGAATGAACAATGAATGAATGAATAATTTATAAATGAATAAATGAATGAAGGAATGAATCAATAAAATGCTATTCAATTTGAATGAAAGAATGAATGGATAAATTGCTATTCCATTTAAATGAAGAAATGAAAAAGAAAAAAAAATTAATCCTGTAAATAGGGAGTTCAATTAAAATATGATCAAGTGGGGCAATTAAGAGTTTTACAATTTAAACTTTAAGGTTAGATGAAATAGATATAAGTAACTAAATAAATTCAATTCTTTATATGTGTCCCCTCCAAAATGTCATGGTCTCAAGTGAGTAAAGAGCTACTCGACTATGCATAAAGATCTATGTAGAATGAGGCCCCAGAATTTACTAGTTACTATAAATGAAAAACAATTAACGATTTGTTTACAATGAAATAAAAATAATGATGAAATTTAATTAAAAGAGATAAACAGTGATCGTGGCAGTTACAAATAGAGGTATGAATATTTTACGTAACTTATGATAATATGTCAGGTTCGTAAGTTTACGTTTCCAGGCAAGTGATGGGCTTGGATGATCTATTCCTCTGATAACAGGATTGGACTCGTAAAATTCCACTTCCAGGCAATTGGTAAGAGGTTATAGTGTAGTACAGCGGGCTTGGGTTTGATCCTTGAAGATTATACAATCAAAGTTAAAAGCTCCGGCGTCTTAATGGTGTAGATATAATATCTACAAAGTCCCAAAAGATAAAAATCTTCCAGTATATATATAGGAATAGAGCGACTGGCCGTCCGGCATAGATTGTGGAGAGAAAGTGAGTGTAGAGTGTTAGACCTATCAGCTTTTATAATAAGTGGCTACGTGACAGAATGTAGAACGAAAAGTATTCACTAATTAGAAATTAATTCGAGGGAAGGCTATAAAAGGAAAGACGATCTAATATTAGAAGGTAAAGTTTATCTAAGCCTACCGAAATATAACTGGAGTGAGATGAATTCAGTTCTTAATAAAATAAAATTTAATAAGATAATTGTGAACAATCTTTACTGTGACAAGCATATCTGTCATGAGGTTGATAGAAAGATCCAGAAAAGGAAGGTCAAAAAATATAAATTTCTTTCTCCAACTTTACGCGATGCCAAGACAGTTTTGGCCATGTTTGATCTTAGAAATCCTGTGGAACAATAAATGACCAAAAGATCATTAATATAAATTAGGCTATCATAGTTGAAATTGCATGTAAGACGTAAGAGCCAGAATACATTTTTTAAACCTCTTCATACAAATCCTTCTTGTTCCATTACTATTAGGCAGACCATTTACCTGACCCATCTCATCCAGTTGACGTCGTAGATTCTCTGCCTCCAGCTGAAGGTTGCTATTTTTATGCTGTAGTTGGGTAAGCAGTGACGTCTGCTGGTTGCAGTGACTTTGTAACTCATCCTTGCTGGTTTGTAAGACACGAATCTTCTCTTCTAATTGATGATGTCGTTGTTCCTAAATACCATAATAAAACGGAAAATAAATAAGAGCATATCAGAGAGAGACAGTTCAAATAGTACAATTGTTAGAACACTTGATTCACAAGCAGAAAAATCAGTTTCAAAACGGTCGGAGTAGTGTTATGATCACTCAATGGTGTTTGGGTACATGGTTCAGTTAGATCTAGTGGCAAGTATTTTACAATAAAGTAGAGTCCTAACTACATAGTAGCAATCAATTGTTATAGTCCGTTTTTGCTAGCTTCTTGCTCTGAAAACTTTTTTATTCTGAATACTCATGTATGAGTCACGAATTTACAAAATATACTTTCAAGACAAAATAAAAGCATGTTTTAAAATGTGGAATTAAAGTAAAATAAGAGAAAATGCAATGGTAACCAAATGTCACATCTGAAATATTTGACACACAATCATCCTGTTCACACTTTACAGGCAATAATATTTTGTCCCTTGAAATATTTGCCAAATTTGATGAAAAAAAAATCGACAACAAGCTAATTCATTTCGATTAAACAAAATGGAGAGTTGGCTTTCAAGACTTGTTAAGTCTTTTTCATGATTAAATGTAGACTCATATTGTTTGCCCTTTATTTAGTGAGTCTCCTTCACCTTCTTCACAGCCAAGCCCTTAGTGTTTTAGAATAGAGGTTCATCTTTTCCTTGGGGATTCCAAGGTTTCCATCATACTCAAATTGTTAACTTTTTCTGTCTGGGCTTGACTTACGTTTTTTGAAAGTCATCATTTCAAATGTTATGAAGAAGATAAAAATAAAACTCACCTCTTCAGACTTTAGTCTGTGTTTGAGGGATGCAATTTGCTCCTCAGCATTAAGCTTGTCTGCTGTGTTTGCTGTTTTCAGTCGGCTTATTTCTTCCTCATGGTCCAGTCTCTGCTGTTCCATTTTGGAGATTCTCTCTCTGAGAATTCTTTCCATGTCTTCACTCTCTTGTTTCTGTCGGAGAAGCTGTTGAATTTTTGTTTAAATTATAAAATAGATTAAAATCAATTCCTTTTAATCTTCATGTGCAAATCAACTACCCTGAAAAATAGATTAGTAACAAGAGCTTTCCATTATTCTTTAACTCAAGACACTATTAGGTAGGTTAGTTACCTGGCAAGAGCTAGTGATAGACATTTTAAAAGTGCGTTTGTTCGGTTAAAATAAGTGAAGCTAATCTTTGATGATAAAAGGTTTCAAACTTGAAAGAAAATAGTTGACATGCAATAAAGTGACGACATCTGACAATAACCAAAACCTCGGCTCCCAGGCCCCACCACCACCGCTACCATAAAAACTAAAATTTAAATAATAATAATAATAATAATTAATAATAATAATAATAATAATAATAATAATAATAATAATAATAATAATAATAATAATAATGATAATAGTAATAATAATAATAATAATAATAATAATAATGATAATGATCATAATAATGATAATAATAATAATAATAATAATAATAATAATAATAATAATAATAATAATAATAATAATAAATAATAATAATTACTATTATTATTATTATTATTATTATTATTATTATCATTATCATTATTATTATTATTATTAATATTATTATTGTTATTATTATTATTATTATTATTATTATACGATGCCGGATACAAGCATGCATAGAGTCAGCTGATGCTCAAATAAGATACTGAATAAAAAGGTAAGGAAACAAACCAGGTTTTGGCTTTATTTCAAGCATTTGTTTGCTTTCAAATATCATCATGAAATTTGTAGGATCATTTTTTCGACCCTCTGTTTATTTCTTTGGCTATTCCATTCACAATAGTTTGTTGTTTTTTTATTTCTAAAGTGTTTCCCGTTGTTAAAGAGGTTTCTATCTTTCATTTGATACCATTTTCAACAAATTTGAACTGCTCATTATTTAGGAATAAACCATTATCGGGTGGCAACTTAATTGTGAAGCACAGTACTATACAAACATCACAGACCCTCACATATAATAATGATCATCCATATGGTCACTGGGCATATCCAGTATCTTCTCATAACATTTAAGATGTGGTCCACATTCACAAAACCATATTAATGTATAACTGTATAAAAAAACCTGCCTCACCTCTTTTTGTTTGTATTGTTCTATGTCTCTCATTGCCTCCTTCTGTCTCAATTTTTCCTGACCAATACGCTCTGGTTGAGTAAAAAAAATAAATTAAGGAAATGTGATCAAATATGAATGGATGAAAAAACGTAACTCAATTTTGAGATCTAGCGGTATGGCATTCTAATTATGACCTACAGAAGCCTGTTTCAAGTCCCACTACTGGCAGCAGAAAGTTTGCCCTATGGAAAGACACTTTACTCACATTTTCTAGTCATACTGAATGTCAAATGAGTATGTGGCTGGTTACAGCTCAGTCTGTCAAAATAAATTATGTAATTGTCTTTACATCTTACAACTCAAGATGCTAAAAGTTGCTGTTGACTTCAGATCCCTAACAATGCACTTTGTGCAGATTTAAAGGATATTGCACTGCATGAAAACTAACATTTTCATAACCGAGTGTGGAAGAAAATATGAATGAATACAAAAAGACTTTGAATGAATGGATATCAGTATAGCAACTTTGCAAAAATGAAAACACAGAACACAGAACATACTGATTGTACCTTACCGTCAAATTGAGAGCCTTTCAGTGTGAGCTCTGACTGTAAATGAGTAACCTGTTCTTTCAGATTGTAGATTGTTTCTTGTTGTTGTCTCGTCTTTCTGTCTAAATCGTCCACCTACAATAGAAGGTTAAAAACTAGTGTGGCGATCACGAGGCAAAGCCCAAGCTGGTTTTTATTTTTACTGTCATCAAACACTATGAGACCTATCTAGTCAATCTGGTATTATGTCAAAATTAACTCATTGGAAAAAATTAAATTTATAGTCAGAAAAATCAGAAATGGAAATTTTAGGGGGTTTTTTTTACATTTAAGTAAAGAGAATAACTAAGAAATACTCACATTACAATAGCGTAACAAAACTCAGAGAAAACTTAGATCTAGAAAAAATGCAATATCATCGTAAAAGAAACAAGCTATGTGCCTTTCAAAAAATTAATACAGGCAACACCAGCATAAAATTCCATAAGTACTTACAACCAAAAAACAGACAAACAAGAGGACATGACAACAAATTTTAAAATCAAGAACAGACACCTACATACACTCTTTCTTTCCCTCCGCTGTTCGTTTATGGAGTGAGCTCCCTCGGGAGTTGATAGAAACTAAATACAATACAATACCTTATTTTGCAGCTGTATATTTTTATCTTGACTTTCAGAGAGTTCTTTTAAAAACTTCATTTCCTCATTTGCTCTGTCCTGAAATGTTCATAATGGGAGAGTATATAAGGTTTTTACACTGCAGTGATAAGATTATGATAAATGATGAGAAAGACGACGACGATGGTGATGATGATGATGCTGACGATGATATTGACAATGATAATATTGTCTAAGATGTTGAAAATGACAATAATATCAATCAAAATGATCAATACAACTTTCTAACCTCTTTTTCCCTTCTGGTCTCATTCAAATGGTTGACAGCCATCTCCTGCATTTCAACCTTCAATTTATTCACTGCTGAATTAAACTCATTCACCTTCTGCTCCGACAATGCAAGCTCTGTCTCTGCCATGGATAACCTGATAGGAAATTAAAAACAAAAACACATTAAGGAGTCAAAACTGTCAGAGTGGGAACCGTGTGATAATAGTGATTTCAAAAAAAAAACACAAAAAAAAAACAACAACAAAAAAACTTTTAAAAACTGAGTTTTTATAGTGCGCAATATCCTCTTAACATGCTCAAAGCGCTTTACAAAGGTCTCAAGCCAAGGGCAACACTAAACACATAGGATGAGAGATTTAACCCTTAAAAGGCAAAACTGATTTATTTCAAATAAATAATTTCTCATTTTATACATCTTGCTATAACTACAGACCTGACTGTTTTCATAGAGACAGCAGTAACCTATGCCACCAAGAGACAAGTATCAAGACCAGACGAAACCCAAGAGTCAACCGTGATATAAGGCCAGAAAAAAAAAAATTAATAATCACTTATTTGTGATTAAAGAACTCGGTGTCACTGCTGAGAGTGAAAATAGACATTTCTACACTGAAACTTGACATATTCGTTTCCAATTTCTAAACCTATTCAAATAAGTCAACACCCTGCAAAGCTAAGCACATACACCAAAAAAAAAAAAATGCACACACTCACACACAAAAGCATATATATATAGATTACAAATGATTATAATGTCTCTTACTTGGCAGCCAGTGAGTTAAATGCGCCTTTCCTCTCATCTAAAGAAAATTGAAGATTCTCGATCTGATGTGAAGATGCTCTATGAAGGACAATAATATTGATATTAAATTTATTTTTATGAAGATGAAAACTAGATCAAATAATAACATCAAACACCAAAGTCTTTAAAACGTATATCAATTCTACCAAGTACTCACTACTGATTGAACCCAGAATCAGCAAAATTCAATGAATATTTTTGTTTTAATTAAAACTTTTAGCACAGGATTTATCACATTGATTATTGCTATCTATCCTCTACAAGCTGGATTATATTTTACTTTAACCTGACAAAAGAAAAAAAAAAAATTTCATGTTGTGCAATATCCACTCTATGTACTCAAAGTGCTTTACAAGGGGGCCCAAGCCAACAAGAATACTTAACATGTTGGATGAGACAAGATGCCAGAGAGGTGCTATTACATTTGTCCCCACATAGACAATGCTGTTACCAGCAAGGTAAACATTTTTATCTGAAAGCAGTTTCAAAATGAGTAAGTCAAGAGCCTTTTCCAAAAAACTCGCGTTTGTTCTACCAAGAACAGGACTTGAACCTAAGGCAAGAGCCAAACAATAATGTCGCAATGTCACACACAATATCATATGGTTTTAATAAGAAATCAGAAACAGCAATGCGACTTTGGCTCCACTGATCCAAGTTTTACTTAAGCTCATGTCACACTGCTGCTACTACTCTCTTGGTGAAAATAGATCATAAAAGAAGAAACTCAAATCATGCTTGATAAGGATTGAAAAGGAAGCACATCCATCTCCATGTGATGTTTGTCCACCATAAAAAGTTATTGAGCGATATCCTTACATTTTTTTAAAGGTCAAGTTCTGATGAGATTTGTCGAGGAAACAAGTTAAAGATCAATGTCCTTTGTTAAGGTCAAAATTATTTTTAAGTAAATTTTCTTTTTAAATCATCTAAATCAAAAAATGATCTGCTTGCCATACTTACTTTTTAGACTTGCGTAGAATATCCTCCTGTTGTTCTATTGTAGACATGAGGTCATGGATCTGTAAATAGTCAATAATTGTCAAAAATGGGGTAATATTTTATGTGGAAAACCCTGGGATAACTATAATCCATATAAAATTAAGTTGAAAGCTCTTGGTGAGTGGGATTGATAAGAACTATGTTGTATTTGATGTGAATGAATGGGACTCATCACCACGACGAGTCTCCAATGACACGACAAATGTCAACACTTCTTTTCAGCACTAGACCATCTAAGATTGTTCATAAAACATCTAAACGATAGACTTTTAGTGAGTATTAGCATTATGAGTAGTGGCATAGCCATAATGATTATTGTAAAAGCATGCCAAGAATACATAATTTTCACTTCAATAAATATTTATGGGTGAAGTTCGAGTTTTCTCTGATATCCAATCATACAGTTTTCATCAATTTGCAAAGCTAATACTGTGGTCTTGCTAAAAATGGCTAGGTCTAGATTTATAGAAAGATAAATAATAGAAGAAACTGTAATTTTAGGGGAAAATGAAGTTTTGTTATAATAGGCTAAAGAAAATACCTGAAGTTTCTTGTCCTTTTCCAGCTCTCTGATGTGCTGTGCCATGGTCTGAGTACGCTTGAAGTTTTCATCCACCACAGCCTGCCTATCTGCATTGTTGCTTACAGCTGTCTCTGTAAAGATAATATATGATGGATATCTTCATTGTTCAAATTATCAACATCCCTCAATAGTATTTCCTCTGAAATGACATCACCACTTAAACACTGATTACAATTATCTCTCTGCATTAATGCATGATAAGTAATCCAATATCCACTTAATGCACTCAAAGCGCTTTACAAAAGGGGCCCCACGTAGCATGTAGGAGGCAATATCACAAATTTTCGGAGCGAGATAGTACATGGTGAGATAATATGAGCAAAGAGTCTTTTCCGAACACTTAACTATGCCCTGAGCGAGGCTCAAACCTTCCGATCTGAAAGCAAGTATTATACCACAAGACCTCATAGCCGCACAGAAGTAAACAATAAGTAAACTTCCTTTGATTTTTTCATCAGTTGGTTTTAGAAATATGGTCACTATTGTCTATTTTTAAAACGTTAGCTTAAAACTTTTCTGTTTTGATTTTAGTAGATGATGATGATATGAAAAAACAAGATAGGTGACTGGTTTGTGCATTGTGTGTGTGTGTTCCTGTTAAAATAATTTGTAATTTAAGTGCTTAGTGTCTGATGTCTCGCAGTTACCTAGCTATATGAATATTCAGCATTATTATTATTATTATTATTATTATTATTATTATTATTATTATTATTATTATTATTATTATTATTATTATTATTATTATTATCATCATCATCAGTATTGTTATAATTATTATTATTATCTATCAACACACCTTGTTTGTGTAACATATTTTTTTTCTATTAAAAACACCCCTTTAACATTTCTGCTTCTTTGTCTTATAGCTCAATATTCTTCTTAACTAATCAATATAATCTTAATTGAACTGTTTTGCAGAAGAGAATCAAAATTTGTTTCACAGAGAAGTATCTTAATGTTTACAACAGAATTAGCCTCATAATAATTAACATATTCATATAAGAAGACCCCTTTACACCTTAGTCGGATTAGAACACCTGGACGATGAGGATCGATCTGTGAGATTAAAGCGATTGAGTCACAAAAATTGTTCATGCAATGTGTCTCCGACTCCAGTTTATAAAACAGGATAAATTCACTGATATTCCTGACAAGTAATTTGAATTCTAGCTTCATCATTACAAGGATACTGTCTTTAGTTGGGAAAGAGTGGTAGACCACAGCCTAAACCAACTGGTCACACAGGTCAAAAATTTTATTTAAATATGTTAAATAAGACAAATTAGTAATGCCGTTGGAAAAAAAACAAACTAATGGGCAATCTTATCCAAGAAATTAATGAGCAAAACTTTACTTATTCTTGCCACTTTTTCAGCATCTACTCTTCCCCAGATTCTCCCCCACACCCTACTTCCTCCCCCTGGTATCTTTGTCTAATAACCCAATCCGACTAATACCCAGAAACAATGTCACTGAAGAGATAGGTGATTAGGCGATGACCACTGTATTGTCTTTATTCTGCTTACTTCCTTCATCCTTAAAATATTCTTCATCCTTAGGTGTTCACCAATTGTGACAGTAAGGCATGATTTATGAAAGAACACAAATACAAACCTATGGATTTGGCTATATCTGATGGTACATTGTTTCCGGCAAGTTCTATACGACATAATGTTTTATTGGTTTGAAGCATCTCCAGGATAGCACGCCCTCCTAGTAATCCACAATTGTTCCAACGCAAATCTAAAAACGAGCAGGATAGGAGAGAAGGGGAAAATTAAATGAATATATATGCCGATCTGTCAATTAAAAAAACAAATTTAAAAACCAAAAAAACATAATAATAAAATGATTTGGAGCAGATTCAAATGTTTTGACCAATTACTTGAAAATATAGAAAATGAAAAAATTCAAAACTAATATTCATGGTACCAATAGTAAAATGGAAGTAATAATAATAATAACAATAACAATCGTGACAGTAATGTGAATAGTAACTATTGCAATAATAATAATACTAATAATAATAATAATAATAATAATAATAATAATAATAATAATAATAATAATAATAATAATAATAATAATAATAATAATAATAATAATAACAATAACAATAATGATAATAATAATAATAATAATACTAATAATAATAATAATAATAATAAAATAAGAAAAGAAGAAGAAGAAGAAGAAGAAGAAGAAGAAGAAGAAGAAGAAGAAGAAGAAGAAGAAGAAGAAGAAGAAGAAGAAAAAGAAGAAGAAGAAGAAGAAGAAGATAGATAGATAGATATAGATATAGTTACTCAAAATGATCAAAAACTATAATCTGAAATGTCTGGCCAGTTTAACTTTAAGTCCCTTTTCTCCATCTGTTTTAACCCGACATAATACTGGTTGAGGTGGTGGATATGAAGAAAGAGACTGCCAATTACCCAGAGACCGAAGATGCATGTTACGCTTAAGGGCACAAGCTAACTCTGTAACACTGTCATGGCTAATCTGGTTGTTTCGAAGATCTAAAGCCCTAAGCGATGAATTGGAGCCAAGGCCATCACAGAACACAGCAAACGATCCATCCAGCATTCCTGTCGCATTCCACTCTAGACACAAACTGGTGGGATATATAAATAAGTAAGTTTTATTAGAATGATTGTGAGGATATAGAGGTATAATCAGGTCTTGATCCATGATGGTGATAATAATGACAGAAATGATGATGATGATGATGATGATGATGATGATGGTGGTGGTGGTGTTGGTGGTGGTGGTGATGAGAATGACAACAAATGTGACAGTGAAGATGATGAGAAGTAGGTGGATGAGAATGAGAAAAACAAAGAGAAAAAGGTGGGCGACAATAACAAATTACAAAGCTCTTTTTTTTTTAAATTAGTAATCATTATTTATGAACTTACATGTATCATCAACATCAAATCTAGTGACAAAGCCAATCAAAAAGGAAGCATTAGGTGGGAGGGACCATTAATTGGGAGGAAACTCACCTGATCAGACTCTTGTTATGCCTCAACATCTTACCCAAAGCTTCAGTTCCTGCACCACGAATATTGTTGCCCTATAAAAGAGAAAAACGTTAACACATTATTTCATAATTATCTACAGATTAAAAAGCAATAATACTATCATCAATATCATTATCAGCTGTGATAATCCTAATGTACTAATTGACGAGTTTAATAACCCAAATTGTATTGGTATCATAGATGTAATGGAAAAGTTCATCTGATCCATAATGTCCATGGAGCTGGAGTGTATCTCGGTTCCCATATTATAAAACAGAAAGTAGCTTGCTTGTCACACTTTAAATAGGACATTACTTTATCACATTTATAGTCAGAAAAATATTAAATGAACCAAAAATTTGTACTCAGTCACCTGACTTGTAAATATGTACTTAGATATATATTCCCACGCAGCACAAACTGTTTGATCTCAATCAAATACATTCCAATAACTGTAACACAAAAATGGTCAAAGAGCATTGTGAAAAAAAGTAGTCATTTTATAGCAGTTGAGCAAAATTTCATTTCAATTCGTGAAAAATTTTTAAAAATAAAATGAATTTTTTAAACACTTGAGCTTTTATATAACACATTATCCACTAAACATGCTCACAGTGCTTTACCAAAAGTAACACTTAACATGTGAGCCTGTTAAGCGATACTAAAATTATTTTTCAGACAGAGACAACAGTGTTAACGGCCAGGCACTCATTTTACAACCTGAGTACAGTGAGAAAATATGAGTAAAGAGCCTTTTCCAAGGACTCAACTCTTTGTCGCTCAGGACTCAAACCCAGGATGTTCCGATCTGACAGTGAATTTCATACCACTAGATATGCACAAATTAAATAGACAACGACAATTAACTTGAGGTAGAGGAGAAAATAACCATGCCTCTTGACCTTATTCAGAAGAACGAACAGCCATTATTCAGTAAACAAGAGAAGAACTATGAGAACTTTACAAGTATTACCTCAGTGATGTGCGTTTATGTAAAAACACTCACTGTTCTTTCCACCTGATCAATTGTATTAACACGAAACTATGTGTAACCTCAAACGTTTATAGTTTGGTTCAAAGAATCTAGTGAGAACTAACCATCCAACTGGTGGTCCAAAATCAATAACAACTTCATCATTCTACTGTTTGTAAAAGACCAGTTATGTTTTTCCGAGTGGGGTTTGTAAATTCTGTGTTTTGATTGGTCAAAAATCTACTGGTTAAATGCATGATACCTTTTGAATGGAAAAGTTCTCTACTTCAAAGTAATATCCACTAGATCAAAATATCCAGCTACTTTATCTTTGCTGGATGGACAGAAGAGTCAGACAAAAAAAACCCAAAAAAAACAGAAGAATAATAGACTAAAACAAAGTACATCCCATCGGATCTAACAGACCCAGCAACCCAATCACTGTCAGGTGAATAAAGAGGTTTTTTTTTAAACCTCAACAGAACTCTGGACTTAAACCAGCCCCTTTTCTCGTGAGTTGAGTGCTCAAGCAATTGAGCTATGATAACCCTATATGTGGTGCTGGGTCATTATGTGATTCATCCATAAGATATCTCCTTTGATATTTACCTTCAAGTCAAGTTTCCGACAGAACGTGTTGTAAGCAAGACCTTGAGCTAACCCTTGGACAGCTGAATGACAAAAAAAAAAAGAATTGAGAACCAAAATACTTGAACAATAAAGCCATTGCGAATTATGCTTATAACAACAAATCACAATCTTTCAATGGTCATTTTACTCAGTCTCCATTCCATTCCAAGAATACCTAAATATAATAATTATAATCGATAATAAAAGGAACAATATTGATAACTTTCAAACATTGCGTTTTCATGAAGGTATCCATTAGCTTGACACCACATCGTTAATTTTTTATAATCTACTATAATCAAGCCAATTTCATTAATGGTGACAAAACAAGTTTATCAAACTTATATATGAAATAATAAAACTTCTCAACAAAACAAAATTAATAACTATCATTACCAAGACAATGCGTCACTGATCATAATTCCCTTGCCCCCCCCCCCCCCCCCCCCCCCACTTCCCCTCTTCCATTTCCTTATCTTGGTGTTTAATGGACTTTGTCTCTAATTCTATCCCAAAATTGTTCATGTTCTGAACATTTCTAAGAATTCTTATATTTTTAGTGATTGTCTGCAAATTGTTCGTGTTGGTTTTCATTATAAGCAAAGCTTCTGATCCTTTTGAAAGACATTGGTTTTAAAGCTATAGTTATAGCTTTGCATGTAGAAAGCATATGATATCAAATCCAGTCAAAGTGAGTTGAGGGTGTGTGTTAAAATGCATACATTTGATGTCTCTGGCTGTTACTCCATCTATACTAAAAAACATGATGTATTCATTACAGACTTGTATTGGATCCTACTGGTTTATGTATATATGGTCAAGCAATGTGGAGGTGTGCCACTGCAACTGTATGTTGTAAAAGGAGTCAAAAGGAATTATTAATTTACCATTCCTGGTCAGGGTGAGATTATATTCTAATATGACAAATAGCATTGCTCTTTCGACAAGAACAATAACAGAAAAGTGAAACTGCCTTCAATGACGCCCGAGTCCCATAACTGTGACTGCTCTCTTGGAGAAAACTGAAATTATAAGCAAATTAATTCTTGGAAATTACAATTCGAAAGACTCATTCACTTCAACAGCCTTGAAAGAGACAAATTGGAGAAACATTACACCAGTCCAATTTATTTAGAGGTAAAGAATAAGAAAAGAAATTAAATTATCCAAGTTAAACAGAATATCAATCATACCTTCATCGTGCAGCATACAGTCAGAAAACTTCAATTCAACAAATGTCCTATCTGATGCCAAGGCTTTTCCGAGGACACAGCAAGTCTTTGGTGTCAAACTATTGGTTGAAAGGTCAAGGACTGCTCTATCTTTAGGTCCTACATAATTTGAACTGTAAAAGATTGATTATATAATTTATATTCATCTAAACTTAATCAAGGATTGTAATGGTAACAAACCATAAACAGTTAACATATGATTTGTAAAGACGAGGGCAAAGCCAGGTGTTAAAACTGGACAACCCCTTGATTTAAAAGATCCTTATCAAATATATTCCCATAATAAAAGTTTCTTGTAAAAAAGTATGTAAAATATATTTTGTAAAATGGGGGTTACTTTTCATGTGAGATACTTGCTTCATACAAGGGTGGGCTGAAAAGTTTTGCATGCAATTTTCGTAATAACTCCCTCAGTTTTGAGAATAATTCGTTAAACAATACAACAAAAGAAAGCTTAAAATCTCAGCTACAGAGTGCTTACTTTATTTTTCGACGTTGTCACTGTCACAACCAAAACAGAGCTGCCAACACCGCACCATTTGACACATCCTATGGGCAAAAAACTAACGTCCTTTTTCTCTACACCAAGATTGGACAGCAGCCTCTATATTTTTATCCCTTTCATAGTGATTTTCTTTGAGATAACTCCTTCAATTTAGGAAATAAGAAAAAATCTGAAAGTGCTAGATCGTTACTGTAGGGTGGATGTGGCAAGGTAGCGAAATTTATTTTCATCAGTGCAGTTTGAATTTGTTGACTTATGTGGGGTCGAGAGTTATCATGTGGGGTCACACTCTTTTCAGTCTAGCTCTAAGTTTTTCCAGCATGCAATATATTGAGATATGAACAATACCTTCAAAGTCCCAGGAAATCATGAGCAGTGCTTTTCTAGCTGGCGCCACAACTTTGAACTTTTGTTAACAAGGAGAGTTCTTGTGTTGGTATCCCATTGACTGGCGTTTGCTCTCTGGGACATAATGGTGGACCCATGATTTGCCTCCAGTGACTATTTGCTGCATAAAGGCATCACCTTCATCTCAATTCCTTTTCATTAGTTTGAAGCAAATTGTTTTTCATTGCTCTTTCATGTCACTTTGTCTAACACGCCGATTTGTCAGAATCATGTTTTCGACTTAGTTTGATTACTGATGTTCGAGGCACTTCGGGACCTCTCCCAACAAATTTGATCTTGAAGTTTGTCTCGATCTGGTTTCCTCCTTCCACGAACATTACCCATCGCCAAACAGTGCTAAAATCAATTAAAGCTTCACTATAAACACGCTTCATTCTGATATGGATTTCAAAGAGTAAACAGCCTTCAGCTTTCAGAAATTCAATAACAGCTCACTACTTGATTCAAATATCTTTTGGTGCAGACATTTTCATTTGTTTATTTTGACCAAGGTTGTTACCCAGTAATAGGACAAAAGAGATTTCATCAGCCAGAGATATCATAGACCTTAGAAATTTTGACACATCAAAGCTTAATTGATTTAAAAGTATTTATACCACATATGAAGGTTCTAGGTCAAATAGCTTTGAAATTATAAGGAAAATTGCAAAACTTTCCAGCCACCCTCGTACTTAACAGATCTAATATGATGAAGATGACGACGACAATCAAGACAAACAACAATAAAAATAGAATCATGTATGTAGTAGAGCTTAATCAGTTTCTTTTGTTTTGTTCTGTTTTTCTAACAACCTACAAGTGTTTTGCAATATTTTATCCTCATGTTGTGAAATTTCTATTAGACACGTACATTTTGAACATAGACAAAATAACATGACATGGGGGGGACTTCTAAACCTTATGGCCATCTCTGATGGGATGTGATATAATACATGTAAAAAGTTTTTCTCACACCTAACCCTCTAATGGTAGGGTTTGAATTTACTGTAATCTTACATCCAATTTTTCTGCTTTTACCCAGGAAGCATTAAAAGTGATGCAGCTAAGGCTTCAGCAACGGACAGGTGTTCAGTTATAATGAGATTAAGAATGAGAGAAAGAATTATTGTCATGACACCAAAGAATTAAAGCCAGCAAATTTTTATGGTCTCAAAGTTTTTGATTTTCATCATTTAAACAAAATTCAAAACCAGCTAAATGTTTCAAGATTGAATTATTAATTACTTTATCAAATTTATATAATAAGGTCTCGATTCAGATACACTTACAACCTTTATTGTTACATTTGGACTTAACATTCTAAATTCAGTTTTTTTTTTACACCAGGTTCACTCCTACATTTCACAACCTAAAGGCAGTGGACTACATTTATCGAATTTTAGGAGGAGTACATACCTTTTCAGTTTCTCTAAAACACTGTCTTGAATGTCAGTATGATGATCTCTGCATAGTCTCTGATAAATCTGTCGGAAGTCCTCCATGCTTTCACCTGTGTAAAATCAAAGTTACAATGTGATATACGACTGTAGTAAAGATACAGATAAAGGTTAAATGGACAGTCTGGTATTTATGCCTTGTTCCTCAGCATGTTTGGCTTTGGTTATTTTCATTGTTTTGATTTGAAATATTCGCTTTGTGGTCTTATGTGCATGTCACATGGCTTAAGATCTGATTTTGACTCTAGTGATAAAAATATTGCATTGAGTATATTCGTTTGACAAGGGTTTATTCTGTTAGTGTAGAAACATTAATAAATAGGATGTGTTTTGAAAGGAGAAACAATAACATTTTCAAAGACTTGACTTGACTTGACTTAGATGCCTTTCGCGTCTCGACCGAAAGATCGGGTCGCCTTGGCTGTTTCCAGTATTTCCTGTGTGAGGTGTCTCCAATATTGCCGGTCCTCTGCTAGGGTTCTCAGATTTTCAAGGTCCCCTGCCGTTATGAGACTAATGCTTTGTCCAAGTGTTGTGAGGTTTTTGTTTAGGATCACAGGGAGTGTTGTGATCGGTCTTCCTCTGAAAAGGTTCCCGTGTTTTTGGAAGTATCCCGACATGGCTTGGTTTGCTGGTATGTTTTTGTCCCTGCGTAGTATGTGACCGAAAAGTTGCCATCGTTGTTGTAAAATGTCAAGGGAGATTGGTCTTTCTTTTGTGATCTTATAGAGTGATTCATTTGAGATCTTTTTGGGGTATTTGATGTCCAGTACCCTTCTTAGCTGTGTGCGATGGAAGGCATCCAGATGTTCTTCTTCGGATTTTGTCAACGCCCAAGTGCCGCAGTTATACAGAAGTACCGTTTTACAAGAGCATGGTACAGTTTCAGTTTGGTTTTTCTCTTTATTTTGTCACCTCTAATCCATACATTGGTGAGTTTACTGAGTGCGGCGTTTGATAGCTGTTTTCTTCTTTGTACATCCTCGGTGTCTCCAATTAGTGAGCCGACTTTCTTTGTTCTTTTCCATTCCTCTTTGTTCCTCGATATTGTTGTAAATTCGGTTTTATTGGCATTGACTTGGAGGTTATATTTCATGAGGGTATTTTGTATGATGTCTATATTTGCTGGTGTTGATCCAATAAAATCGACATCATCTGCATAGGCGATTTCTCTAGGGATTGCATTCTCAATATGAGTCGTTGGTTTTGGAATGACTTTTCGAACTTCTTTCAGAGCGTGTTCTAAGTATATTGTGAACAGAATCGGGCTCAGACTATCTCCTTGGGGGGTCCCGATGTTACTTTCGAACTGCGTCTGTTTTGTGGCCCCGTATATCCTTGGTTGTATCTTTGTGTTGCTGAGGAGAAATCGGATTATTCGGAGCTCGTCTTCGTCTACTATTTCAAAGACAAAATTTTTATTTCTGTAAATCTAGCAAAAATAAAACATTATTAACTACAAGTAAATTGGCACCCTTTAATTGTCGTATCAGATTCAGTGACGCCTAATAGATCTACTCAATATGCAAAACAAGAAATTTTCACTATAATGATATGAAAGAAGGCGTCAGGTGTCTTGCAAACTGCTAGAGATCATGTGTTATATTCAAATGTATCTGTAATGAAATGGTACTAGGGACTGAGACAGTAATAAAAAATTTGTTTTTAAAACTTGAAATTTTATAAAGCGCAATATCCACTAAACATGCTCAAAGCGCTTTACATAGGGTCCCTGGCCAACAGCCACATGTAACATGTATGACAAGACTTGGCACCTGTTAAGCGATATTACAAATTTTCATTCTCGACAGAGACAATGTTGTCAACGACCAGAACTCATGTTACACCTGAATACAGTGAGAGAATGTGAGTAAAGAGCCTTTTCCAAGGAGTCAAATATGCACCGCTCAGAGCAGGGTTCAAACCCAGGACCTTCAGATCTGAAGGTGAGTGTCATACCACATAGCCGCGCACAGGAGAATCACAGGACTGGACAGGCATATAAGGTGAGATATAATATGAGATCATCTGTATAAATCACCCTGGGTGTGAAAGGTGATGGTCTCTGTCTCTCTCTCTCTCTCTCTCTCTCTCTCTCTCTCTCTCTCTCTCTCTCTCTCTCTCTCTCTCTCTCTCTCTCTCTCTCTTACATACACACAAACACACATGCATAAGTGACTGCCTTATGGCTGGGTTAATTATCATCATCATCATCATCAAAAGGAGCAGCTGTCATCTCTTATACTGCCCCTTCAGATCAAGGCCATACAAATATGCAGGGGCATGACTATTTAGATTTTTATAAGACAATGGAACATATTTTACAGATGATGCATTTCTCAACAGGTAACCAAGCAACTCTGTAAGAAGATTAGAAGCAGATGATTTTTTTGTCTTTTTTCTGAACTAGTCTAGCAGCATTGTTTTGTGAAACTTGAAGCTTTTTAATATTTTCTTTGGAGATGTTAATTAACAGGGATTTGTGATAATCTAATCTGAATAATACTAAGGCTTTTATCAGAAGTTCAGCTATGTTCAATGGAATCAAGTGTCTAAATTTACTTATTCTTCTTCTTCTTGATGATTGTGGAAATACTAACAAAAGAGTGATAATGGAGAGGCTTTGGATCAAAGCCTCTCCATTACACTCTTTCATTCGTATTTTCACGATCCCAGGCTTCAGATGGACCCCACCGCTCTCTACTTTTGATGATTGTGGGTAACATATGAAAGTACAAGTGAGACCGAAGTGGGGACTAGTGCAAACAAACTGTTTTCAGGAGGAAAAAAATATCAAAGGAGAAATTTTGGATGAGATGATTTGGCATTGCACAGTACCTGTATCTGATTACTCACATCCCTAACACACATATCCAATAAACATAGTAGTATTAGAGTAAAGTAATGTGTTTTCAATACCGCATCAGTACATTAAATGACACTACTATGGATCCTTCTCATCCACAAATCGTATGCTAGGTGTTAATAAAAAGAAAAGCAAAAAATCCGAGATTTTTTTGTTAGGATTTGATGAAATATAATAATAATAATAGATCTTTATTGTCCATAAATATCAGTCATAGTTAGTGTTAATAAAAAGAAAAAGAAAAAATCCTATATTTTCTTTTTGTTAGATTTCATCGCTTGGGGGGAACAATGAAATTTGCGGTGAATTTAGTAAGTAAGTAACAACTTTTAATCAATCATTTTTTCTACATTGAATGACTCTTTTATTTCCTTGTTTCAATTGTGGATTGCCCATAAATTGCCCATAATAAATATTTGTTTTATACAAAACCATCATATAAAGGCGATTTTTGTTTTTGTTATAGCTTCAACAATCCTATTTCTGTGAGTCCCAGTGATGCCCGGAAATATGAAGTGACAAAGGTCACTATCTCATTGCTTGAAATATTTTGCAATCTAGCATATCATTAGGTGTCTCAAAAATTGCAAGATATCTTGTATTAAGTCAGTTATCTCACAATTTGCGAAACATCTAGTTACTTCTCGTGAACAAAGTTAATTGGAGGTCTCAAAATTTGTCCTCAACTTAACTTTCATCATGTGGAGTTGATCAATGCCATACTAAGCTTAACTGCCTGGAGAAAATATTTACCTGAGGCTAAATTAAATCTGAAGTCACTTTCACTTAAAGACTAATCAGTAACATGTTGTAGGGAATAATATGCATTTCTATTGTATGTTTCTGTATGACATTTCGATCGAGGTTGTTGTGAGATGTTCTCATGTTGTTGTGCTTTTCTCGTGAATTTGTTACATCATGTCTTGTTTCAGGCCACTAAATAAGCTGTTGCAGACTTTCATTCATTTTCTTTGCTGTTTGCATCTTGCATTGAAATCGATCCATGAAGGAATAAAATACTACTAAACCTAAGTACAGTGCAACCCCTAGATAACGACATCACTCAGGACCAGAAAATTATGTTGATAACCAGGGGTGTCATTATTGCGGGGTTTTCAAGATGACAGCAAAAGGGGGCATGTAGAGACCTGTGAGTATAACGATGCTATGCGCAGACCAGTGCCTGTAATAAGACATACTCCAACCACATTAGAATATGTATTTTTCCTATTCATAAAGGTTTTACCAGTTACACTTTCACTCTCTGATGTGGATTGCCATTGTTTTGAGGGTAAGTAGTGCTCAGCCCACTCTTGACAGGCTACTTTATAAGCAAAATGAAAGTGATCAATTAAGGAGCGGGTATTGGTATTAAGGAGCGGGTATTGGTATAAGATAAAGATCAGAAAAAATGTTTCTGGCAATGTTTCCTACACATTTTTTCAGATCTTCATTTTAAAAACAAAGCCATGCCGCTGTTTAAATCTATTGAGCCAACCATTGCTTGCTTAAGAAATCTGCTACCCCAAGCTTGTCTACAATAACTTTTGCCAGCTTGCAGATGATAGGAGCAGAAGTCAGTGCATTGAGGCTGTACCAAAAGGTCATTTTGATAACAAAGATTCTTAAAATCAACTTTTCCTCTGATTTTTTCAGACCAAGCACATTAAAAATTGTTACTACATGAATCAGCAAATAACTTATTTTCTTGAACAAGACCAAGAGATGGAATAATTTTGCAATCAAACCTAACTTTATCATAAATTTAACATGAGTCGACGACAACAAATACCGGGTCTGTAATAATCAAACACGATACCAGATCAAAAATATTCAAACACCAAGTAGTATTCACACACCTGATCAGGTTGCCAGCTACCAAAGTAGCCGGAAACCAGAGCGGGAGGTCACAAGATAAGAAAGATCAATCCTTTTCACCTTGATTTAAGTCATATTGGTGTTTGATATTCCATCAAGGAGATCAAAATGTTGTACTTGTACATAATGTTTTCTTAATGTTTAATGGTGATATTTGATTTCTACGAAATTATTATTGTAGCCAAGACTCTTTTATGGTATTTATACTAAATAATTACGAATAAGTTAGAATTTTTTTTGATTATTGTTCCCTTCACATATAAAAATATTAGATCTTGGTCTATTTACTAAAATAATTCTGGCCAAATCAAATTTCATGAATACTTTTGATCTGGGATGCAAGTTGTTGACTCCTACTATTTGCTGCTTGTAATCGGTTGACCCAGGATTCATTCACTTATTGATCACAACCCTACCCAAACAGGGGTTGTACAAAAATGTATGTTACTATTTTGGCATTTTTATTAATAAGAAATAGAACAAAAAAGCATGACCAGAGATCAATGTCACAATCCAGGGTCATTATTCAGGGTTGTCGTTATCCAGGGATTGCACTGTATGTGTAATCGCAAACTGGAATTTAATCCCAACCTACCCATTCAGGTAGAGAACATGCCTTGTGCATATTATTAATTTCTTTTATCTTCCTTCGAGAATGAGATGTAAAAACCTATACATGACAATATCTACAATTCTGCCAGGAATGGTTAATGGAATCAAAAATGATTTCTTTTGAGATATTATGCGACGTGTGCTGATAAGATTGTGAGACCAATATGTAATCGTGTTAAGATATAAAAATATGGAACATAATGTCCAGGGGCATGAAATCTTTAACTTTTATTTTGAATATTACAACTTTACACATCTAGCAATGGCCAAAAAAAAAGACTTTTTGACAAGGCACGGATCTTCGCAAACTGTTGCAAATAGGCTACATGACTATTCACAAACATCTGTCAATAGCTTCCAGGCTACTCGCAAAAGGTTTAAAATTTGAAAGGTTTGAAAGGCCAGTGTTTCCCAAGCTCTTTTTGAACCCCACTCCACTTTTTTCGTGACAAATTTGTGATAACCCACCAAAGAAAACATTTAACATCCTGTAATAACTTTTAGCAAAATAACTTTAATTTTATGATGGGTCGTTGTTACTTGAACCCCTGAGGTGCCAATAATCTAGTCACTATTCTGACACCTACCCCCCCCCCCCCTTTCTGATCATTTGTTCGTGTTTCTGAGCGAGATTATTTACTTATTTTTATCTATTTGTGTCTCTGATTATTAGGTGTTTCTTAACAAGTTTTTCTTTTCTTTTTTGTTTCTCATTTTTTTGTCTTGATTATTTTGTTTCTGAGCAAGATTTTTAAAATATAATAATATAACTTTATTTCTCTCTGATCATTTGGTTGTTTTCTAGATGAAGAGATTTATTTATTATTTTTTTTTTGGATTATTTATAGCTATTTATCTATTTAGTATGAACTTTTTGTTGCCTCTGATTGTTTATTCTGTTTCTAGTGAGATACGTATTCATTTCCTTTTTTCCCCTGTTTCTGAGTGAGATTTTAAAAATTCATTTACAAAAATTTTTACCAATCGAAAAAGATCGGTTAGGGGATGAATATTACAATTTGCAATATTTTAAAACATAAAAAGCAACTAAAATAGAAAAAAATTATATGATCTAAAAGAAAAAAGGGGTGGGGCATTTATCATTAGCAACATTCTGGAGAAATAAGGGAAAGAAAAAGAAAAAATTTAAAAAGTGGTGGGGATGGGAGTCCAACCCCCATAATCATAGTCATAGCGTTGATTATGACAAGACTTCTCAGACAGACGGCTTACCCATTCGGCCACGCTAACCACATGAATATCGACACATATTGTTTATATATAGTAATTTACTATCCCTCGACTGATTTATTGTTTAAGTAATTTTATACTTTTATTGATATTTTAATTTTATTAACTTTACTTATTTCTCTGTGTGTGGCGAAGGTTTTCACTACTTCTCAAAAGTGAATAAACGTTAAACAGAGCAGAGTTCCAAAAAAGCATCTGTGTCCAATCACCGGATAAACGTTTGTGAATAATCTACTGGCTATGGGCAAACGTTTGGGGATAGCCTACTGATGATGATAAAATGATGGCTATTGATTGGAAGTAATGGAAGTGGATTGGCAAACGGTTGTGAAAAGAATACAGTTAGCCATACACACTTCGTTTTGACACTTACCAAAATTTCATACGATGAAATTTAGGAACGTACGTCTTCTACTCATAAAATATCCACTCAGTGTCAGTAACTGATAAGACAAGACAATTTGGGATTCTTATCAGTAGTAGGATGTGTTAAATGTGGACTCTTAATATCATATTATAATCATGGCGACGAGTCTGAACTTGAGTGATAGTGATAGGGGCTGGAAATCAATCAAATGTCCATTGTGTACTTAAGAATAC
>NC_088364.1:25579736-25582236 GCF_034508935.2 Berghia stephanieae | reverse complement strand
TTACAAGACTGTATTCGAGAATCCCAGTTTTGTTAGTTCATTCTGAGGACTTTCTTTTTATCTGTAGAAGATATTGAATGGTTTTTCCCCTGTTCTTTTTAAGAGCCTAAATGGTGCATATTAGTTTTACTTGAGAATTGTCATGCTAAAGTCTTATTTTCAGATTAAATCTATTAACTCTTTTCCGGATACTTTTTAGATGAGACGGATTCGCTGTTTCATCCCTGAGGCAAGCCAACTCATTATTCCTTTTCTATTTTCTTTCTTCTCATTTTTTTTTTGTTTCACGACCTCTATGGCGTTCTCTCGTTGGTCAGCTAAAAATAGAGAGTTATGGTTGAAAAAATATCGCAATTTTCAAAACGTATTCTTATCACATATATGAATTTTTTAAAATAAAAAATTATATTCTCTTTATTCATCCCATAGGGGAAATTTGTCTCTAGGGCCTATCCTAAGGGAAGACTGGAATAACCCAGGCGTCAGCCGCAGTGCAGCGCCACAAATTGAGCTAGGGCGAGCAGACTTGCTCAAGGCCATACAGCGCAGTGACGGGTGATCGAACTTGGTACCTTTCGGATACGAAGCAAAGACCGTACCTCTGAGCCATGCTGCTCCCACAAAAAAAAAACAAAAAAACACACACACACACGCAAAACACAAAGATATTTCTATTTCTGTTTTTGAGAAATAGGGTTGACTTTAAAAGTGAGCTGCTAACCTCTGACCACCAATAAGAAAAGACTTTTGTGTTTATTGCTTCAACCAATATCATATCCACAACAAAACACTCCCACTACCACCATTACCACAGTAGCTTAAAGCATCTTCAGCTGCAGCACCCCTGTTATCAACAATCAAAGCCACCATTGCTGTCTTTCAATCGTCTTCGTCGCCGTCATTAGATAAAGAATGACTATTAAAACCACCACCACTAAAAGATCATTATCATCATCATTACCATCATCATCTTCCTATTATCATTATTATTTTTATTATTATTATTATTATTATTATTATTATTATTATTATTATTATTATTATTATTATTATTATTATTATTATTATTATTATTATTATTCTGCTTATCAACGCACCACCGTCATCATCATCATCATCATCATCATCATCATCATCATCATCATCATCATCATCATTATCATCTTCATCATCACTACCACCACCAACACCACCACCACCACCATCACCACCACACCAATTATTGTCACCTACAATGACAGCAGCAGCACCACCACCACCATCGCTATCACCATCATCACTCTTTCCGTTGCCGTCGTCGTCGTCATCATCATCATCATCACCACCACCATCATCATTATCATCACCACCACCATCACCAGCATTACCATCACCACTACCACAATATCATCATCATTGCAACAATACACGTATCGTCACCAACAGCAGCACCAGAGACAGCACTACGGACTACCATCAATACTAACCGTCATCATCATCATCCTCATCATTATCATCATCATCATCATCATCATCATCATCATCATCATCATCATCATCATCATCATCATCATCAATCATCTTAACCATTAAAAGTAAACACAGAATACAGGGTGTATTTTTTTACTACAGGATAAAGAATTGAAATAGCTTAAAAACTAGAAATGATAGAATCATCTAGTTTTTTTGCATAGTTACTCATCACTATTCACGTTTTTTTTTTTTTTTTGTGGCAAAAATTTCAGGAGATGCTGTAGAATGCAGTCCCGTTTTGTTTGTTTTGTTTTGTAAAAAAAGGAAGAAATTTGACTCGAGCAATTTTTTGACGCGTTTTTAATTTTCTTCCAAATTTTGGGTCAAATTTATCCCTTCTTTCAAAAAAGCGCGACTGAATTGCAACGGATTATAGCATCTTCCTGAAATGTTACCAACAAAAAACTTGAATTGTGATGGAAAACTATGCAAAAAAAAAAAAGATATATTTGTATCATTTCTCGTTTTTGACCTATTTTCAATTAGTTATCGAGTTGTAATAAAGAAAAACACCCTGTATACCAATGGGTGATACAATGCACGATAAACATTTGTTTAACTAGAGCTTTTATAAAGATCAATGTCCATCACTTAATGTACTCAAAGCGCTTTACGAAGGGCCCCTAACAACCAGCAACACTGAACATGTAAGGAGAGACATGACGACGGTTGATTTTACCTTTTTTTTAAATCAGAACAATATAGAAAATAATAATACTAGATTTATCAAAAGATGAAGTTTTAAAATTCCAAAATTGAATTTAGATTTTAAAATCCAACGAGAACAATCAGGATTTCTAAAATACAAATCTGATGTATATCCTAACTACCATGAGTCTTTTCGTTATATTGATAAAGGAATGACACAATATAATTATATACGTATAGACCAGGTCAAAATTGTCAATTTGCAGCCATCTGATGTCGTGAAGAGTTAAACATCCTAGTTCAATAGGATGTGAATTATTGTTCTTGCCAAGTGCTATTC
>NC_088364.1:25564736-25574736 GCF_034508935.2 Berghia stephanieae | reverse complement strand
AGAGAGAGAGAGAGAGAGAGAGAGAGAGAGAGAGAGAGAGAGAGAGAGAGAGAGAGAGAGAGAGACCACGTCCCGTTGTGCCAAAGCCTTCGTGAACTTATAGTCCTAAACTGACCTAAAAGAAAAAATAATCAAGTCACAAAACAAGACGACGATGGCGAAAAAAGTTGCTGACTGTGAGTTGTATTCAAGAGCTCAAACAATGGAATCATTTATTTAATACTCTTCAACAGTCGTAACGTCACTTTCTTCCTAATGACGCATGGTAACTTAGTAACACTGGCTCTAAACGATCGGAACAACGGCGGATGCCCTTATGAAATATTTCTTCGGCGAGCATAAAAGCGTATCTAGAGGGAATAAAACATAAATTTGATCATGTTTTGACTTTTACACATTCTGATCACAAGGCATATGAAAAGTTCTAGCCAGCATGAAGAATAAAAAGTAATGATTTTCTTTGTTTAGAACCAAGATGGCCGCCGTTGCCAGGCGGCGTGACATCAGACTACTGAATCCAATTGAGCACCACTAACAACTCATTGTTCATTTATTTTTTTAAACGTGTAATCACTAGCATGCAAAGTGACATAAATCTGTGGTCAGTCTCAAGCATTGCCATCTTAGGTTCTTGCCTGACCCAAAACAATCAGACCCACAACGTGTGAACATTTATCACAATACTGTATGTGGACACACCAATGAAGGAATTGCATTGCGACACCCGACACGCCATGCTGATTTTCCAATCGCCTAAGACAAGCACTGGATAGGACAGTTTTCGAAGGGTACGCCTGTGTAGACAAGTGCCCCCCACCCCCCTCCATTCTATTCTTACAGCGTTTTGTGTTGCATAGCGTGGTGGTGTGTGTTTGTTTTTCTAACCGAGTAACTCAAGAATGAATGATATTCATTATTTTGCCGATAAAAGAGTATGAATTTACGAAACCAAGATGCGCAAACTTTGAGATCATATAGAAGTAACGAAATTGACATAAATCAACTATTTGTTGTTGTTTTTTTCTTTTAGCCAGCTACTTTAATAAGTAGTTCTCACTACATTGTGTCAATCAGACTATAAAAGGTTACACGTTGTTTTGTGTGTTGGTAAGTTATAGATAGAATGCGCTTGGCCAAGGAGTTCACAACATTGCCATCCGGAAGTATAACGGACCAACACACAAACTCTGTGTAACCATGAACTTTTATAGTCTGGTTAATACAGTTTAGTGAGAACAACTCACAGACGCGGATGGCAAAAACAATAACAAAGGCCTGAGTGACGTCATCTGCATACTATCTATATCCGGCTTGGGGCTGTTATAAGCGGTGTTCACGTAATCGTCGAAACACGGATTAAACGAACTTTTCCAGCTGCCTCATGTTAGCCCATGTTGTTCGTCGAATGCATGTTGCACTGTAAATATGTAAAAGTTAAAAACAAAGAGTAAAAAAGATCAAATTCATGCATGGACATTATAGATACACAAAATCGTATATAGATACTAAGATTGGGTCAAGTTGGTGCATTATAAATAATTTTTCATTACAGACTTGTTGATCACAAGCTTATTTCGTAAAACCAAATCTCATTCATCGTAAAATGAGAAAGCAATGGAAAGAAAAGCATTCGCAATTATCAACAATAAAAAACATATTTTATACCATGAATCAGTCTTTTACCATCTGGGAGAAGGTTTTGTCAGTTTAAATGAGAACTAACAAGCACCATCAACAATATAAATATTTAATATTTTATATGGTTCAGCTTCACCAAGGACTGGCAGGTTGGTTGATTGACTGATTTATTTATTGTTAGATTGATTGACCAATTGTCAATGGTGAAAATGTGTCATGTCAGGTTACCACAAATGTAACAAATTGAAAACGAAATGCATCTGTCCATGGTTTGTGTACGTGTGTGTGCGCATGTGACAGAGGAAGAGAGATCAAGAGTGAGAAGGAGTAGGTAGAAGTGGATCTGTTGAATATTACAGTTCCCTTATAACGTGATAACAAGTGTAACTAAATGACAAATTACTATATTTATGAACAATAAAGATTTATCATTATTATTATTATTATTATTATTATTATTATTATATATTATTATTATTATTATTATTATTATTATTATTATTATTATTTTTATTATTATTATTATTATTATTATTATTATATTATTATTATTATTATTATTATTATTATTATTATTATTATTATTATTATTATTATTATTATTATACGTACTTCAAGGCGTGGAGTTCCCTATCAACTAAAGTTTTGAAAGCATTTATTGTTTCAGCATATTTTGTATGTTCCTTAAAACCATTACTTGTCCCAAAAAATATAACATTAAAACGATTTAATAGCGTCTTTTAGTATCGAAATTATATTAAGATTAGTTTTTGGCAGACGAAAGTTTGATCATGCAACCCCTTTGTTGACCTCTCTCCACTGGTTGCCCATTTAAAAGCGCACATTTTATTACAAAGCAGCGTGTCTTGTTTATAAGTGTTTGACTAGTATAGTACCGGTCTATCTCACAGATCACGTGGTCACGTGCAAATTTGAAACTTTCACTTTAAGATCATGTAAGGACCAAACGAAAAAGATCAAGAACAAAATTTGGTGATAGATCATTTGCTTGTTTCGGCATCAAGATTTGGAATAAACTACCGCGTGGTCTGAGGGAGTGCAAGTCTTTACGTACCTTTAAAAAGAATCTCAAGACACATTTTTACTGTATTTGCTTTTATTGACGCTTATGAACCCTTGATTTGGTTATGAATTTATTGCAATGTATGTTCTATTGTATGTTTTTTCCAAATTGATAATTTAGATTGTAAAGCGCCCAGAGCTTGTGTTTTACACGAGAATGAGCGCTGTATAAATGTGTATTATTATTATTATTATTATTATTATATTATTATTATTATTATTATTATATTATTATTATTATTATTATTATTATTATTATTATATTATATGGAATGACAAAAACGCTCCACTGAATTAAAACGCTTGTTAAAGTTCTCAAATCCCTCTTTTAACTTTTCAACATGTCGATCAAATTGCGCCGTAATTAAAAAATTATCATATGGATAGGTTTAAAACTTCAGCACAATAAAGAGTACAGTAGTTAAAGGACAGTATTGAAAAGAAATGGATTTGTAAATTTTTTGGCATAATTTGCATATTTGGCCTTTTGATATGAAAAAAAAATCGATGATGGTGCACTTCGATTTCAGTAAACGTTTGAGATAATATTCCTGAGTAATAATAATAATAATAATAATAATAATAATAATAATAATAATAATAATAATAATAATAATAAATGTCATTTATATAGCGCTTTACCCCGTTGTCACAGGCTCTAAGCGCTTTACAGTGATATAAAACAAAACATATTACAGTGAGACAAGTGTGAAGGAAACGTGATACGAATTCAATTTAACAACAACAAAATATGAAAATAATAGATCAGTAAAATTAGGTGCCCCAAACGTAAACAATAACAAGTTGCTAGTGATTTCCGTTAGGGACCGGAATAATTTACGCACAATATAGGTCTCCCAATTTTGTAGTTTGAGTTGTAGGCAATACACTTTCAGTATTGAAAATATGTTTACATAAAATCTAACAGTTGCAGAAATAATAATATAAGGCTAAATTATTATGAAAATCAGGCTCCGAATAATTCTCGTTTTGTTCACACCAGCGCAATAATTTGCTCTGGTCTAAAAATAGATAGACTGTAACTTTTGATAAATTTTACCTTTTGTTCCATAAAATATCCATATCTAGACATTATTTGATGCATGATCGAGTATTTATGAATATGTGTTTCTTTTGCCACCTAACAGCCAAATTTTAAAGGTTATTTTTTTCTATTATTTACATTGGAACGTGAGCTGTCAAGACAGGATCATGTGGTTTGCCATGTGCTTCTCGACCTTTGTTTACGTTTGGGGCACCTAATTTTACTGCTCTATATTGCAACATTATGACGTAAAAAGATAAAACTTTAAGCGAGATTTGAACGTTGTCAACGAATCCGAGCATCTCACGTGTGACGGGAGAGAGTTCCAAAAATGGGGGACCGAAAATTGAAAAGACTGTTCACCTATTTTTCGCAATGGCTTAGGTTTGACAAGGATTGATTGGTCATTGCTTGACCTCAAGTTTCTATTGGGGACATATATGTTTAGAAGGTCTTTGATATAGGAGGGACTGTTCGTGCTCAGGGATTTGTAGACAACAGTACAAATCTTATAGGCAACTCTTTTTTCCACAGGAAGCCAATGTAACTCACGGAGAAGAAGAGTTGCTGACGGGTAATTTTTGTTATTGCGTACAATGAGCCTGGCTGCGTTATTTTGAGCAACCTGAAGTTTGCTAATTTTGTCTTTAGCTAAATTCGCCCAAAGGGAGTTACAATAGTCCAGTACCTAACCTATCGAAAAAAGTATTGAAATCTTTGAAAGTCATTTGTTGACATTAAGACCGATAATTTGAGCAAAATAGCAAGTAACTTAATGAACATTATGTGGAGGCTTACGAAACGGATCCTTTTGCTGAAGACACTGCCCAACGTGGCCACTGTAGTGTATCTGGATGCTGTCATTTGCTTTAGGAATCTAGTTTTCGCATTTTTCACTGCATATTTCGCCCTTCTCCTTTCTTCTAATTTCTGCCACGTTTCCTCTCTGATCCATGTTGTTATGTTTTTTGTTTTGTTTTTGTTTTGTTTTGTTGTTGTTGTTTTTTGGGGTTTTATTTTTTTTGGGGGGGGGGGGTTGTGGTCTTCCAATCACTTCTTCACATGTCCCTGTGATAATCTCTTTCAGAGTTGTCCATGCTGTAACTGTTTCCTCGGGCTCGTGTGTTTGAAGCACTTCAAAGTGGTTTTGGAGTGAAATCTAAAATGTTTCTTTAGTGTCTGGTCGTTTCAGCTTGTTGATATGATATTTTACTCTTAGTTTTTGAAATTTAATTCTTGCTGACAATCGCATCATGATCTTTGCAACAAAAAGATAATGGTCTGAACCGATGTCTGCGCCTCGTCTAGCTCACACAACTAGTAATGAGCTTCTGTACCGTTGTCTCTCCATGACATGCTCTATATGGTTTTCTGTCTGATGATCTGGAGACACCCATGTAGCTTTATGGCAACGCTTGTGCCGCCAATTACAAGATTGTTTGTAGTTCATATTTTGCTTCATAGTGGTCACTAATGTCTTTTCCAGAATATATCAATGCTTCTATTGTTTGTAATTTTGTCTCTCCGTGGAACTTCCAATGGGCCTTACACATGTCCATAAGGGTGAGACTGTATCTGTTCGTCTCTGCCACTGCTTGAGCACATCTACAAGACTCCCAGAGCGTTCTCACGTTCCACGTTCCTAATAAGATGGGCTTTTTCTGTGATAACAATCTTGGAGGCTTTATCAAGGATGTTCTTGGTCGTAAGCTCTGCATCTCCCTGGTGGGTTTGGCTGTAGCGCGTCATCATTCTCCTGATTGGAGCTCCTGAGCTCCCAAGAACTGAATTTATGGTTATACTGGTATTGTAGGTTTCTGTAACTTGCTATTTTTAAATGGACGGGTAGTTGGCCCATAGCATAACTCCCAAACTTGGAGGACCAGGATTAATTTTGGAAATTCACTATAGATTGGTTACTCTCCCGAGTTAGTGAACCCAGTCTACCCATTGTTTTCTGTTGGGGTTTCCTTCCCTTAGACGATTGTCTTCCGTGACCAATGAGCTTCATCTATCCAGGTTTGAAATCAGAGTTTCCCTTCTCCTAGGTGAATTGTCTTCCCATGAGACTAATGAGCTCCACCTACCCAGGTTTAAAATCAGAGTTTTCCCTCTCCTAGGTGAATTGTCTCCCCATGAGACTAATGAGCTCCACCAATCCTGTGAATCCCTTGGTCTGGCTCCTCCCCCACGGACCTGTTCGGCTAGGTTAGACCTACCAGGGCACACGAAGTCCCCACCGACATAGCTCCATGGGATCGTTGTAAGCACACAAGCTCCCCGCCTGTATAAGGCAGACTCACTTTGGGGGAGAACATTTAACAGAGCACAGGAAAAACTTGGGAGAACAGCTGGAAGCATGAAAAAGTGGGCGCTAGCCGAGACCAGCTTTTGTACATGTGGATGCCCAGAGCAGACGATGGAGCACATTTTTATAGAATGCAGGACGGGCCCTGCTGCACTGATCAGGATCTAAGAGTCTGCCTCCCAGATGCTATGGAGTGGTTTCGGTGTCGGAACGACAATCTATGATAAAGTTGATTGTTAGAATTACATCAATAAACATGTATGTAGTCATGACAGTTTGTCCGATTTTGAAAGCCACAAGTGGAATCGTTTAATTGGAACGATTTACATAACGGTGTTGTTCCAATTAAGCGGCTAGCGCTGTATCACAATAAAAAGCGAAAGATGTAAAGAAAATCTAGGCTAAATAGATTACATGGAGATGCATGCTACAGACGTAAACGTTTTTGTCTTTGTATACACTAAAACCTTTGCTGCACATTGAAACTTTAGCTTTCAAACATGAGCTTTTATTTGGCGAAATATCCACTAAACGTACTCAAAACGCTTTACAAAAGGTCCTTGACCAACAGCAATACGTGACATGACGTCTGTTAGGCGATATTGCAATTTTGTTCCGACATAGACAACGCTGTTCACGGCCAGGTACTCACTTTCACCTGAGTACAGCGAGAGAATGTGAGTAAAGAACCGTTTCCAATGAGTCAACTGTGCTCCGAGCATATATCTTTTCTTGATCTTCCTCGAGTTCTCAGTTCAATGTTGGATGTGTATACGGCGTCCTCTCTACGCCATGCATAATCTCTTCTGTCTATAACGTTGAAAAGATGTAATGACATAATGCACCTTGGTAATCATCTCTTTTTATTGGGGGCCAATCTGAATGTTTACCGTCTTGTTCCTAGTATTAGGCTGTTGAATGAATGCATTCATTTCATCACCGGTCCATGTTGGCCCCCGATCAACATTAACCTGGTGAAAAAATCTAATATGAGATACGTCAAAAGGTTTTTTTGTTATTGTTTTTATTTGTTCTTTCAATATAACACATCCCGATAGATATTTCTTTTATTTTCTTTCTAAAAATGATTCCCGACTACTCTTACGGACGCTATTTTAATTCGAAGTAGAAATCGGAAATATAAGAAAATTTACATGCAACAAGAAAAATACATTAACTCTCTCCTTACCAGCCATTATTAGAATTTCCCCCGAAACTGCACACCCACCCGACACAAAAATAGACTTTTCTTACTCAGACAAAAAAGTAACAAGTGCATTCTATAAAGAATGTTGTTCAGCAAAATGACGTCTACAACATAGTGTTTAGTATTTATAGATGTAAATCATTTCTTTACATTTTGTGATGTACAAGAGAAATCAGGAGGAGAAAATCGTCGGTTGCATCGTAACGAATGTGACGATTTTTTAATGGCTGGTAAGGAGAGGGTTAAATTCAAGTTTTATCAAAAATGGTTAAGAAACTATGCCGGTTATACCAAAGTCAGATATTTAATGGATCGATATTAGATCTATAGGCCTATAGGATAAACGTTTTCTGGCCAATATGGTAAAAGAACATTTTGTTCCCTCAATGTACAGCAAAGATTGCGGTTTCTATGGCATTAATGGTGATGGCAGATCTTATTCTGTCGATGATCATAATCATAACAACAATACGGCAAGCATTTTACAAAATGCAGTTACGCAATAAGGGGTCCCGATAGTTCAGTTGGTAGAACAATCGCTTCAAACGCAAAGGAATCGAGATTGATTTAATTTTAGAAGTTTTGAGTACGCTGGATTTGCCATTCATGAAAATAATCTTAAAAAGTCGTTTCACTGTGTCTACCACCCACCACCAAGCCAACAAAACAAAATATCAACAATTGATTTTTTATCAGAGTTCGGAGAATTTATGTCTATGCAATCCATGAACAAAAAGCATAATATTTTTATGGGTGATTTTAACATTGATTATTTCGGAAACAAAAATGAATCGAAAGTATTTCGGGAGCTTATTGACACAAACAATTATATTCAACTTGTAAGCGGTCCTACAAACAACCATGGCCACACAATAGATCATGTCATTACAGACATTGAACTTCACCTGTCTCCAATATTGATAAATTAATCTCTGACCATCATTTAATTGTGTTTTGCGTTTTATTTCCAATGAAGCACGAAGTAAAAAAAGATGATAACATCTCGTAATATGAAGAATATAAACATGAACATTTTTAAACAAGACCTTGACCATAACGTTAGAAATAAACATGATGCGAATGGTCTCCACGAATCAATTGTTGGTACGGTGGACAAGCATGCTCCCTTAAAAACTAAAGCAGTACGAGTGAGACGTCAAGCACCCTGGTATAATACCGAAATAAAATATTGAATGGATTAGCCAGGAGGCGGGCAGAAAGAAAATGGCTCAAGTCCAGAGATGCTGTCGATAAGAAGCGGTACATCGCGGCTAGAAATGATGCGAAAGCCGTAAATTTCAGGGCCAAAAAGAAATTCTATGAAGACAGCCTCAAAAACGTGGGACGTTCGAGACAATTCTTTGCCTTGACCAAGGAGCTGCTGGGACAACAGACGCAATCAGCTCTCCCATCTTTAATCGATCGTGCAGATCTACCAACTCGCTTTGGTCAATATTTTAAAGAAAAAACGGATACCATCAGGAAAAAACTCTCATCTGAATCGATCCATACAACATTTTACAAGTTTCATGGTGATTCATTAACACATTTTTCAAAGATTACAGTAGCTGACTTATGTGATTGCATTATGTCGTATCCAACTAAAAGTTGTGATTTAGACCCCGTAAATACTGCCATTCTAAAAAGGTGCATTGATGTAATTTTAACACCATTTACATGTATTGTTAATAATTCGTTGCAGTCCGGTGCTGTACCAGACATTTACAAAGTTGCTCATGTCAAACCCCTTTTGAAAAAACCTGATCTCGATAAAGAGAACTTTAAAAACTATCGCCCTGTCTCTAATCTTCCTTTTCTCTCTAAGATCTTAGAAAAGTTTGTTTTGAAACAATTACTGTCTCATCTTAAAAATGATTGTCTTGAAGAAAAATTTCACTTATAGGCAACATCATTCGACGGAAACCGCACTTGTTAGGGTTGTTAATGATCTCCTCTCTGTTATAGACAATGGTTCATGTTCTTTGCTGAATTTGCTTGACCTATCGTCTGCTTTTGATACTATTGATCACAATCTTCTTCTCAAACGTCTTGAAATTACTTATGGCGCATCTGGTGCAGCGCTTGATTGGTTTAGGTCATATTTGTTTAATCGTAAACAGATTATTACGGTGGATGAATATAGATCTGAGGAAATCTTTCTTGATTGTGGGTTCCCCAGGGTTCAGTACTTGGACCCGTTCTTTTTGTTCTGTACGTTGGCCCTCTGTCTAAAATCATCAGAAGTTTCGGTCTCTCTTACCATCAATACGCTGATGATACGCAATTGTACTGCGTTTCCAATACGAGAAATTTGCAAGAAGTATCAGCCAATAGTAAAAATTGTATCGAAAGTGTTAAGAAGTGGATGAATGAGAACAGACTGAAACTGAATGATGATAAGACGGAGGTGCTATAGGTGGGGAACAGGAAGTGGAAAAGTCAAACAGATTTGAAGTTGGGGGGATGCCTCCATTCAAATTGTTGACAAAGTGAAAAACCTTGGCACATTCTTAGACTCTGGACTGTCGATGGAGCATCAGGTTAATAATTTGGTTAGATCTTTCTTTTTCCAACTAAAAAAATTGCTTCCATTAGACGGTTCATATCTGAGGATGTGACCAAGCACCTGGTTGTGTCCCTCGTACTATCGGAATTGGATTATTGTAATGCTCTGTTGTTTGGCGTTTCGCAATACAATCTGAGACGTCTTCAGATTGTC
>NC_088364.1:25487236-25554736 GCF_034508935.2 Berghia stephanieae | reverse complement strand
GAAAGAAATGCTGAGGTCCTTCACCCACTTTTGAAAGAATCTGGAATAACGAGGTTTTCCCAAATGTTTGGAAAGAAAGACATCTTGTCAAGCTTCCAAAGAAAGGGGACCTCAGTATGTTTTTGGGAATTTGGCGGACGATAAAGGTCAATAATTCTGTATACTATATGATTGATTTTTAAAATAACTTCCAAATGTTTAAATGTCCTGAATGTGACTGGTTTCACTTCAGTTAAACACAGTGAAGATTTAAATACGATCAAAACTTCTCCTCGGTTTCCAATTTGCCTATTTGCATAAAAAGCATTGTATCCACTTGGTTTCTATTAATAATAATAATAATAATAATAATAATAATAATAATAATAATAATAATAATAATAGATCTTTATTGTCCATAAATATGGCAATTTGTCATTTAGTTACACTTGTTATAACGTTAAACGATAACTGTAAGATTGAACAGATATTTCACTCCTACTTATTCTCTCTCTCTCTCTCTCTCTCTCTCTCTCTCTCTCTCTCTCTCTCTCTCTCTCTCTCTCTCTTCCTCTCTTTCTTTCTATTATTAACTATTAGGTTGACATGTCAATCAAGTTTCTGTAATTATAAGAATATCACAGTCTTTTTCAAAAATTAAATCTTGAATGAAAATTATTTTGTTATTGACTAAACGTGAGTTCAGGAGACCTATATTATGTAAAACATGATTTATCGCCGACGACCCGGTAATAGGTATCTGTTTTATTTTTGACCGAGTGGGAGGGGGCGAGGCGTGTGACAACGGGAGCAGGCCTATGACCAGTAACGACTTGCATTGATGATTGGTCACCTGCATAGATGTTTGTTTTCATTGAAAAGATTAAAATCAAATTTATTATTATCATAAAAATGTTCACTGTTTAATGTAGGAAAGAGGGAGGGGGGGGGGGGCGAAGGGAAGGCGTTAATGGTCGTCGCCCAACTTGTGTGACCAATCAAAGTATGGAATTTGTGTCACACCTTCACACGTCGTCGTTAATCATAGTTGGTTGTTTTTAGATAGAAAAAGCTTGGCTAAGAAACTCATGACATTGCCATACGGAAATGTAACGAACCAACACACAAGACTATGTGTAACCTAAAAGTCTGGTTGATAAAGTTCAATGAGAATTACTCATAAATGCGGTTGGCAAAAAAAAAAATAATAATAATAACAAAGACCCGAGTGACGTCAACTTCATTCTACCTATATACACATATAATATAATAGCTAATTATAAAATAGCTTGAATGATATCGACCTCTCTCTGATCATTGTTATTGTTTTTATACCGCCAAAAGAGGAGACTAGTTATCATACGATTTTCTTGATCATGTTTTAAAGTTTTAAACTGACATCTAGTTTTCTGTGTTGGTTCTATTGATCAAGCGGTAGAGCAATGGGTATTGTATTTAGATACATCCCATCGATAGCAAAACCTGTGCAGTTTACCCTCTTTACCTATCAGTGCCATTGTTTATATTATGACGACTGGTCGGGAGGCGTGGTTATCCAAGTGTTTATTAGTCGTTTACCTTTTCGTCCACGATGTGTGCGATTGAAAAATAAATGTAAATTGGCCGGGTCTTAAAAATACCTATCGTCAGGCTGACACAGAATGTTTGTTTGTTTGTTTTTAAGGGTTTTACGGCACATGCAACACATTCAGGACATATCAGCGCCAGTAATAGTTATAGAAGTTATAGAATTACAATTAAAGCAGCCAAGAAAAAGAAAGCCAAAGGGGAATTGGTTCAAATAGGAAACAGATGTAGATTCCAAGAGCACACTATCAAAGTGCTTAGTTTGAGATCACCTAACAGTCTCATCCAAACACAAGCACAACTCCACGCTAAGAGGGATACACTCAAATATTTACAAATCATATATAATATCTAAACAAAACATAATACAGTGCATAACAGAGAGATGATTTACAAGGAAAACAATATCATCTCCCAAAACTTACTATACATTTGACTGTTTCCATCCTAGCTAGGGTATCCGGCCAGGGCCAGGACAAAACCAAGTAAATTCATCCCAAGACAAAGACAGAAAGCAAGTTTGGAAAACAGATATAGGGGGATAGAAGACACAGTAAGAATCCCCCTGCTGACACAGAATAAATAAAAATCCAAATGCTATAATAAAAACATGGAGACATTTGTAGAATTCTTGACATTCCATAACAAGGTGGAAATATTTGACAATATAAAAGTAAAAAAGCAATAATATATAAAAATTTTAAAAGCAGTAAAATTCCTCTTGACGTAAACGGATTTTAAGGAAAGGATGTATACAAAAGAATGTAAAATGTCCCGTTAATAATAATAATAATAATAATAATAATAATAATAATAATAATAATAATAATAATAATAATAATAATAATAATAATAATAATAATAATAATAATAATGATAATAATAATAATAGATTATGATCATTATTATTGTTAATATTATTATCATCATCATCATTATCAGTATCATCATCATCATCATCATCATTATCATCACCATCAACATCATTATTATTATTATTATTATTATTATTATTATTATTATTATTATTATTATTATTTATTATCACCATCACCATCATCATCACCATCATCATCATCAGCATCATCACAAATATACACAAATAATATAATAGCTAATTATATCATCATCATCATCATCATCATCATCATCATCATCATCAGCATAATCATCATCAACATCATCATCATCATCATCATCATCATCATCATTATTATTATTATTATTATTATTATTATTATTATTATATTATTATTATTATTATTATTATTATTATCACCATCACCATCATTATCATCATCATCATCATCATCATCATCATCATCATCATCATCATCATCATCATCATCATCATCATCATCATCATCATCATCAACAACAACATCATCATCATCATAATCATTATTATTATTATTATTATTATTATTATTATTATTATTATTATTATTATTATTATTATTATTATCATCATCATCATCATTATTATTATTATTATTATTATTATTATTATTATTATTATTATTATTATTATTATTATTATTATTATTATTATCATTATTAATAATATTATTATCATTTAAAGGACGAGTTTAATGGCCAAAATTGTTAAAACGTTTGCGGCTGGCTATTTCTATTTTATCTATTTATAAAAAGAACTAATATCATGATAAATAGCCACAGTGGCACACTTGAGTTTGTCGTTGTAATCGTATGTGGTGCTCCTTGAGGCCCATGGAATTGGGATTGTATCCCGGTAGCTCTGAAGTGATAAGGAAAGTTACAATTGTAGCAATTTTTTTTTATCGGGATAGATCTAAGGCCAACTCGGTGGTCACATCTGAGAGGACAATGCAATTATAATGAATAAAATTTAACTTGCAATTTCATTAATGGACCCATCGAAACTAAAGCTCATCCAAGTAGCCGTGCGCAGCGTGAAATAGCCACACTATTGTTTTACATTAACAGGATTTGTTAGTATGACACTGATCTCTCGCAAGTTCATGTTTGGTCGAAATACAATATCCGGTAAATCTAACATAGAACCTCCTAAGGACTCCAAGGTGAGCACGAGGGGAGGGGGGGGGGGAGGGGGGGGGGGGGGGGGCGTAATTTCCCTCAACGGTCTGGGGTATGATCGATTTAAATATCATGAGCCAGAGAACTTTAAAACTACTAGCGATAGTATATTCTAAATTTTATGTCAGCCTCATTATTCGATTCCACATTGCCGCTTTTTTGGTCATGTGATACATCAGTCGACGATCAGTGAGCGTCCTTATTTATTTATGTATTTTATATATATTAGAGCTGGTAATATATATATATATATATATATATATATATATATATATATATATATATATATATATTACCAGCTCTAATCAGGCGTCATGTCATCCATGTATTGTTGCTGTTGGGTTGAGACCCCTTGTAACGCGTTTTGAACACATTGAGTGGGAATTACACTATAGCAAAAGCTCTTTCGATCCAAAGCTGGGTCAGTCGGGCATTGCCTAAGCAATCATCTCTCCCAATTCATTGTGCGTAATCAGTAATCATACATCGTGCTATCAACTATTGATATCACGGAGACACAGAAGGCAGAATGTGTGTAGTTACATCTCAGGCAAGGTATGATGATAATAGCGATTGACGTCACATTGAAAGGTCTTATCCATACAATGAAATCTCGTTATGCCGACGTATCTGAAACCAATATATTATAACAAAAACCTCCTTTTTTATTTTATCTTGAACACTTTAAGTTTATGTATCGAAAGAGTAAGATGACCCAAGTAGTCAAAACGTTTCAAATCCGTGATTTCTTAAGGATCTCTATACATTTTTGCAAGTCTATAATCGAGAATTCCTATTGGAAAGGTCATCCTGAGGACTTTATTTTTATCCGTAGAACACATTTAATTTGTTTTCTCGTGTTCGCCTTATGGCCTAGAATATATATGTTGGTTAAACTTGAAATTGTTTAAGTCTTATTTTAAGATTAATTGTGTTTACTCTATTCCATAAATTTTCTAGAAGAGACGAGTTCGCTGGTTTATCTCTTATTGATTATACTGCCCTTAGAAAGCCTACTCATTTTTATTTTTATTTCTTCCCATTTTTGTTTGACGTCCTCTGGATATCGTTTGTCAGCTTTCTTAAGAGCTGCGGGTGAAAAAATATCTCAATTAAAAAAAAAAATTCTTATAACACATTATGGTAGGAAACCACATATTTCGGATTCTGAGAAATAGAATTCTCACAATGAATTTAAAGTGAGCTGCCAACCTCTGATCACCAATAAGAAATCAGCCAATATTATGTCAAGAAAATAACACACAGCTACCTGTATAACCACCAACACTGCCACCTTACCACCATTACCAGCACCATCCCTTTAAACCACCATCGTCATCATCGTCGCTATCACCAACAATCAAAGCCACCATTGTTATCTCTTAATCAACTTCGTCGCCGTTATTAGATATAAACATGACTATTAAAACCACAATCACTATAAGATCATCATCATCATCATCATCATCATCATCATCATCATCATCATCATCATCATCATCATCATCATCTTCATCATCATCATCATCATCATCATCATTATCATCATCGTCATCATCATCACCATCATCATCATCATCATCATCATCATCATCATCATCATCATCATCATTACCACTACCACTACCACCATCATCATCATCATTATCATTATCATCACCATCGTCATCATCAGCATCATCTTCATCATCATCATCATCATCATCATCATCATCATCATCATCATCATTATCACCATCATCATCATTATTATCACTACCACCACCAACGACCATCACCATCACCACCACCACTAACATCATCATCATCATCATCATCATCATCATCATCATCATCATCATCATCATCATCATCATCATTACCACTACCACCACCAACTACCAACACCATCATCACCATCATCATCACCACCATCATCATCACCATCATCACCATCATTACCACTACTATCATCGCCATCAGAACAACAACCCTTATCATCACCAACAGTTGCACCAGGGGTAGCACTACAGACTACCAATTATCGTCGTCGTCGTCGCCGTCGTCTGAACCATCGATACTTTTGTATATACATAATATATCAATAATCAAATTTGGGAGATACAATGAATGAATGATAAGCATTTTTTTATACCGCGAGCTTTTATAAATCGCAATGCCTACTTAACGTGCTCAAAGCGCTTTACAAAGGAGTCCCTAACCAACAGGAATACTGAACATGTGAGAAGAGACATGACGACACGGGATGATATTACAATTATTTTTTCATCAAAACGAATAGAAAATAATAACTTACTAGATTTATCCAAAGATGAAGTTTTATAATTCCAAAACTGAATTTATATTTTAAAATCCAACGAGAACAATCAAGATTTCTTAAATAGCCAATCCAATGTCTATCCTAATCACCAGTGTATTATCTATTTGACTACGTATTAATATCCGTCATACAAGGAGTCTTTATCGTTGTATTGATAAAGTAACGACACACCAATAAATATCTTAAAGCACATATTATGTACTACACTCCTGTTTATCATATTATAAGTATAGCCTAGTCCAAGTCAACATTGTGAAATTGTAGGGTAATGGCGGTCTACTCTATATAGTCGCAACACCTTTGAATTACAATTTGGTGCAATTTACCGAAGTTTTGAAATAAATGACAATAAGAATTCGTGACTACACACACACAAACACACACATACTCGCATACACACCACGAGCTCAACCCCCCCCCCCCCCCCCCCCCACTTCCCAAAAAAAGCAAACAAACAAAAAACATCATACAAGCAAGCCTTTTGTTTTTCAATTTATGGAAATTTAGTATTGATGATCTACGCATAAATTATATCAACATCACTATTATTACTATAACGGCTGATAATTACCAACAACGGTACTTCATATGTAGGAAACTATATAATATCATAATGTAACATAATATTATCTCCGTGTATCGCTATCTCAAACCCTCCCAATACACGCACACACAAACACACACAGACGCACACACACTCACACACATTTACAGAGAGATGGGGGGGGGGGGGGGGGGAAGAAGAAGAATGGGTTGGATATGTATTAGGAACGAATATTAGTTGACATAGAGACATAGAAAGACAAGAGAGAGAGAGAGAGAGAGAGAGAGAGAGAGAGAGAGAGAAGAGAGAGAGAGAGAGAGAGAGAGATGAAGAGAATGTGTATATGTGGGAGTGTGTGTGTGTGTGTGTTTGTTTGTTTGAGAGAGAGAGGGAGAGAGAGGGAGAGAGAGAGAGAGAGAGAGAGAGAGAGAGAGAGAGAGAGAGAGAGAGATGGCAGCGCCTCGGGACTATAGTGCAACTATGATATCATAAAGATACACAGACAGACAGAGAGTCATAAAAATAGATTTGTATATATATGTATGCATAATTTATACATAAATCATAGTTTTTCATAATCATTCATCCACAGTTTATATGACATGTGTATGTGTGTTTGTGTGTGTATGTGTATGGATGTATGTGTATAGTCTATATGTGTATTATGTGTGTGTGTGTGTGGTTGTGTGTGTGTGTTATCAATCAAAAAGATTGTAAAATACCTTAACGTAACCCTCTTCTGTATAGTTATTTTGATGATTCGAGTATAGTCCTATCGATTAAATTCTGTCACTATATAATTTATACAGTTAAATAATATTTGTTTCTCTCCTTATAATCGGGCGTTGCGAATCTTAAGTTGTGATATACATGGACCGGCTGTCCAAGAAAACCAACCTGTCACTGTTCTTCAATGACATAGTGGCATGTGACTTCACGTGGTATGGATCTGGTGACATCTCAGATTCCCAACTTCTATAAATAGACATTACCACTGTTTCCACCATAACACATTGTCATTGTTTAGTTCAATAACCATGAAGATTGTGGACTGAATAAGATTTCCTCATTCCCTTTACCCGACAATGCAGTATTAGAAGCCTTTCTTATTTTCACTACTGTCTTTCTCTCATTTGTGACTCATCCTCTCTTTACAGTATCAGGGCGTGGTAAATCAGATGCAAAAAGGGGTTTTAAAAATGAAAATGATATTATTATGGGGATTTCTTTTTAATTTGTGTTTGTGTGTGTGTGTGTGTTTATGTGTGTATTTGTGTGTGTGCGTGCGTGTGTGTGTGTGTGTATGTATGTGTGTATGTCAGTTGACGAAACTATAAGATTTGTTTTCCACAATAATATAAAACACGAAAATTAACCATAGTTTCATATTTTTGTCACCTCGACATAATAATGTTTTAAGGCAATATTATTTCACATTTTGTTACCATTACTTTAAAAGAAATTATAGGTACATAGTACTTCCGTGGTTTCACCGTTGTCATATTGCGCTTTATGGTGCGTTAACTATTCAACCTTAAGGTCTCATGAACCAAAATTCCATTTCATACAGTATAAGTCTTTTAGGCATCCTAAATCTGACCTACTCTGGAATAACACCTATTGAATACTTGGCCAGAAACTCGCCCTTCAAATTTCGATCGATTAAAATGACTCTCATCTTGGCATAAACTCTCAAATCTGAGACTTTGCGCGAAGATTAAGCTTAAGATATGTCAGAAAGTCAATAACTGAGATTGTTTTTTGTCAGACCAGGGAGCATTTTCTATCGAGATGAAAATTGTGACCTTTCGCCTCAAACGCTTGTATGTCTAGAAAAGTGAGGTTTTAGTTTTTGCTATTTAAAAAAAAACCCACTAAATCCATTGTTCTCAATAAATTGTGTTATAAAATAAACCGAATTATTCTACTTTTTACTACACTTTCAATTTCTAGTATTTAAATTGACCCGATATAGTAGTGCTTTGGGGTAGGGAGTCCCGATAGCTCAGTTGGTAGAGCATTTGCCTCACACGCAAAGGGACCGAGATCGATACCGGGTGGAGTAGAGATTTTTTCCCCGACTCCCCTGTCCACCCAGCAATGATTGGATAGCTGGGTCTAATAGATCTGGTAGAAAGTGCTTTGCGATAGACTGGCGTCCTATCCAAAGGGTAGCAATTGCTATTGTCCGTCTAACGCTAAAGAAAACGAGATAAAATCCAACTCCGTGGGCTTAACGGCTCTGAATAACTACAACCGCTTTAGGCGATGGATCACAATTTTGACGTAAAAGAAACGCGTGTGTTTTTTGTTGTTTTGTTTGTATTTTTTTTTTTTTTTTTGTTCCTTGTTTTAATTTGTTTAGGGCACAGCAGATTTCTGAATTAAATGATCAGTCATGCGTTGAACTGAAGACGACATGCACTTATTTGCAGGTCTGGTAACCCAATTCCTTATGGACTCATTGTTGTAATGGAAATCTGAAAAATTACGCAAAGTATTGTCCATTACAACAATATTAAACTAGGCTCATAAGTGGGTTCGGATGTCAGGCCTGCATATATGAACACGTCGACTGAAGACATTATTAGATAATAATAAAAATACGCTTGCTATATCATTACGAAGATACTATTTCTATCAATAATTATGTGATTACTCATCAATTTAAGTAATGATTTATCATATCGCCCATGTCAAAATTATTTTTCATCACAAGTTATTCTGATACAGTTGAAGCCGGTAATTGGATTGCCGCTTTATCGGACCACCCGGTTAATTGGAAAGATCTGTCGGTGAAGATTTTTTACTTTAAAAATTTCTACTTCTTATTCTGAGCGTAAAACTGTTTAATCGGACTTTGTGTGATTTTTTTTCTATTCAAGAAATCCAATATATATATATATATATATATATATATATATGTGTGTGTGTGTGTGTGTGTGTGTGTGAGTGAGTGTGTGTATGTATATCTATCCTATCGTATCTATCTATCTATATATCTATGTACTCAACTTTACTCTCACATCGATACCCGACCGCTCATGTTTTTTGTTTTTTTTTGCATCTCTGTGACTTTTTCACCTCGCCCACCCCCCCCCCCCCCCCCATACTGTTCCACAACAACTCTCTACTACTACTACTACTACTACTACTACTACTACTACTACTACTACTACTACTACTACTACTACTACTACTACTACTACTACTACTACTACTACTACTACTACAACCACTACTACTACTACTTCTATTGCTACTTCTACTACTACTATTATTTCTCTACTACTACTACTACTACTACTGCTACTACTACTACTACTACTACTACTACTACTATTATTATTATTATTATTATTATTATTATTATTATTATTATCATCATTATTATTATAACTACTACTTCTACTATTTATTCTATTACTACTACTTCTCCCAATATTACAATTCTATAGTGTCTATTCCATTATTTCTAGTAAGTTCCTGTTACTTCACACGCTGACCTCTCTTATCTTCCCGATCACACCCTTGGGACACCCTACCCACTACCCACGCCACGCTAACGTTTCATTCAAACTTCAACCAGCATTGAGTACAGACGATACAAGTTATTTTGCATTTTATTTTATTTGTTTTCCACGTTTATTAGTGTATTGTTGTGCTAACGAAGCGTTTGTACCCAAAACGTCCATTGTCTGTATTGTTCTCCATTTTCACTCTTTCGTTAGTATATGGTAGTATGTTATACTTCTCTACTTCGATCGTCTGGAGGCACAGCAAATTAGTAATGGGAGATAGGATAGTGATGCAATGGTTCCTTTTCTTTTATTGCCGATTTATTGAGATTTTATCGTGCGTTGTAAATTATGGTGGAACGTGTCTTTTGTGTCTTCGTGGGCTGTTTTTTTTTTTTTTTTTTTTTTTTTTTTTTTTTTTTTTTTTCTTAACGGGGGTGTTCGCAGTTCATTATATATGTATATACGATTACTTATTCTCCTCTGTCATCATGCTTTGGCGTAAATATACTAAATTATGTTATCAAAAAACGGAAATAAAAATTGTAGACAAACAATTGGAGAGCTTCTTTATATTGCCATTATTAGAATTACATCAATAAACATTATGTGGTCTTGATTGGTCTATGCCGATTATGAAAGTCCAAGCGGTTTGCACTGTATCGCAATCAAAAACGAAAGCTGTTAAAATTATCTAGGCTAGACAGCTACATGGTGATCTTGTTTTAGGCCTAAGTAAGATTGAATTTCGCCTTTGAAAGATTACTTGACTTACTTGACTTATGTCTCTTGGCTCCTCAACAGCACTCTTCCATCTTCTTCTGTCCTTGACACAGACCTTTGCCTCACTCCAGGTAAGATTGGAGACGCACAAATCTTGGTGAAGGCTTCTCCTCCAAGTCTGTTTTGGACGACCCTGTTTCCTTTTGCCCTGCGGGTTCCATTTGAGAACCTGCTTGGTTGTATTACAAGGCTCCTTCCGCAGGGCATGGCCAATCCATCGCCACTTTCTGCGCCTGACCTGGACATCCATTTGCATTTGGTTTGTTCTTGTAAAAAGGTCAACGTTTGGCACTTTGTCAAACCATTTCAACTTGAGTATTTGTCGAAGACAGCGACTGACAAGAGTTTGTATCTTGGCTGATGTGGTCACGGTTGTTCGCCAAGTCTCTGACCCATAGAGCAGGACGGCTTTAACATTAGTGTTAAATATTTAAAGCTTGGTGCTTGTGGATATGCTGGAAGCTTTCCATATTGGTCTTAATATTGCCTGGCGCGCTTTCTTGATTCATCAGTTCCACCTGACTGACTGATTTTGCTTCCAGGGCCCGTTTTCATGAACGAGGACTAGATTTAGTAATTTACTAGTCTAGTAAATGACTAGCTAGTCTTAAGGCCAAGCGAAGTAAGTGTCTAAAAAGCGGATTTCATTAATACTTTCTAGTCTCGGACTAGCTAGTCACTTGCCTAGAAGTGGGCGTTGTAAGGACGGTGACTAATTCAACTATTTTGTGCGGGCAACATCACCTCTCTACTACATGAAGATAGGAAAGATAGACACGCATTCATACTTACAACGCAAAAGATTTTCAAACTGAAAATTAGTACCACACGTGATATTGACTGCTGACTGTTATAGACTGCAATGATGTCAATCGTCGACTGTCAATTCTATATTTAGAACAATGGCAGTTTCATCGAGACAACCGATTACCGAGTTTGAAACTCAAAGAAAATGAACCAAGACAACAAATAATTACAAAAAAGAGAAAGTGTGTTCTGATTAATCACATCATTTCAGTCAATTGCAATGTCAACAGAATAACTTTTGTCTCCACTATACTTTCTAATATTTATTTTTTTGGTTGTTCTTTGACGCAAACCCTTCGATTTCGCAGTCTCTTGATCACTCTCATTGAGAGTCAACTCCGAACCGATAGATTCAGTTTTTTTTGTTTGTTTGTTTGTTTTTTTTTGTTTTTTTTTTTTTGTTTGTTTGTTTTTACTCACAAAAATTAATGAGTACTTTCGGCGATCTGCACTTATCTTATATTTTTTTTTAAAGCCAGTGTCAGTGGCAACAGGACACTTATTGCCTCTGTCATTCGAACCGACGTATTTTCTTTCCGAAGCGAAGCGCACTCAATCTAAAAATAGCTGCTATCTTGTTGACGTTATGACGTCACATAGTAACTAGACTCAGACTAAATAATGAAGTCTTGCTTCGGCAAATGACTGAAACTTAGTCCGAAGTGCCGTGGTTTTAGTCCCGGACTTGTTTAGTCAGTTCACATAAAATCCGATTTTTTCAAGTCCTTGACTAAAGTCAGAGATAGTCAGAGACTAAGCGCTAGTCCGCGTTCATGAAAACGGGCCCAAAAAAAATTATTTGAAAGTATAGTGGCATTCTGCTCGCATTGTAACTAACTGAAATATTGTGATTCCCTCTTTTGTTTGTTTATTTGTTTTTGTTTTGTTTTGTTTTGTTGTTTGTTTTTTTTTTTTTGTTGTTTTTTGTTGTTTTTTTGTTTGTTTGTTTGTTTGTTTGTTTGTTTTGTTTTGTTTATAGTTTTATTGAAACTTTCATTGTCCTAAATATAGACCATGAACACCATTGTACTCTAGCAGTCCAAAGCCAATATCATGTGATTTGATTCATCATGACAAAAGTAAGTTAAAATATAAAGAACGAAATGTCATTTATACCGGATGTGTTGCTAATTTCCTCTTTGGAAATATTTTCGTTGACAGTATGAAGGCAGGTATCTTACATGCCATAATGTACTAGAGAGCGGGATGTTACCAGCCAAAAACAGCCGAATTAGTCACCGTCCTTACAACGTCCACTTCTAGGCAATAGACTAGCGCCAGTCCGAGACTAGAAATCGTTCATGAAAACCGAATTTTTTTAGCCACTTTCTCCGTTTAGGATTTAGATTAGCAAGTCATTTATTAGACTAGTAAATAACTAAATCTGATCCTCGTTCCTGAAAACGAGCCCATGAGAAGTCGAGCGATACTTGTCTTGAACGGAAAGGAGGGCACGCAAGATATTAAAAACCATCGAATGTATCAAATGTATCATTGATTTTAATTATGTATATGTAAAGGGTCAGTAAAATATGAAAGTCAATGAAAATTGTTTCATGACTAATATCATCTGATTCAGAAATGGTTGTTATTTTATCTTGTTGAATAGTATTGTTATCAATAATGTCGAATTTGACTTGCAGTTACCGCTTGAATGAATGAATGAATGAATGAATGAATGAATGAATGAATGAATGAATGAATACATTATATTGTCGGTAAAAGCACATATCATGCATACATCGTTTATACATAACAACAATTAATAAACAGTGACAACCAAATATAAAAGTAATAATTTTAAGAGAAAAAAATAATAATGATGTATATTTTCTTAATAAAATCTGATTTAAAATCAGTAAGCCCTTTAAGGCTTTTCATCGACCTAATAATTTAAAAGAAGAAAAAAATACTTCACACATAAAAAATTACTATATATTATACATAAAAATTGACATGTCTCACTCAATAAATATGAATATCAAATATACTTAAGGGAGCAGAAAAAATATCTGAACCAGTCTGAGAAGCTGCCGCTTTTGTCATAAGAGACTCTCAAACCTATTCAAATCTGTCTCCTTTCTCATGTGCTCTGGCCGATTAGGTATTCCACGAAACTGCAGCGGCATAACGAAAGGACCGTTTACCGAAATGGGCTGTTTTGATGTTTGGGACATTAACAGTATTGGTGTACCTAAAATCATATTTTCTTTCTTTAAAAGTTACTAGATTTTCTAGACATTTGGGGATAATTTGTGAAGAATTTTTACTGTTTCTATTGCCATAATTTGCATTCGCTTGATTTAAAGGGGAATAACTTTAGCCTTTATTAATGAGTCTTCGTAAGTGCCGTTAAAGTCACTGATTCTGAGAGCACGTTCTTGAATTTTTTCCATTTTCTTAGTATTTTCTCTTGAGCAGAAGTGCCAAATAAGTGGACATAAGTTAAATTTTGATAAGATAAATGTATGAAAATTGTTAGTTTATTTAGTTTAGAGAGCTGTCTTCCTATTCTTTTTAACGCGTTTGGTTGATAGGCCTTCCTGCATATTATATTTCCTTGACGTGAAAGTCAAATTTTAATTGGTAGTCAATATCAATTCCAAGTAACTTCACTGTGTCTTCACATGGTATTGTTACTGAATCAATCTTAAATAGTGGGGACTTATTCTGCGTTCTTTAACAACAGCCAGAGCCTGAAACTTGTCTGGATTGGCCTATTAATGCTCAAGATCTTCAAATAGACTTTAAAAATCTTTATGGCAGTAGGATAGTGTGTTATCGTCCGGATAATTATACACTGTTCATTCGGTTTTTTAAATGCGTCCTCTAATTTTTAATGTTTTTAAAAAACATTATTGGGGGGGGGGGGGGGGGGGGGCAAATGAGTAGAGGCATAGGATTCAAATTTTTGTCGATTTGAGATTAAGACGGCACACATGTGTTAGCCTTGGATGAAGCCTATCTTTTACATTCAAAATGTTTTTGTTTTGTTTGTTTTGTTGGTGTTTTTTAATGGTTATTTTTAAGGGGGGGGGGGTATAATTTTTTGTTTGTTTGTTTTTGTTGTTGATTTATTTTGTTTGTGCTTTTGTTTGTTTTGTTGTTTGTTGTTGTTTTTGTTTTTGTTTTTTATTATTTTTTTTTTTTTATTTTTTTTTTGGGGGGGGGGGGGGGGGGTTGGTGTTATTTCTTTTGTTCTTTTTTTTTTGTTGTTGTTTTTTTTTTAAATTTCGTTTTTGATGAAAAACGTTGTTGTGGAAAAATTGCTGAACAATTGGTCCACATATTTTACAGTGAAAAAATGCCTTTCTTTTTTAATAATCTAAGACAAAATCAAAGTTTCACGCAAGTCAATCGGACGGTCGATAAGAAAATTTGGTAAAACTATAGATATAAGCTTGGTTTAGCATTGTTGTAATGGACAATATTTTGCGTGGGTTTGAGAGTGTAAATTTTCATTTCAACATTAGGCCCATAACAGTTTGGATTACCAGACCATGAACCAATCCATGAAATAAGTACAGAAGAATTACTTGAATTGCTTCCCCTATCTAGAGCGAAACGAGTTGTTGCTCCGTTCCATTTCCGTTCAAAGTGAAAGTCAGGGTTGCCAGTTTGGCATTTTAAATGCCAGATTCCAAAAATCTGGCATTTTTGAAAACCGTTTGGCATTAGAAAAATCATTTGGCATTTGGCATTTTCATTTGGCATTTTCTTTTCTTGTATATTATACTTCAAATGACACCTTTTCTTAATTATTTCTAAACGCGTAAACACAAATCTCTTCACATCGGAAAACTTTGCTATTAAAACTCGCACCCTGAACTAGCCCTGCCTCCCTCAGATATTCACTCAAATTCAGCCCTCGACAAGTATCCTCGTAAGTTTTCTGGGAATCTCCTGCAAAACTCATGTATATTTGCGTCATGGTCGCCTGTTAACTTTCACTCCACTTAGTAGTCAGTAGGTAAAAAATTACCCCTATAGGAAATTTAGTATAATTCCAAACAAACAAAAAAAAAAAAAAAAAAAAAAGACAAGAAAACACGCAAGCCACCAGGATATGATAGTAAATTGTCTATCAAAAGTGAGTAGTTTTCTTAGTGGGGGTGGGAGTCAACAGACTTTGGCATTTTTTTGAGTGTTTTGGCATTTTTTGAGTCTTCCCCTGGCATTTTGTTGAAAAATAATCTGGCAACCCTGGTGAAAGTAGAATATTTCTTTTTCTAGCAGACGGCAGACGTGACAGACGATCAATGCAATCAATGGATATTTATTGTTGGGAAGCAATTGTCTAAAATGTGCAGGCATTTTTTAAAAAGACGACTGAATAGGATTATTATTGCCCTTTTAGCTTTACTAGTGCTTTGGACATTTTTTGGTTTTCCGGTAAAATTTCTAAATCTTAAAATGTGTGCTGTTTGTTGTTTTGTTTGTTTTTGTTGTTTTTTTTCACTTGATTCTAATTCTAACTCATCCCGCCCGGGGTTAAGTCTCCGAATAAAATTACATTTTATGATGAAAATCGCAAGACTTTTCTTCAATTCTGAAGGGATTTATCCATGAATATAAAGCTCTATTTCAAAATTTACAATGAAATCAGATCTCTACAATTCAAATCAGTATCAATGAAAAATTGGATGCTGCAAACTACAGACTCAGACCCATCAGAGTAACTCTCTGTAACTGTAAGGTTATGGTTGAAAGTCATACGATGTTAAACGATAACCAGCATGGTTTTAGATCAAAGAGATCATGCATTACTCTTCTTTTACAAGTGGAGGATTATACCTAGCTATCTAGAGATCGTGAACAATGCATTGATGTTTATCTTGATTTCCACAAGGCTTTTGATTTTGTACCACATGAGAGATTGTTCATTAAAAGGCATATGGATTTAAAGTAGGCGCTTGCAAGAAGTAGCCCTCGTGAGTTGAAAACAGGCGAGGATTTCTGTTTCCTTTTTTGAGGGGGGAAAATTTAGGAGTGTTTTAAAAATATTCATTCTTCTTTCTCAGTGAAATGAAATGGCAAGTATTATATATCATTGGAAAGGGCATAAAATTCTACATACAATGATGCTAATATTATCTTCCTATATTTTGAGAAATCTTTGTGTAAAGAGAGTATATGTATTTAAACGCTTATAACTTTTAATCCAGAGATGGTTCTTTTTAATAAAAAACGTCCTTCTGAGAGCTATATTAAAGTAGCTACTCTAAAAGTTTCAGAGCAAAATATGCTTGCACTCAAAAGTTAGAGCTCCCCAAAAAACAGTAATTGTCCTCGATTGTTTACAGAAGCTGCCATTTTCTTATACTGATTCACTTCCTGTCGTCTGCTGCGTTTGAGATATAACTTCGTCAATCCACATCAAAACTTTACATCTTTATATCTTACAATTTATTCCATTAATGGAAGTTATTTTTGTTTTAAATTATTCAATTCATTGGCGTTAACATGTCCATGCTTTCATTTTATAATTTATGATTCTCTTCCTTTTTTTTTCCGATCGATTTTCGCTGTTTTGATTTTGACATTCTTCATTCTTTGACGGACGAACTGTCCAATTTAGGGGAGCGGGGGAGCGGAAGTTTTTTTTGTGCTAAAATCACCCATTTTCGATAAAACACTAATACACCACCTCAAACATTTATCAGTCCATATCTCTGCTTTTATGAGGTTTATTTTCATTTTTAAAGGTTCAAAGTGAAGAACTAAAGGACGCCGATTCAGTGATGTATTTGGTCTATCTTCATGTGAATACATATTTTATTGTTGACTTTTCCAAGATTCCAATAGGTCATTCATTTGCTTGTCGTGATCTATTTTTCCTTGATTTCAGCTGTTTCAACTCTAAACTATACTTTTCTCTCTCAGTAAATATTTCTTTTTCTGTTTGTAATGTATTATAGAAATGTTGAATTACCACATGTAAAAATTTCAAAGTTGTATCTGAAGCCGTTTCTGAATTACACTTGATTATCCAGTGGGTTGCTGTGTTTTGGTCACAGATTTTCCTGTTAAGCTATATAGAGATTTTTCACCACATAAACGGTCATAACTTTTGATCTAGTTGAGATAGAGCGATAATTTTTTTCACTCTAGTAAACGTTTCACTCCCCCTTTATTTTTATACGGAATTAGAAGTGTACCCCAAGGAAGTGTATTGGGATCACTTTTATTTGTTTTATATATACATGATTTACCATGTCGCATAAATTCAGCCTGTAAACTGTTTGCAGATGATACGAAGATCTATAGTACAACTGAGCATCATAACATTCGACAAAATGATATCTTTTCACTTTCAAATGGTCTACAACATGGCATTTGGATTTTAATGATTCGAAATGTAAAGTATTACAAATAGGAAAAAAAAATCAATGTCATAATTAGTTTACCGATACTTCTATGTCAAATCTATTTTCCATTGTGCCTTATGAAAAAGATGTGGGAGTTACTTTTGATTCACTTTTGAATTTTGATGTACATATTGATAATTGTGTAAGCCGTGCAATCAGAATGATGGAAATAATATATAGAACATTTATATTTTTGTATTTGTATAAATCGCTCGTTCGACCAGTTCTGGAATGTGGAAATTGCATCTGGAGCCTATTATATAAAAGACAATCTATTAGTATTCAAAGTGTACAGAGGAGAGCTACCAAAAAGATTTATGCGATACAGTATTTATCTTATAAGGAAAGGTTAGAATTTCTTGACTTACCAAGTTTGAAATATAGAAGAATTTGTGGGGATTTAATTCCGGTTTATACATTAGTACATGGTCTAGATAGAATAGACTTTCTTATTTTTTAAAATATTCCAATTTATTAAATTTACTTGAGGGGACAAATTTAAGATTTAGAACATAAGACAAAACTGGTTCGGTATTCATTTTGTCCAGAAATGGAATAAAATTTTAAACAAAGATTTCAAGGTGTTAGTAGACAGGGAATTATATGAATGGAGATTTATATATGACGAATAATTTGCAGTGCTGTTGACATGGCTTTCAATCTTGTATGGAAATATCATGTATTGTTATCTTATTATGGTTATCTTCTATATGTATGGATGCATGAGTGTTTGTGTGTGTGTGTGTGTGTGTGTGTGTGTGTTTGTGTGTGCTTTGCATGTCATGGTTAAAGATATATGTTTGTACATCACACATACATGAGTACATTTAAGTTGAGAAATTATCTTTACCATGTGTATCTTTATTGTAATCTTTCAATCAATAGATTTCTAGCATTACTATTAATATTAAGGGCATTCAAGGGATTTTATCATATTTTGCCCTATATCATAAGTTATGTTATGTTAAACTAATCTGACATAGCCGTGAACCGAGGAAATTGATTCGTAACTTGATAATAAAATAATGTTGACTTATTGGATGTCTACAATGATGACGCCAAAAGATGACTTTATCACAGTATCAAGTTCGTATAATATTTCATTTTTTTATTACAAGATATTCCACCAATCTCGAATGGATTTACTTATTAAAAGATATTATTATATCCTCTTTCAAATCATCACATTGAATTTGAAAATAATCTGGAGAAGATGTGATGTGGTCTGAGGAAATCGGTTTATTGTTTTTTAGACAGGTTGTCTCTTGAGGCGCACCTCTAATTTATCAAATTGATATATAACATAGATTGTTATGGTCCCATTGTTGTAATGTTGATTTTTTCAAACCAACCCAAAGTATTGTCCATTTCAACAACGTTAAAGCAAGCTCATAAACTGCATTCAAATAATTTTCAGACCAGCAAAAATACACACATTGACTAGATTTAACTCACTTTGTCATTTAGTTTGTATAGTAATGAAGACTGTACAAGAGTTCAGCTTTTCCAATTATCAATGATGTCCCATGACCGTTTTCAGAAATTTGTCGTTTGCTATCTATTACAGTTACAATAACGCGCTTACTTTCATTCATCCTTTTGAGAATTTAGAGATTTTTGTCATCTACAAACTGAAACTTCCTTTGTCTAAAAGCAAATTCATTGACAGGAATTTTTGTTGCTTTTGTCATTTGACTTAAAGATACCTGAAACATAACAACTTCGAAATTACTCACTTAAACAACATTGTCAGACGTCAATGATTATTTTATTTTATTTCTTTTTCATCCCCTTAATTTATTTTCTTTTGTTGTTCTTTTCTTTCTTTTTTCTTTTTTTTTTACAGATGTCTTTAAAACATGAAGATTTCCCGGAAGATATTGAATATGATTTATTCATTGATGAGACCAAAGAGGATCGTAAGTAGAAAAATGATCATTTTGATTATAAATAAGTTTTTATTGCTCAGTTGTATGGTGCCATAAGAACGTTAATATCTTGCACTTGCTTAGAAACTTTTTTCAGAGTTACAACAAGAAAATCATACCAATAGAGCAAACAAGGCTTGTTCAAAATTTATACAACCTAATGAAGTCACTTTTCTATCAAATTATAAAATACACACACCCTTTTTTTGGCTGCTGCTGCTGCTTTCATCAAAAACTTAAATGTTGAGATTTGATTTGCTCAAGCCAAATAAACCAAGGCTCACGGCCTCTTGTGCCCACCATTTTGTTGAGATGGCAAATCAGAAATATCAAAGATTCAACACTCAATTTACTGTTAACATCAGATATTGCACCCAATTCCTCTGAACACATCATTTGTTGTGCATAGTTCTCGGTCATATACAGTTGATCTTAATACTTTCAATTTCAGATCCATTGAGAAATCAGTTCTGTGGGGGAAATAAAAGTCTTTGCTTAAAAATGAAAAAGATACCAATACATTGGTAAAAAAATATTTTATTTTAAATTGATAAATTAATTTTTTAAATGGCAAGTGCGACTATGTAGTCTTGTAGTATGACACTCACTTTAGGATTGGAAGGTTCTGGATTCGAGCATCGCTTGGCGCATAGTTGAGTCCTTGGAAAGGGATCTTCACTCACTGTTTTCTCCTCACCATACTCGGGTGTAAAATGAGTACCTTGCCGTTAACAGCATTTTCTCTGTCTGAAAAAAATATAATTTCATCTAATAGGCGTCATGTCTCGTTCTACGTATTCCTATCAAGTGTTGACAGTCATTTTCACTTTTGTTTTCCCCAATTTTATTCTGCTTATGGAACAATCTACCTGCTTTTTGAGCAATATTGAGATCTTAAAAAGTACACAACTGAATATCGAGGAAAGTATCAATTTTTTTCTTTTTCTTTTCGAAGTATTACTCATTCGGACTTAGTTGATTTATATAAAGTAGGAGAAGAATGATTTAATAACAAGAGAAGGGCCCCTGCATTCAACAAGATTGCTGACCTTTTAGTATCTGTGTTTCACCTTTTCAGTTTTTGGAGACATTGCACATTGTGTTCATAATCGCAATGAAAAAAAGTTTGTGATGTATTTCATTTTATATTTTGATTTTTTATGTAAATTCTGTTCACAAATTTTGATTTCCAACAGATGTTCACATTCCTTTGGATGAGGAGATCAAGAGAGACATGGAAAAGAAAAGAGAAAAAGTACTGCAGGACCCTGAGATTCCAATTATTTTATGGTGGACAGAATTCACCAAAGATCCTGGATCAACAAGAACGTGTGGGAAAAATAAGTGTTTCTTTACAAACAATCGTAACTATATGTCCCATGATAATATGAAGGTAAATGAATAAATCATAATTAGAAATAGTAGTGCTCCTTGAAATTCGAGCTATTTGTTCTATTAGGTACCACAAGAACAAGAGACAATTTATGAATATTTAAAATGAATTGTTCTTACTATATTCATAAAGCATTCTGATAGTCATTGAAAACACTTTTTAAATTTTGAAAATCCATACATAGATAAGAAAATGAGAGCAAATTCAAGAACTTAGAATGTTTTTGCTTGTCAATTTCTGTAAACAAATGTTCCAACTTTGACGTCATGTAATTAATCACCAAAAAGATTTATTATACTTGTGAAACACATGTCTAAAGCACATAGCCTAGATAAATAAAAGATAACAAGATTTGAACCAGACACATATTTTATTTTTGAAATTCCCCCAAAACACTCTTGAAAGTAAGTGTTTTGGCCTCCAGCATGACGAAATAACATATTCCATTTATTAAGTTAACATAATGATCTTACAAAATGAAATATAATTCACGTCAATGGGTAGAGAGTACTCCAAGGAAGTGGTCCAATTTTTTTCAGACATTTTCTTCAAATGGTCCTTGCAAATTAAAGAAGTGAACATCAGGAAACATGCAATTTTGCACATTGGCAGAAAAATAGCTATAATTACGAGCAAATGCATAAAAGATTAAATATCTCTCAAATATTGCAGATAGAAAAAAAATATCACACATTTTAGGAAACCGGACCTGCTGAATTAAAAAATCATCTTAACTTTTTGGTAAAGTCAATATTTCCTTCTCAAAATTCAACATAAAATCATGAATGATAAACACAATGTTTGAAAAAGCAGCATAAGATAATAAATCAACCTCTGAAGAAACTCATATAATCCCAAGACATCCTGGTTTTACTTCTGCAAGGCCCGCCTGTTTTCACTTCCATGCTACTTTATGGACTTATCTGGGAATTATATTTCTTGGTTTTGCCATGGCCCTCTTTGGGATCCTTAACTAAAAGGGTGCAGTAAAATATATTATTCCTTTTATGGAGGATGATTTTCTCATTGTAAATGATCTCTTTGTATGTTTTAGGGGTACCTATCAATATATCTGTGGGCATTAGAATGCTTCCCTCTTATGCGGGATTGTGCGCTTGTGCCCAGCAGGTGCGTCTTTTGTGGCCTCAACTCCCTAGCACCCCAAAGTCTTTTAGTGCCTTATGGTCTATGACGCATGACTTTATCCTGATTTCTGTGTTATTGAATGAACTATTTGCTACCCTTTAGATAGGATGGATGCTAGTCTGAAATAATGTAATTTTCACCACAAAACCCTAAACTCCTAGCAACCCAATTATTTTTTGTTAATTCCCTATGCTTGAGAGGTGAGAATTGTACAAACTGAGGTATCACGAATCTCACCAAAACCAAAACTAAAAAAAAAACCATTTCTCTTTATTTGCTTCTTTTCTCGTCTTAAATTTGCATCTCTTTCCGATTTAAAACAAAAACAATCAAAACATTATAGCTAGAGGAATTAGGGACAATCGTGCAAATTAGTGATGAAAGCATGAATTTTTTATGAAAAAAAGTTTGTGTTCTGTTTAAATTGTGATATAGAACTACTTTCTCATTACTCCAAGAGCTGAGATATCAGCAATTTGAATTGTGTAAAAATTAACGGTGGTGATGAAACTCACCGCCTTCACAACTGCTTTATGCATTGGTGTCAAAATGTCACAGATTACGTCATTGGTACCAAGTACACTTGTGCCCTTTTGCTTAAATCGAAATCGGAAGTATAACTTATCATTTATTCAATTCATAACATACAGCATATAAAACTCATTCGTTTACCAAGTTAGTCACATAATTTTCATTACTATTTTTCATTGAATCCAATATTATACCAATTTGGTTATTTCAAATTCTACCGGCTTCAGAATGCAGAGCATGAGGTTGTGAAATTGAAGAAATCAAAGTTGTGGTGGTCGAATACAACTACAAAGAAAAAAAAGATTGATGATTTTTCTCTCATATCTTTTATATATTACGATAGCTTTCAAAGAATTGCTTTTTATTTCCTTCATATCTTATTAAATTTGAATTATTTGAAAATAATAGACTTCCGCTAATGTGAAGATACCGATAAACAATGCAACGCATTCTGCTGTTGCTAGTATAGTGGTCTGCTTTCGGGTCGCCGAGTCACGAAACGGTGTCTACTTGAACTTTGTCGACTTTCACCCACCGCATAATATTATGTGGTGGAGGTGATGATGATGACGACGATGATGATGATAATAATAAATAATAATTGTAATAATAATAATCATCATCATCATTATCTTTAACAAGCACCATCATGAACATCGCCTCATCCCCATGACCAAAACACTGGGATCACAACAATATCGAATTTACCAGCATCCCCCAGTAGTCTATCTTGACAGTCTGTCGAACCCTTCATTCACAGAGATGTGAACAATAGAATTTACTGTATCCTTTGTCAGTGCCATCGACTTCCATCGTCACGTTTATGGTCATGGATCAACTGACCAATGGTGCGAATGGTAATAAGTGATGGTTTTGTTCAAGGCTGTCACCACCAAATGTTTTGTTTGTTCAATGAGACCAATGGGTAGACAATGCATTCTTAATCTGTTGCTTACTTATGCAACCATTATGAGCGGCATATTCGTTAAATGTTTTGTGCAGTTAGATTTGTCTGTCATTGTTAGAAGTAGATTAAGGTGTTGATTGTTTTTCATTAAGACGTGAAATGTCACTCAATGTCATAGCCGTCGCTTAATTGGGACGCTGCTTAATTGGGACGATTTGTAGGGAACCAAGCCATCCCAATAAACCAGCACTGTATTCATTGTTATGTGACGCTTAGATCCTCTCATGTCCCAGTTTTAATTATTTGCCTATACTTTGTTTATTTCTTCATATATTATTACTGTATCCATGTATCCAGCAAAGATTGTATCATTTACCTCTATCTTTAAGGTGTTCATGTTTTATGGTACAGACTTCAGTCCCAATGATCTGCCCTTACCAAGAGAAGATTTCCACGAGTGGGCTCTTCTTCATGAAGAATCTCCAAAGAACAATTATCTTCTTATGCATGAAGATACTTTAGCTCTGTTTAATCATACATCTACTTTCAGGTTTGTCCTCAGAAATTTTATTATAACATTTTGATAATTATTGAAAGGTCTAACCAGGGATTGAATGTATCTATTAACTTAATTAATTTTTTTTTAATTTTAAACAGCATCCAGAATTAAAAGCTCAAGGTAACTCCTTCGATAGTTGAACTGGAAAAATTGGTAAAACTGTCTTTTAAGTTTGTATTTATTCTTTTGTTTTAATTCTTTATCTCAATGGTTTGTTTTTAGGAGCTATAGTCATAGATATTACGAGCGATGAATTATGTCATCAAGTTGTTCTTGTCCTTGGAGAAAGAAAGTAATAAAGTTTCAATGCATGCAAGATACACAATATAAGCAACACCATTGAAATTGCTATTGTTTTCAACTTTCATAAATTCTAAATATATAATTTTTATAGGTGTTTCTGCTTTTCTTTATTTTTTTCCCCTTCAGACGTGAGTCAGACTTTCCTATTAGTACACAAAGTCTCCCCTCAATAGAGTGGCTGGAACGAAATGGTTATTTTAAGACTTTGAATCAGAAAAACTTGTAAGTTGTTTTTGTTTGTTTGTTTTTTTGTTGTCTTTTTACTTTCATGATGGAAACGAATAAAGAATTAATTCAAATATATCATGTAATTTCTGGGAGGGGATCTGAATAACTTATACCTTTTCATATACGCATGATTAGACTATTAAACCTCTGGCCTAAGTGTTTATCTTTGAACGGATTATATAAGTAATAAACAAGCAAGCATGCAGGTGAGCAAACATACACACAGCATTTTGTCTGAGATGCCAAATTAGCATCAAAAAGTATTATTGTAGTTAGCTATCTCTATAACTCTTAAGATTTTAGTATTTTGTTTGTTTGGTTGATTTGTTTTTGTTTCTTGGGGTTTATTTGGAGGGTTTTTTTGTTTTTGTGTGTGATAATTGAAAATTAAAAATTATAGGTTTTTGTACCTCACTTATGTATCAATCACCAACAAGATTTTATTATATTTACTTTTATTCTGTTAACTCCTTCATGTAAGTGAAAATGTACCATTTATCAGGAATGCGTGATATGAATTAGGGGCATTCTTCTGTTTATTCATTAATGTCTTTTTTTTTTTGCTGCACATTTAGATACCAGAAGCAGGAAGGCATTGCCCCTGTTGTGTATGTTCAGTCAGACTGTGATCCTCCATCTGATAGAGACCATTATGTCAAGCTCCTCATGGAATACATACGTGTGGATTCATATGGACGATGCTTGAATAACAAGAAATTGGCTACAAAGTAAGAACGTTAAATAAGAAGTATTAAAGCTAATCTTAATATTTACCTTATGTGAAATATAATTTGTATGTGATATATAATTTATGTATTTTATATTATATTTATTAGTGATTTCTAACTTCTAACCCCCCCCCCCCCCCTCCCCCCCTTCTCCTAACAACAAAAATCAAAACAAACAAATAAACAGCAACTCCCAATATTGAACATTTTTTGTTGCATTCCTTGACAACATGATTTAATTTCCTATATACTGAGAATTATGCCAAGATCCTATTGTGGTAGTGGCACAAAGTTTTACTGTAGCTAAGAATATGTCATAAAAATATAATAAATATTATGTTACATATTATACATTATACATTTTGTTGATCTCAATTGGATTTCAGCATTGCAAAACCAATTCAGGGTATGGCACATGCAGATTTTTATGAGCTTTTGTCCCACTACAAGTTTGTTCTTTCAATGGAGAATGCAGTTTGCAAGGATTACATGACTGAGAAATTGTGGAGACCTTTAATGGTGGGCACTGTGCCAATTATTTTTGGATCACCAACAGTAAGGGTAAGTGATTTAATATCATATGACAAATTTGGTTTAATAATTACTGTGATTTCTTTATTCAAACTCAGACACGTGTGAGGCTGGCTGAGAAGACCCGGGAGGATGCGCAAATTTCATAAATTGAGTTATGTATGCAGTGGTGTAAACCACATCTTCCTGACCATTTACCACTTTAAATTTTCATTCTATATCTACTAGAATCCGAGTTATGAATTTTTTTCTGAATAAATTTTTTTGCTCTGGGAAATACTGAAAACAGAGAAAAATGAGTTTAAACTTTTCCTGTTATTTCTCATTGAAAAAGCATTGTCATCAGCAGATACTGCATTTTTTTACATTATCAGATAGAATAGACTCTCTAGATGAAATGTAATGAAAAATAAAGTTTGTTTTTTTTAAAGTGTATTCTTTTTCTTAAATTTCAGATGCAAAAATTCAGGTTTTTCATCGTTCTGCGAAGAAATCTGACAAAAAATCGAAAAATATTTCCAATTTCTTTAGTTTTTAAGATATTGGCATGAAATTTCATATACGTCATCCTGAGAAGAAGATTTTTAAAAATTATTTCCAGACGTTTAAAATATATTTCATTAACTGTTGACAACATGCTGAGGTCCATAGTCGAACTTGTCTAGTCAAAAGTGAAAGTAGTCAATCAAAGCAATGACCAGTCTCGTAACTGAAACACTTGAAAGTTAAAGCATAAAAAAATAAATAAAGAGATGGCTTTGATGCTTACCTGAATCATCTGTCTTCCCTGTCTGAAAGACAGAAGTATCCACTATTATCTCCCTGAGATGAGATTCTGGAGCAAGATTCTCAAGACCGAATGAACCCAGCCGATTGAGGTGGGTGTAACTTCATCAGTCGCCATATTAAATAAATTGTTGTCCTTAGAGACATAAATCTTCCAGCGTAGTAAATAATGTATAATAAATGAATAGATCAATGGAATACTGTAAAGGATGTAAATTGTTAATATTCAATAAGATTGTAAATAAAGTCAGATAGGTAGAGTTGAACGGAAAGCAGGAGTTGGGATTCGCATTGAAAACAATGCATGGTTGGAAGCGCCTGCCCAAATTCCTGGAATTTAGACATGCCCAGACGCTGTCGCTTGCTTATAGTGTGCTGTTTACATGCACACCTGTTATGAATGAAAAGCCGTGAGAAAATCCTTTCATTTGGTGTGTAACATGATAGGGTTCAGTGTGTATACATGGTGGTAGTAGGATCCAAAACAGATCGAAGTTTAGCTTCAAATTCTAGCTATTTAATTAGAATTTTGTGACTGACATGTCTTACAAAATAAAAATAATAAACACATTGCTTTTATTTTCAAGCTTTATTACAATCATGAATTGATTCTTAATTTAAGAAGCATTATTCGCAAAAAAAAAAAAAATTGTTAAAATTTCTCATTATCTTCACTTTTGGCTCATGTCTCGAATCAAAGCTTGTGTATCCTCCCATGTTTTCTCAGCCAGCCTCACATATAGCAATTATATTTTTCTTATTTTTACCGCAATCGATTATTTCAGAAAATTCATTTGACATCTTTTACGTCTTTTAAAACTTTTACAACTTTTTCCTTGACAGATGGAAACAATGGCAGCAACTTTCAATGACATTATAATAGCTTTTTTTGTTTGTTTCATTTGGATAACTCTGTGGTAGTTCACATCATATTGCTCACCCAAGGTTCACATATTACATTTCTTCCTTTTTTTCTTTTCAGGATTTTCTTCCAGATAATAATTCAGCTTTGTTGATATCTGATTTTAAATCAGTAGAACATTTAGGATTGTATCTTCAACATCTGAATAGCAATGATGAAAAGTATGAAAAAATGCTCTTGTGGAAGAGTGAAGGAATTAAGAACAAATTTCTGAGAGAAACCCTGGCATCCCGAACCTGGAGTCCAGATGACTTGAATCACTGGGAGCCTGATCACATCAACTTTGTAGATGCTTTTGAGTGTTTCGTGTGTAATCGAATTCATGAAAATATCCAAAGTAAAACTAGTGGTGGAAAGGTTATTGAAAGACAAGCTAACATAAATCATCTTGGGTGCCCAAAGCGACTCAAGTTTGATAGTAAGGGAAGATATACAGAAGAGGCTGGGTGGATGGATTATTGGAAGGGGGAATGGGAACGACAGAAAGAAGTGTCCCCATATCTGAGGGAATGTGTCAGGCAAAGACTTCCGCTGTGTCAAGATTTTATCCGAGCTAAACTGAAAAGGAAGAGAGACTTTTAATTCAGTTGAGAATGCTTTCATGACAGTTCCATTCACAAATTTGATGTTTCAATGGGATCAGCAAGAAAGCCAACACCTGTGCCAAGATTTATCGTGCAATATTTTAGAGGCAAAAGAAATTTTCCTTTAAGCCATAGGCCACATAATAATAATAATAATAATAATAATCATAATCATAATCATAATCATAATCATAATCATAATAATACTAATAATAATAATGATAATAATAATAATAATGATAATAATAATAATAATGATAATAATAATAATAATGATAATAATAATAATAATAATAATAATACTTTATTGCATCCCATGAAAAAGGAAATTTTTGTACAGACGGGTTATAATTTACATAGTAAAATAAATAGATAATAAGATTATGTCATAATATCATCATCCATTGTGGCTTGTTCTCTTGAGCTTGTTGCCGGTCAGCTGTCTCCACTAAACGATCCTCTGCAGTGCACGTGAAATCTGTGTTGCTTTTAAAATCACATTTGGCCATTCTTAGGTTATTTAAATAAGTCATTCTTTGTCTTCTTCTAGCTCTCTTTCCTTCGATCATCCCAGATGTTACCAACTTTTCTATTCCATCTCTTCTCCACACATGTCCCAGAAATCGTAATAATGATATATGTATATATATAAATAAGGAGCGGTTTCATAGCCAGAGTTGTGCTTTATAATGAATCATTTCAATACTGTAAAATAGTTAAATTTGTCATTGTAGGTATTGCAAAACAAATTTACATTACTAGGTCATTAAAAAAAAATAATAACAATATTTGTTTTAATGATATTGCTTGGTATTAAAAAGCCTAACACTAGATTACAGAAAGGATTTTCGGTGTCTCTCTGTCTTAGTTGAGATAGAGAAGGGGCGGCCACTCCTTCCTGACATAACAACAGATGGTCCTTTAATTTTAACAGTTCTCTTGGTTCCTTCACTTTCCTAAAGTCAATTACTAGGTCCTTTATCTTGCTTATGTTAAGCTCTAGGTGATGGGCATCACACCAAAGTACAGATCTATCAATTTCTTGCCTATTATAGGCTACATCATTGCCATTTGTTATAAAGCCTTGAAGAGCGGTGTCATCTGCAAAATTGATTAAAGGTACACTCAGGTCTTACTTCTTCAGTCATTTGTCAATAATACATGGGACAATACACAAACCAGTGTTTTTAGTTATGCAGAAAGACACGTCTTGTCCATACTGTGCTCTCTCAGTAAGAAATTCAAACACTCAAGCATGATAAATTTAGACTGGTCAATTTTTGAACAACCAACTGAGGTTGCTTTGTATTAAACGCTGAAAAAAAAATCTGCAAAAAGTAATCTGCAATAGCTCCTAGCGTGATCTAGATTCGTGTATATGTTGTTAGTAAACTGCAGAATGACATCTTCTATGCTTCATCCTGGTTTGTATGCAAATTGATGACTATCACGCAATGGCATAAATTAATTCCTGATTTTAATAAGGACAAGTTTTTCTAAAGATTTCATGACTATTGAAGTCAGGACAACAGGTCTGAAATCGTTCATTGATTCAACTTTTTCTTATTTTGGAATAGGAATAATTTTGAAGTTTTCCAAAGTGCAGGGATCAAAACGCATTGGATGGACATGTTAAAAATAAGTTATGCTTTTCGTTTTCAATATCATATTTGATAACTGAGTTGAAACGTATTAAAATCGTTTAAGGTTTCAATTTCGATGTCTTCTGGTAATCGTGGGCTTTTGATTATAGTTGACAGCAGTTTTAAGACCTCGCTGCTTTATATCCCCAGAAGATAAGTATTTTTCAAGTTTATTTTTATAATTTTCTCTTTTACTTTCTTTATCTCTCTTTGTTTTGTTTTAAGATATTATTTGTTTCCACTATTAAAGAGTTTTCTTTTGGTTTAATAAAAAAGTTTTAGATCTTTTGTTACCCAAGGTTTGTTGTTAGGATAATAACTTCTTTCTTTTTTACAACACACAAGCTGTTCACAAAATTTTAAATACACAGCCGTTTAAATAGGGCCCAAACTTTCAGTTTAGTTACTTCTTCCCTCACTGGCTACCGTCAAGTAATGTAAACAATTCACCGTCAGCCACAGTGATAACAGCTGTCAAGACGGCGTGCATTGGCAATAAATTATGTCTGCAGGTAAATCTCATCGCTTTGAATTTCTCTCAGGCAGAGAGTAGTAGAAATTTCATCAAAATACTCAATTTTCTCAGCCTATTGTGGACGCAGCATCTTTTTCATAATTTTCAAACATATATGGATACAAAGACCAGATTTTCCTCTACAAGACGCAATTATTTTTGTTTACATCATTAAATGATAAGTTAGTGTTTTGTTCTTTTGAATAATCAGAGTTTTTTATGAAATAAATATTAAAATTATAAGTTCAAGAAATATTTAAAAATTCAAAATATCAAACCAACACTTTTTACCATTAAGGGTGAGGGATCAGAGAAAAGTAGATAAAATTATCTTTCATTTGATATATACTTTATTATGTAGATTCAGGGATTTAAGAATAGAGAGTGTGGAAAGGAATCTCAATAATTATTTTTGTTACCAACAAAGAGGAGAATATTTCATGATATTTTAGAAACCCAATAATAAAACTAGATAGTGATGATAAGAGACATTTATTTAATTTGATTTTATTGAATTTAAGCGGAAATTTTAGATATTTCTTAAATTTACTTATTTAAGTTCTGTTCAGGTCATGGAGAGACACACTGAAGACGGTCATCACACCAGTACTAATGAAATATGTCGAATTTGTTGTGAAAGAGTACAGAGCCGTGCTGAGAGGATTAAAAGACTCTAGACGTTATCAACAATTGTCTATAAATATAAATGAGAAATTCTGACATATTTAAATATTTCAATTTGCGAGAAATGTATCCCACTGGTACATAATTTAAAGAAATGCGATGCAGGTATTGATACCTTTGGTTCAATGAGAAAACTCTGAACAAGAAAGGTGAATATGATCCTAATCTTTCGCCAGTGATGTGCAGTCTATATGGCACACAAGTTAAAAGAGGTGCAAGTCAAGTACATAAAAAAAAATAATGGGCATGGATATCTCAAAAATAAGGTTATGAAAATTATATGAACTTTTAAAGATTTTCTTAGTGGTTTTGATTGTCTTTAAATGAGTGTCCTTATATAACAATTTTTAATGGAATTCTTATAATTCATTGATTCTGGGATAAATATAAATGAATAACATTTGACTATGTTGCTGGTTTATTTAAAAATGTCTATTAAGACAATGCTGTGATTGGATTTCAGTTTTACCTTACTCAAAATCCTTACTTTTACGTACAGGTGAACTGATATCTCAAAAACGCCTCAATCTACTGGTATAAAATTTATATGTCTACATTCTACAGATATTCAACATCATTTCCATTACTTTTGTTTAAAAATCTTAAGTGTTGAACATGTTAAGATATTTTCTTAAAAATTTTAATTCACTTAAATTTATGTATCAATTTCATGGGTTATCCCTCTTGCTTTTTAACAACATCATAATAATGATTAAATAATCAATGAAAACTCTGTTAATAAACTCTTTGGTAGTATAAAAATATTTTTGCTACACTTAATAACGGTAATACTACATTAGTTTGAAATTCAGAAAAAATCGATCAAAACGGCGAAGAAATTGTCTCCCTCTCTCAGTGTAAAGCTATGACTCATCATCACCAGTGAGTACACAGTCATTCAGCTCATTCACACTATCACATGATTCAATTAATACATTCCAGTTAGTGCATTCAAAACAACCATGGGACTCTTTACACACACTTCCATTCTAAATCTGTACACTTTACTTTTCTGGTTTTATACTTTTAAATACATGGCAGTAAGTGGGGAGTAGCAAGAGCATGCAGTGGTTAGATAAACTTAGTGGAGCATGGGATGAACATTTATAACTATTTTTAACATTACACTAAAATAAATCATAATGTCCCTTAAATCATCATCATCATCAAGTGTCAGGCCTGTTGCAGACATCGGCGATCATGTCCCTTCAACCATATCTGTCCTCAGATCTTCTCCATAGCTCGATTCCTGTTCCTCCTCCACCAATCCATCCGTTCAGATTGCCAATATAATCTATCCTCTGTCTCCCTCTTCTTTTCTTCCCAGCAACTTTACCAGTAAGTACAATCTTTTCAATTCCGTTTTTTTCTGTAAATATGTCCGAGAAATTCTGATGGTGTTTACCAAAGTTGGTCGTACTCCAATTAAAAAAAATACCTCCTCGTTTTTTATTTTATCTTTCCATGAGATTCTAAGAATGCGTCGATAAAACCAAATTTTGGCTGCAGTTATTCTACGTTCACATTCTTTGTTAATCTTCCAACACTCGCTGCCATAAAGAAGTACAGACCACATGTATGATTTCATTACCCGGAGTTTTGTTGCCATCTCAATGTTGTGGTTGTTCATGATTTGCTTTAATTGATTATATGTGTTCTTTGCTAAAACAATTCTTTTAATTTCATGGGTGGATCTACCATCAGATGTAATAATGTATCCCAAATATGTAAAACTTTCAACTCTTCGTTTTGATAGGATAATTTTCAGGGTGGTTTAAGATTAACATTATTTCTGCTCAAAACCATACATTCTGTTTTTTCCACATTGAGTTCTAACCCCATGTCTTCGCTATGTTTGGCCACATTATCGAGTAGTTCTTGTAACCCTTTTTCTGATTCTGCGATTAGAGCAGTGTCATCCGCATATCTTAGATTGTTGATGATATATCCCCCTATATTCACTCCTGCCCAGCTGTATTTTATGTAGAATGAACTCGCTGTAGATGTTAAAAAGGTTGGGAGATAGGACACATCCTTGCCTCACACCTTGCTGTATGTGTGTGTACTCGCTGACCTCACTATCAATTCGAGCAGCCGCTTTTTGCTCCCAGTAAATATTTCTAACGAGTCGAATGTCTTTACCATCTATATCCAACTTCTGTAGAATATCAATAACTCTTTCATGTAATGAAGTTGCAAGCAGTAGTTTGATGACGGTCTGGAACCACCTGCTGCGCATGGTGTTCCCTACCGAGCGAGTTGATCGCACTACAGTGCTGATCCCCATGCACGCTGTCGTGAGGACATACTATGTTTTGTGACATGATATTACTTTGCAGATTTTTACTCACCGTAGGCTGCAATTACTTTCTGTGAGGGCAGTTCCCATACTAGACGGTTAGCCTCAGCCATTGTAACTAATGGTATCCTCTGCCTGACGCTGTGGAGAGTTGACCAGTTCCATGGACTCTCCTGGCTGCTCCCCTCCCCCATCCATCACCTGCCTGCCGTGACTTCATGTAACCCTGGTAGGGAGGCTAAGTGGTTACTCGGCCTTACCCAAGGGTCTACGACAGGCTAACGTAGGGAAGGATCGCCTTAAATGGCAGTCCACAAATTGATATAGTCCCACGAACATTAAATCTTTGCAGTGGTAGAAGTAGTAGCGTATGGCTACATCTCCAGCCAGTCTTTAAATTTGTCACCACAGTTGAGGACAGCCTTGAAACCTCCCGCCAATCCCGTCACAGGGCAGTGTAAGATTATGTGGTCTGCTGTCTCTGGCATTCCCTGACAGTGGGGACATTTGGCTGACTCCCTCAGACCCCATCAATGCATGTTTGCAGCAGTCCTTCTGTGGCCTGTCAGTAGTTGGTTTGAGGCAACCCACTGTTTTCGATTGCCATTCCTGAAGCCTGGCATAAATTCCGTTGGGTCTTTGATTAACCCACCTCACTCAGGCATGGTATTTGTCCAATATTCCATCCAGGCTTTGAAGTTTTTTCAGTTCTAAGTGGTCAAAGGACTTTCTGGATTTGAGTCGTGATGTTCTGGGAGCTTCATTTATGATGGTTTTTAATGGGGTAATTAGGGTCAGGTCTTTCAGTTTGTGGTCTACTTTTTGGGTGGGTTGCTTCTTGCCTGAGTTCTGGTGGTGCGAATGCGCTTATAATTGGGAGCCAAGGGATTGGTCTTGATTTGAGGCATCCTGTTATTATGCGCATGGGTTCTTGGAGTTTGATGTCGAGAATTTTCGTGTGGGGGCTTCTTGTCCTGTATTTCTTTATTCAAAAATATTTTTTGCTTTGTTGCTGTTCGATGATGTTGGGATGTAAAGTTGATGATGATGATGATGATGATATGAACGTATTCACAGGATAGATAATAAGGTTGTGAAGTTATGGAGGGAAATTCAATTTCATCGTCACAGTCTACTTTCTTGGTCTGACAGATTTTGGGCTGGCACAATTTCTTATTAATGTTTGTGCACACCCCACCCCCAGTTCGTTTACAAACATTACACCAATCTCCTTAAAATAGTGAGAACTGTTCAATTTCATAATATGTCAAGGGTATATCAGGTGATAGCCAAGTCTCTGTTAAAACTATTATGGTGGCTTGACGATAGTCACTATTAAACCGACATAATGGGAACAATTCATCAATCTTGTTCTTCAATGATCTTACATTGCCTGATATTACACAAGGTAGAAATGGACAATAAGGTTGTCTGTTGAATTTGTTTTTATCTCCCCTTTCCTCCCCCTATTCCTTACTTTAATAAAAGATGTGTCAACAGTGGGTGGTGAGGGTAACACAGATTAGAGGGATTGGAGAATCTCTGATGTTTATATTATCGGTATGCTTTGGGCAGTAAAATCACAAGCTAAAACACAATTAATGGTTATAAATCTGCTAATATGTATAAAAATCAGGAACAAAATATATTTCACATCCATTTTGAGTAAAAATTAGGCGTAAGTTCTGTCAATCGAATGATAACTGAATAAAAATTATGTGTAGAAAATTAGTAAACATTCACAACACGACTGTTGTTGCTGGAACCCACGCCAAATGTGAAACTGGAGTAGGTTTTGGTTTCTGTATCATGAAATGAACATTAACAATAACTAGCCAGCCTAAGAACAGAATCCAAGTCTTTTGCAAAGTATGTTTCACCACATCTAACCGCTGCCAAATTTATGCTGATTGGATTAGTTATCCAAACAAAATCTTAACTAAACCCAAAATCAAAATCTGTTCGTTCACTTTAGGGGAGAATGCTCTGCTTTCAGTATCAGGACTGCAGAAATTATGTAAATCACATTTACAATATAGTAAAGTAGGTACAAAGAGTCAGAGTTTATCCCTGTTTCTATAGCATGAAACAGCCAATAGAAATTGCTTGCTACCCTTTGGATAAGAGGCTAGTCTATTGTAAAGTTCTCTCCGCCTGATCGAGCAGAAACAGCTGGTTGGACATTGGGTCAGAAAAAAATCTTGACTTCACCCGAGATTGAACTCAGTTTCTTTGCATGTGAAGCAAGTGCTCTACCAACTGAGCTATTGGGACACTATTTTGCAGTGTAAACAGATTGAATTGTTTTTCCTATGTGACTCTCCTTATTTGCCATACATTCACTCTTTTACATAGGTGACACTTTTTACTTTTCATCTATGTTGAGGTATCATCTTAAATATTAACACAATGTTAATGTTGTGAATGGCATAATATGTATTGAAAAGATGAACAATATATTAGTATTAGCATTTGCTCATTTTTGTTTTCTTTGTCAAGTTTTATCAATTATAAGGTTTTCATTTGGGCATGCTTTTGGACAAAGTCATGCTCTGAGGCAGATAAATTGATATTTTTAAAAATAGTTTTATTTCAATTTTGTGCATAGAGCTGGACTGAGTATTTGGGCTAAGGGCTCTAAGACCTTCGTGAATCTCCAGCTAAAATAGGGCGTGTTTTCAGTGTCTTCTGTTCTCTGAAATCAGTTGTTTCTTCCCTGTTTCTGTCTTGGAATATTTCTTTCTGGTTTCACCAAACATATCTGCAGGGCTGCCAAGTGTCCTGCATAATGTGGGACAATCCCACATTTGGACTATTGTCCTTCTGTCCTGCATCACCGCCTCATGTCCCGCATTTCAGCCCAGTTGTTGATACTTATTAGTATTAGGAGAATATGACTGAATATTATTGTGTACTGTCGGTTACTGTACCTATTTAATTTTGACAGTGTGTATTTATGTGTGTGTGTGTGTCTGTGTGTGCCTATTATTCCATCCCTCATTCTGCCCCACAATGTCTCTCATTTTGACTTGGCAGCCCTGTGTCTGTTATCTAAATGTCACTGAAATTGGTCTCACAATCAATACATATCATCACTCTCGATCACAACCACCCTGATCTCACAAAGTTCAAAGTCCCAAGTGGCGCTTGACATTGTTGAAAAAAACACACCCTATGAATCTAAAGATCGTCAATAGGACATTCCAGGCCAATAACCAATAATTCCATTAGAAAAACATTGAATCACAAAATTAAAATCGAGTTAAAGAAAGAAAATTAAAAAAAAAAAAAAGACCATGGGTTCACAATATCTTCTCCAAAGGACACTCGAGAGGAATTTTATGTAGACTTCATCACCATGTGATGACTGAGAAGTGAAAGTAGGTTATTGCATAAAATCCACGAAATCTTGAAATAAACTCACATTATTTATACAAACCTATCAAAATTGTATCGAATATGTATATATGTATGTCATAAGCTCCTCTAAATTCAAACTCTCCACAACCGCACAGACACAGTGGTAAGCAGACCAGCAAGAAACTCTATTTCAACAGAGGCTGTGGCTCAGTCTGTCCCATCAATGATACTAGTCACCTCTATTCAGCAACAGAAACAAGATCACTTTCATTCTCTTTGAACACCTTTTTCTGCAACTGACCATAGGCTATATATCTGCTTACACACCTATGCTTCATCTTTTTAGTGGCTTTGTCCTGATAAAAAAACTTTATAAACAGCTAATCCCATACTGGACAAAAACAACAGCACAAAGAGTTCCAAAGTGGCAACATTTTATAACTTTGGCACTAGTTTGATCAGCCATTCACCGATGTCCCCGCTTGTCTTTGTATCCTCGAAGTACTTCACAACATCTATTAATCTTACCGCCATTGCTTAACACTAACACAAAATATATAGCTGAATTGGTTTTTTAAAAATATAACTACACAAATTTTCAATTTCAACGATTTTTAATTATCCATCGTCCTTACTCATTCAACAACAGTGCCATACCATTCACCATCTCTATTGCAATCTAATTATAAACTTAATTATCACAGTTTTGTTGCATTATGTACAATAAAGAATATTGTGAATTTGTTGCTGCACCTCCAATCATTGTCTAAGTCTAAGTATGTTGACACCCATTAGTACCATAAATTGGATTCTTTTTTCAACCTTGGCTTTGGAAAGAATGCGAGATATAAAGGAGAATAATGAATTTATACTTGCTTTGGCCCTTTGCCAAGGCTGACAACTGTGTGTGCCCTGCCCTTTGCTGACAGATTTTATGTAAAACGCGTGATTATTAATGAATTGCTGGACTTCCACCAGTCTCTGGTCATGATATGCTGTCCAACTGATGAAATCACAAAACAGTTGGTTTAAATCGATGTGGACTTATTTGCAGGCCTGATAACCCAAACTGTTATAGTCTCATTGTTGTAATGGACGCATAAAACCGTCCATCGCGGGTGGTTGGATGGGAGCATCACCCTTGAATCATATACCTATGATGTTCGCATGGGTGTATGATCCGATAGTGATGTCGTTTCTTCTTCTCTTTACTAGCCTATCCTGCTTCTTTGGTTTGTGATTGTATTTTTGACAGGGGATATTTTTTTTCCTGTAAATCCTCTGCCTGTTTGTTCTTGGTTATTTCTAATTTAGCTTATGATATCTTTAGGTTATGCTTTTGATTGACATTTGTACTATTTTTGTTAGATTGCTTGTTTTTTTGTTTCAGCGGTCTCTCATATAACCTCAATTGTGTTGGAAGAGACCTAAAGCAACAAACAAACAAAAACCAAAAAAAAAAAACGTCCATTACAACAATGTCAAATTGGACCCATAAGTGCATTCAGTTATCAGAACTGCTATTTTGTGCACCTAGGTTTAAATCAATCTCGTCTTGATGATGAAACATTGTTAGTTTTTTTGTCTTTTGTTTATTCCGGAAACATATTATGAGGATGAAGTAGGGATTATGTCTTTTGTCTCCAAAGTATTATGTTGGTTCTACCCATAAAGTAACCTTAATTGGAAATAATGCTCTTAATCAGACTACATGCCGTTGCTGTATCTTTGGAAATTGGATAGAATTAATTTCAAAGACTTCAAAATTGTCTGTTCAATACATGTGCACCACAAAAAAAAAACCCAAAAAACACCAAAATAAAATAACACACAACACTTAAAAAACATAAAAATCTCAAACAATTTCAAATGGTGCATTACTTTTTAACATTGGAGTGGAATTTTCATGTGTTATTATTATTATTATTATTATTATTATTATTATTATTATTATTATTATTATTATTATTATTATTATTATTATTATCATCATCATCATTATTATTATTATTATTATTATTATTATTATTATTATTATTATTATTATTATTATTATTATTGTTTTTATTCTTCTTCCTCTTCTTCTGGGTGGGGCTCCTGACCTCTCATAGTGGGCAGGGAGGCACTGACCGTGTCTTCTATCTCCTTATATCTGTTTTTCAACATGCTTTCAGTATTTGTCTTGGAATGAGATTACTTGGTTTTGTCCTGGCCCTGGCCGGAGTCCAAACTGGGAGGGAAACAGTCAAATGCATAGTTATTGTTTTGGGAGATGATATCTTTTTCCTTGTAAATCATCTCTCTGTTATGTATTATTATATTTATTTTGAATGTATGATGTATACATTTCTGGGTGGGGTTCCTACCTCCCATAGCGGGCAGGGAGGTACTTGCAGTGTCTTCTATCCCCTCATCTGTTTTCCAATTGCTTTCTGTCTTTGTCTTGGAATGAGATTGCTTGGTTTAGTCCTGATCTTGGTCGGAGTCCTTGGCTGAGAGGGAAACAGTCGAATGTATAGTTATAGTTTTGGGAGATGATATATTTTTCCTTGTAAATCATCTCTCAGTTATGCATTGTATTATGTTTAGTTTACATATTATATTATATGATTGGTAAACATTTGAGTGTATTCCTCTTAGTTGGGACCTGTGCTTGTCTGGATGAGACTTAGGTGATCTCAAACTAAGTACTTTGATAGTGTACTCTTGGAATCTACACCTGTTTCTTATTTGAACCAATTCCCCTTTGTCTTCCCTTTTCTTGGATGCTTTATTGTAATTCTAGAACTTTTTAACATCACATTTTCTTCCTTTTTACTGGCGCTGATATGACCTTAATGTGTTGCAAGCGCCGTAAAACCCTTAAAAACAAACAAAAACAAAAACAATGTATACATTTGAGTGTATTCCTCTTTGTTGCATTTTGTGCTTGTGTTAGATGAGACTCATAGGTAATCTCAAACCAAGTACATTGGTGGTATGCTCTTGGAATCTACATCTGATCCCTATTTGTTCCCAGTTCCCCTATGTGTTACTTTTTCTTTAGTGCTTTAATTGTAATTCTAGAACTTTTTACAATCCCATTTTCTTCCTGGCGCTGATATAACCTAAATGTGTTGCAAGCGCCGTAAAATCCTTAAAAACAAAAAAACAAAAATATCATTATGACTGACATTATTGTTGATACTGTTTGGTATTAGTAGTAATATTGAGGATATTAAATTTATATCCACTTCTCATTTTATTTCATTTCTTTGTATGCATTGTCACTATCAATGTTATCATTATTACTGTAAATAAGAATATTTTGGTATACGCGTGTATTTTATAATTATTTGGGGCCCTTTTGGGGGCATTTTTGGCATAATTTGTGGCATTATTTGGCAATTTTTGGGCATAATTTTGGCATAATTTGGGATGAAAAGTGGCATTTTTTCGCGGGGGCAGATATACTGTAATTTAAAAAAATTATTTTATGAACATGTGACGTGTAAACATTTGAGTGTATTCCTCTTAGTGGGATCTTGTGCTGGTGTCTGGGTGAGACATTTAGGTGATCTCAAACTAAGTACACTGATAGTGTGCTCTTGGAATCTACATATGTTCCCTATTTGAATCAATTCCCCTTTGTCTTCCTTTTTCCTCACGTCCTTTTAACTGTGCATCTAGAATTTTTACTATCTAATTTCTTCTTCTTCTTCTTCTTCTTCTTCTTCTTATTATTATTATTATTATTATTATTATTATTATTATTATTATTATTATTATTATTATTATTATTATTATTGTTATGTTGTTGCTGTTGTTAATTTTGTTCTTGGTGTTATTGTTATTACCATGTGTTTACAAATTCCATGACATTTAATACATATACCTTATCTTTTTACAATAAAATGTCCTATGGTCAAAAAGTTGTCCATATATATATATATATATTTTTAGAATTGAATTTCATATAAATCTAACACATTTGTATAAATACGTAATAAACATGATTTTAGTTGTTGTTTATAATGGTTGTCAATTTACACAAAGCTGTCATTGATATTGATTAATCCTTTTCCAAATACTAATAGTATTTTATTGTGTTTTATTATTTATTGATTTTCCGGGGGGTTTTCGTTACTGTGATTATCATCATCACCATCATCATCATTGTCACACTAAAGGTTGTTCACAATTATCTTATTAAATTTTATTTTATTAAGAACTGAATTCATCTCACTCCAGTTATATTTCGGTAGGCTTAGATAAACTTTACCTTCTAATATTAGATCGTCTTTCCTTTTATAGCCTTCCCTCGAATTAATTTCTAATTAGTGAATACTTTTCGTTCTACATTCTGTCACGTAGCCACTTATTATAAAAGCTGATAGGTCTAACATTCGACACTCACTTCTCTCCACAATCTATGCCGGACGGCCAGTCGCTCTATTCCTTATATATATATATATATATACTGGAAGATTTTTATCTTTTGAGACTTTGTAGATATTATATCTACAACATTAAGACGCCGGAGCTTTTAACTTTGATTGTACAATCTTCAAGGATCAAACCCGAGCCCGCTGTCAAAGAGTTACACAATAACCCCTTACCAATTGCCTGGAAGTGGAATTTTACGAGCCCGAGCCTGTTATCAGACGAATATATCATCCAAGCCTGTCAACTGCCTGGAAACGTAAACTTACGAACCTGACATATTATCATAAGTTACGTAATATATTCACATCTCTATTTGTAACTGCCACGATCACTGTTTATCTCTTTTAATTAAATTTCATCATTATTTTTATTTCATTGTAAACAAATCGTTAATTGTTTTCATTTATAGTAACTAGTAAATTCTGGGGCCTCATTCTACATATATCTATTTCATCTAACTTTAAAGTTTAAATTGTAAAACTCTTAATTGCCCCACTTGATCATATTTTAATTGAACTCCCTATTTACAGGATTAATTTTTTTTTCTTTTTCATTTCTTCATTTAAATGGAATAGCAATTTATCCATTCATTCTTTCATTCAAATTGAATAGCATTTTATTGATTCATTCCTTCATTCATTTAATCATTTATAAATTATTCATTCATTCATCCATTCATTCGTTTATTCACTCATTTATCCAATCATTCATACATTTATTCCTCCCTTCATTCTTTCATTCATACATTATCCATTCATTCATTCATCTATTCACTCAGTTTTTCATTCATTCATTCATTCCTTGTCCACTTTGTTATTATATCACTCATTTCATTTTGTTGTTTGCCTCATTCATGAATTGTTTTCAATATGTTTACATTCCATAACGATTCATTCACCTATCATCCAATCACTCAGTGTTGTGAACACATTTTGTAACTATTGTAAATCTTACGATATTTTATTGTTTTGTATTTCAGACATCACTGTTAAACACTCTTCAATGCCTAATTACAATTGTTGAACAACCATTGAACAAGAGAGAGGTCCCAGCCACGAACTGAGTTGGTAAATATATCCTTCATTATTCTCTTTTACATGAGTTGGGCATCACATAGTAACTATAGACATCGTGATTTGTTTTGCATAGTGATTTGTTTTAAATGCATTTTTGGCATATTACTGTTACCGAAAACCACTTATATATTATGTTCTGAAAAGTGAGTCTTTAAAAAATAAATAATAATAAAAGGAGTCTACTAGCCGTCGTGTTATATTTAGTGATAGATAACTTGGGATTATTTTGGCATCCTATTATTGTTATCACACTCTAGTATATTAGCGTCATTGCGAATAATTGTACACAAACTAGCGACGAGTCACAAACATTGGTGATAAATTTTTCGTAGTAACATAGTTTAGAGTACACGCGATTGACACATTGTTATTGACACAAGTCATAATAACTCCGCATTGTATTGACACATTGCTTTATAAGATATAGCGATAAAAGGCATCAAATTCAACATACATAATAAGTTGAAATAAGAGAGAGAGAGAATTTCTAAAAATAGAACAGTTCATTCCAGTAAGTGTAAATAAATAAAACAGTCAGTAACAGTATCCTGTCAATATAATATATATAAAATATCGTAACTAATTTATTGCAACATGGAAGCATATAAAAGATACTTAAGTCTCGCAAAGGACTTAGAAATAGTGCCGCGCTGAAGACCGGTCTAGACCGCGGTCCGACGGTCTTTTAGCTGTGAACCGAAGACCGGTCCCATAGGGGAAGATCGGCGGCGGTCCTCACTTCTTATCACCTTTCAACTAGTGCGGGGCGGTCCTTGCAAGGACCACGGTCCTACGGTCTCGCGCCATAGCCTACTACTTCCCCAGCGCAGGGTTGCCAGATTATTTTTCAACAAAATGCGAGGGGAAGACTCAAAAAATGCCAAAACACTCAAAAAGATGCCAAAGTCTGTTGACTCCCACCCCCACTAAGAAAACTACTCACTTTTGATAGACAATTTACTATCATATCCTGGTGGCTTGCGTGTTTTCTTTTCTTTTTCTTTTATTTTTTTTTTTTTTTTTTTTTTTTTTTTTGAATTATACTAAATTTCCTGTTGGGGTAATTATTTACCTACTGACTACTAAGTGGAGTGCTAAACCACTACACCACGGTTGGATTTTAAGAATGAAAAAGAAATGTGAAGATGTTTGTTTTTACGCGTTTAGAAATAATTAAGAAAAGGTGTCATTTGAAGTATAATATACAAGAAAAGAAAATGCCAAATGAAAATGCCAAGTGCCAAATGATTTTTCTAATGCCAAACGGTTTTCAAAAATGCCAGATTTTTGGAATCTGGCATTTAAAATGCCAAACTGGCAACCCTGCCCCAGCGATTCGTTGCTTCGGTTGCCTATCTTCCACCAATCACCACCCATCCCACTTAATTAATCGCACCCACCCCCCTTTGCCATACACTAAACGACACAGACGACCATACAGGCAGACGACCACCAACCTCCACTCCGCAAACCGCCCTTTCGTGTGTGAGATGGGGGAACAGGAGGCGCACGCCTTGGACGATTCCATTATACGGGGTAAATTTCAAAATTTACTACACCATAATGATCGCAATGACAATGATCTATGGTGAAGGCATGACCCCTCTTCTCTAATGGGTTATTGTTTGAAATGTATGTGACTACTAAAGATGTGTGTGTTTGTGTGTGTGTGTGTGTGTGTGTGTCGAACCTAGCAAGTAGCAAATCCGATTTTTTGTTTTCTTTTGTCCATCTCTTGTCACCACTCCTTTCTATCGCAGTGTTGTCATTTAAAATAATACAATAATATTAAAATTTCGTTGGTGTTTTTACTAATGAGTTTCATTAGTTTCTTCCTTCCAAAAAACCCAGTTATAACGTCTGAATTTAAAAAAGTCCAATAGAATATTTGGGGACCCCGATAGCTCAGTTGATAGAGCACTCTCTTTATACGCAAAGGGCCAGAGATCGATCCCGGGTGCAGTCGATTTTTTTCTGAATCCCTGTCTACTCAGCAATGAATGGGTAGCTGAGTTTGTTAGATCTGGCGAAAAGTCACCATCGACCCCTCTTATTACCTCATCCACCCCCTCTTATTATAACTTCACGTCTCTCTCTTACTCTTCAATGCTCGCTGCCCTCTAATGTGTGTGTGTGGGGGGGGGGGGGGGTAGGAGTTGCGTGTGTGTATCAACGCCACGAACAACTCGATCAACGCCTTGGGCGATGCCATAATCTCCGTTAATGGGGATAAATTTCAAATTTTATTCAATTATCGAAGTAACAATGAAGTACGGTGAGCAAATAAAGAAGGCATCACCCCTCTTCTCTAATTAGGTTACAATTTGAAATGAGTGTGACTACTCCGTGTGTTTTACTCCTGTAGACCACGGTTTTCATCGTGTAGCGGTCTTTAACGGTTCAAGAATGAACGATCCCATGGTCTCAAAGGTCAAACCGGTTCGAATTTCCAACAGTCTCTCAGGAATGTTCAATGTCGAAAAGGACCGGTCCTAGGACCGGTCCTTGCGGTCTTCATTTCCCAAGGACCGTAGGACCGTGGTCCTTAAGCTTGCCAAGGACCGCCCCGCACTACTTAGAAATACCCCAGGAAAGAATATTTTCATGGTGCGAAGAGAAAGTAAAAGAAGAAAAAGAACATGAAGAAAGAATTCGTAGAGAAGAAAATGAAGAAAGAATTCGTAAGAAGAAAAGAAGAACGAATGAAAGAAAGCACGAAAATACGTAGAGAAGAACGAGAAGAAAGAGTCCAAGAAAGGGAACTAAAAAGACAAATAGCTTTAGCAGAAGAAGAAACCAAAAGGACCCAAATGATGCTGGAAATTGAAAAAACAAAAACCGGTCATGAAAGAAAACATAATAATAGTGATGAATTTTTCGTGAAACTTCCACGCATGCCAACATACGATGAACGCTCAGACTGTCTAGAATCCTTCTTACACCGATTCGAAGTTCAGGCTAAAGGTTATCGTTGGCCAGAAAGCAAATGGGCCACAGCCTTGATTAACTGCTTATCTGGAGAACCGCTAAAAGTTTTCTATACCTTAACAACTGAAGATGCAGATGACTATGGTAAAATTAAAGATTCTCTACTAAAAAGATTTAGATTAACGGAAGATGGTTACCAGGAAAGGTTTCACACTGCAAAACCGGAAAGTGGAGAAGACTTTAATACATTCGTGAACCGAATTACTCAATTTGTAAATCGGTGGCTTGAGTTGGCAAACGTAAAACAAGACGACTTTGCAGGCCTTTACTATCTCACGCTGAAGAATCGAATCTATCAAGCTTGCAACCCAGATTTAGTCGCATTCTTTAAAGAGAGAAAGCCAGAAAACGTGGACAAATTAAAAATCTACGCAGAAAACTTTAACAGCGCACATCCATTGACACCCCTTAGCAGAACATTGAAGGAACCATACTACGCTGCCGCTGCTCAGAGTCCATGTACACCTAAAGTTCAAAACTCAAATAGAACGAGCCGATCAATCACTCGGAACACGCAAGTGAAACAAGATGATCATAGTAACAAACCATGGAACAAACAGTTCAATAGAGACCATAGCCGACCCTATCAAAACAAAACAAGAAATAGCACTGACAATAATACTGAGTATAAGAAAACCAACAAACCTATAGTTAAATGTCAATATTGTGGAATGAAAGGCCACACAGCAGACAAATGTTACAAAATCGTGGGATATCCAAAAGAAACTGCAAATGCATCACTCCAAACAAGTGTAAATAATCAGACACGAGTAATGTCAGGAGAAAATATAAATGTGTATTGCGTGAAAGGTATGTCACTTTTAACACAAACTCACAAGTCAGGATCGCTATTTTTTTGTGAAGGCAAAGCTAATGGAACTGATTGCAAAATATTGAGAGACACAGGATGCAGTACAGTAGGAATAAAAGCATCTTTGATCAATGACGAAGACAAAACTGGAAAAACGGTACAATGCATCACATTCAGTGGCACAGTCGAAACCTTTGAAACAGCTAATGTGTACATAGAAACCCCATACTATACAGGAATAGTGGAATGCTGTATACTTCCCAACCCCGTCGCTGATGTTATTGTTGGCAATATAAAAGGTCTTAAAGACAACCCAACAGATGTAAAAGAATGGTCATTAACCCAAGAAACAGCTTGTCTAGCAGAAACAAGAAAGATGACTAAGACAACAGAGAAGCCAATGACTATTTCTCTTGAACCACAACAATTTGACAGGAACACGTTCATTGAAGAACAGAAAAAGGACCCGACTTTAACATCATATTTCAATATCGCAAACAAAGGGACGAAATCAAAAGTTGAATACATCATTGAAAAAGAATTTCTGTTCAGGTTACATAGGAAAAGAAACAAACTAGCTAAACAACTGGTCACGCCGAGTATTTACAGAAACAAAATCCTTGGAATAGCGCACGATTCAATAACTTCTGGACATCTTGGGAGCTCTTCCACATTGAAGAGAATATCCGAGAATTTCACATGGCCTGGAATTACTAAAGACGTCCGAGAATATGTGAAATCGTGTGACACATGCCAAAGAAGAGTCGCAAAAGGCAGAATACCGAGATTGCCATTAGAGACAACGCCAGTTATTGAAAAAGTTTTTCAAAAAGTTGCAATTGACATTATAGGCCCTTTAACAAAATCAGATAGAAACCATACACACATACTAACACTAGTCGATTACGCAACCAGGTGGCCAGAAGCGATAGCATTGAAATCAACTACATCGGATCACATAGCTGAAGCATTGATGACAATTTTTACTAGAATAGGCATACCAAATGAGATACTGTCGGACAATGGACCCCAATTTACATCACATATGATGCATGAAACCATGAAACTCATGGGAATCCAACACTCATTCACAACTCCCTACCACCCCAAGCAAATGGTCTTTGTGAAAGATTTAATGGCACTCTAAAGAATATGTTAAGAAAAGTGTCGGCAGAAAAACCAGATGATTGGGACAGATACTTACCAGCAATCCTATTTGCATATAGAGAAATACCCCAAGAATCTACAGGCTACTCCCCATTTGAGTTGATGTATGGACGATCACCTCGCGGCCCGATCAATATAGTAGCCGACGTTTGTAAAGGGAATGAGGAGGACAATAACGAAATTATGTTTGCTTACGAATATGTAAGAAACCTGAAAGACAGAATAGAGGACACGTGTAAGCTAGCACAGGAATCCGTCACTAAAAAAAGCAGAGAAATACAAGGAATACTCTGATCGCAAAAGCAAATCAAGAAAATTTGAGATGACTCGAGTAAACTTTTAGCTACATGGAAAGGACCATTCAAGGTATTAGCAGTACGATCTGGTGTTAATTACGAGATTCAAATTAACAACACAACAAAGACATTCCATGCAAACATGCTAAAAAAATATTTCGATAGAGACAGATTATCACAACCAATATTTAACCATGTTGAAGCTGCAAATGTAGGATTAATCATCGAAACTCACAGCGATGATGTCGAACTACAACACACCCCACAACACGGTAACTCTAAAAATAGTACAATTAATGACGTCACAATCAATCCTCAACTAAACGAATGTCAGAAACGAGAAATCAGGTCATTATTAGAAAAGTACCAGTCAGTCTTTACAGACGCACCCGGACATACAACATTAGTGGAACACGACATAAAGTTAACCACATCTACCCCTATCAACGTGAAAAACTATCCTATTCCATTTCACGCACGAGAACAAGTTGAAAAGGAAGTTAAGGATATGCTAGATACAGGAATAGTTAGATATTCTTCAAGCCCATACTCATCACCAATAGTAGTAGTGAAAAAGAAAGACGGATCGATAAGGCTATGTATCGACTTTCGCAAATTAAATGAAGCAACAGTGTTTGATGCAGAACCAATACCAAATCAAGAGAATTTATTTGCTGCCTTATCTCAAGCAAAATACATGACTAAATGTGATCTTTCTAGAGGATACTGGCAGATTCCACTGAAAGAATCATGTAAGAAATACACAGCATTTCAATCACCATTAGGATTGTTAGAATTTAACTATATGCCATTTGGATTATCAACAGCCGCATCGACATTCCAAAGAATGATGCGTACGTTATTAAAAGACATCCCGTCTACACTCTCATACTTCGACGACGCATGTATTTTCTCAAACTCATGGACTGATCACATGACAACCTTAGAATTAGTGCTTGAAGCATTAAAACGTAATTCTTTAACAACAAAACCGTCAAAAACAAGCATTGCATTTTACAAAATTGATTTTCTCGGTCATACCGTTGGTCATGGGACACAGACACCCGAGACAGAAAAACAAACAAAAATCGCACAATTGCAACCACCTAAGACAAAAAAAGAAGTACGCAAAGTACTTGGGCTCCTAAATTTTTACAGGAAATACATTTACAACTTCGTGCACATCGCGACACCGCTAACAAATCTGACAAAGAATGGGTCACCGAACAAAATTGTTTGGACAGAAGCGTGTCAGAATAGCTTTAACCAATTAAAGGCATTACTCTGTTCAGAACCAATTCTTAAATTACCCGACATGTCAAAAGAATTTGTTGTAAGAACTGACGCGTCTGATAAGGGCATCGCAGGTGTACTATTACAGGAGCATGAGGGAACTCTAATGCCTTGCTTATATGCAAGCAGAAAATTATTGGACAGAGAATCACGATACTCTGTAATAGAGCGTGAAAGACTGGCCATCGTCTTTGCTTTAAAGACATTCAGCAGATATCTACTGCTAAAAGAGTTTGTGGTCGAAACGGACCATAAACCACTCACGTACATAAGAAATAACAAAATGAATAATAGTAGAGTACTAAGGTGGAGTCTATTTTTGCAAAATTACTCTTTCAGTATCTCTCACATACCAGGCTGTGAAAATATTCACGCCGACCTACTTTCTCGATTAGTGTAAACACGTGAGAAGGGTATAACTTAACCTCCCATGCATACTGTTAGTTACCTCGCAAATTGTGCCAAATCAGAACGCACAATTTCGATAATTTTATTTGTAAACTTGATGACCCAACTTAATGTAACATTGAGTATTGTTTGGATATATATACCATACCCATTCATGATTTGGGAAATCTTCTCTTTATCTATTATTGTTATGAATTTTCACTCATTTATGATTAATAATTGAAATGTCAATATTCCATTTACATTTTCATTCATTTCATTTAGTAAATTACCTTCATATCATCGGCTTAAATCATGCTTCATTGCCATCACTATTGTTTATCACAATGATTTGTAATCACATTGCCATCATGTTGTTCATCACAATGATTTGTAATCACAATCTTTCATGGTTATTGTCACCCAATCATATACCTACGTTAATATAAACATTTCCATGTCTAATTAATAAATAATTTAATTGTAGCACAAATCATAACAATGGATTCATGCTAGAGTATCATGATAGTAAATTTACTTCCGTTTGTAAAATCTATCTTTCCCATAATGGTTAAAGAGTATATTTTAAACGTGGGTGGGGGTGTCACAGTAAAGGTTGTTCACAATTATCTTATTAAATTTTATTTTATTAAGAACTGAATTCATCTCACTCCAGTTATATTTCGGTAGGCTTAGATAAACTTTACCTTCTAATATTAGATCGTCTTTCCTTTTATAGCCTTCCCTCGAATTAATTTCTAATTAGTGAATACTTTTCGTTCTACATTCTGTCACGTAGCCACTTATTATAAAAGCTGATAGGTCTAACATTCGACACTCACTTCTCTCCACAATCTATGCCGGACGGCCAGTCGCTCTATTCCTTATATATATATATATATACTGGAAGATTTTTATCTTTTGGGACTTTGTAGATATTATATCACAACATTAAGACGCCGGAGCTTTTAACTTTGATTGTACAATCTTCAAGGATCAAACCCGAGCCCGCTGTCAAAGAGTTACACAATAACCCTTACCAATTGCCTGGAAGTGGAATTTTACGAGCCCGAGCCTGTTATCAGACGAATATATCATCCAAGCCTGTCAACTGCCTGGAAACGTAAACTTACGAACCTGACATATTATCATAAGTTACGTAATATATTCACATCTCTATTTGTAACTGCCACGATCACTGTTTATCTCTTTTAATTAAATTTCATCATTATCTTTATTTCATTGTAAACAAATCGTTAATTGTTTTCATTTATAGTAACTAGTAAATTCTGGGGCCTCATTCTACATATATCTTTATGCATAGTCGCTCTTTACTCACTTGAGACCATGACAATCATCATCATCATCATCATCATCATCATCTGGGTGGGGATCCTGACCTCCCATAACGGACAGGGTGGTACATACTGTGTCTTCTATCTCCTTATATCTGTTTTCCAACATGCTTTCTGTCTTTGTCTTGGAATGAGATTACTTGGGTTTTGTCCTGGACCTGGTCGGAGCCCTGGCTGGGAGGGAAACAGTCAAATGCATAGTTATTGTTTTGGGAGAGGATATTTTTTTCCTTGTACTGTTATGTATTATTATATTTTTTATTTTCAATGTAGAATGTAAGCATTTGAGTGTATTCCTCTTTGTTGAATTTTGTGCTTGTGTCCGGATGAGACTTATAGGTGATCTCAAACTAAGTACATTGGTCTGGGTGGGGATCCTGACCTCCCATAGCGGGCAGGGAGGTACACACTGTGTCTTCTATCCCCTTATATCTGTTTTCCAACATGCTTTCTGTCTTTGTCTTGGAATGAGATTACTTAGTTTTTTTCCTGGCCCTGTTCGGAGTCCTGGCTGGGAGGGAAACATTCAAATGCATAGTTATTGTTTTGGGAGATGATATTTTTTTCCTTGTAAATCATCTCTCTGTTATGTATTGTATGTATATTTGTTATTTTTTAATGTACAATGTAAGCATTTGAGTGTGTTCCTCTTTGTTGGATTTTGTTCTTGTGTCCGGATGAGACTTATAGGTGATCTCAAACTAAGTACATTGGTGGTATGCTCTTGGAATCTACATCTGATCCCTATTTGTTCCCAGTTCCCCTATGTCTTACTTTCTCTTGGATGCTTCAATTGTAATTCTAGAACTTTTTACTATCCCATTTTCTTCCTTTTTACTTGCGCTGATATAACCTAAATGTGTTGCAAGCGCCGGAAAACCCTTAAAAACAAAAACAACATAAGTACATTGGTGGTATGCTCTTGGAATCTACATCTGATCCCTATTTGTTCCCAGTTCCCCTATGTCTTACTTTTTCTTGGGTGCTCTAATTGTAATTCTAGAACTTTTTACTGTCCCATTTTCTTCCTTTTTACTGGCGCTGATATAACCTAAATGTGTTGCAAGCGCCGTAAAACCCTTAAAAACAACAACATACTACTACTACTACTGCTACTACTACTACTACTACTACTACTACTACTACTACTACTACTACTACTACTACTACTACTACTACTACTACTACTACTACTACTACCACTGCTACTACTACTACTACTACTACTACTACTACTACTACTACTACTACTACTACTACTACTGCTACTAATGATAATAATAACAACAATAATAATGATAATGACGATGATAATAATAATAATAAGAAGAAGAAGAATTAATAATAATGATTAATAATAACGATGTAATAATAATACTTCTACTACTACTATTACTCCTACCAATGCTATCAGTACTTATGCTGCTACTACAACAACAACAACAACTACTACTACTACTACTACTACTACTACTACTTTTACCATTACCCATTAGTTTACCCCCACTACTACTACTACTGGTAGTATACCATGTTCAACGTCCAGGTGCCATGACTCCACTACTAATTCTACTACGGGGTGAGGGTCCCTGGCCTCTAATAGCGGACAGGGAGGCACTTACTGTGTCTCCTATCCTCTATATGTTTTCCAACATGCTTTCTGTGTTTGTCTTGGAATGAGATTACTTGATATTGTATTTGATTTACACACACACACACACACACACACATATATATATATATATATATATATATATATATATATATATATATATATATATAAGTTCGTAGACTGAAGGGACGACGAAGTTGATAAGCGTAGAATGCTTGTAAGGTTGACGTTGTTCAGTTGCTAAACCGTCGATAAAGTTGTAGAACGTTCAACCCTAATGGTTCCAAGTCTTGGCAGCTTCAGGTACGTTTGGGTCTATTTCCAATCGACCTGGTCTCAATACTAATTCCATCTTTGCTTTAAAGCTGATTAAATTATGAATGAACTCATTGATGGTCTCTTTTCTAAAACGTTATTCAGCTTTAATATGGCTACGTATAGTTATAGTTTGAAAGTAAAGGAACAAAAGAACCATTACTGGATAATAATGATGAACTTAAATAACATGTACAAACCAACAACAAATAATAATAATACTAGGAAAGGATTTCGCTTATAACAGGTATATTAAAATCGTTAACTGGTAAGGATCGTAACTCATAGCTGATTTACAGTATCAAAATTATGACTTTTCCGCTTATCTATTTTGAAGGAATTCGTTAAAATGGAAAGTTCGGTTAATTGAAACTTAAACGGTATACATTCAGTATCTGATTATGAAAGGAACGAATGGCAATCCTTAACTATCAGACATTTACATTTTATAACTTTCAATACATTACTGATGAATACAAATGAAAGTGAACATAACGCACTTTCAACATTATTTTGATTGCAAAATTTATAGAAATAGCTTGTGTTTTTGCCAAAGAGGATTACATAAATTTAATGTAAACTGGTCAAAAGTAAAAATTCATCAATTTTTGATACATTGTTTCCACAAATATGTACATGTGTTCAGCAATAACAGCAACACCACCAACAACAACAAAGACATACTGGACACATCAATCATCACATTCTAATGACGAGGATGAGGAAAAGGAGAAATGAAACGACTATGGAAAGATTCCGTGGCATCACTCTATCCAATGAACTCTAACTTTCTTCCAGTTTGCGAATGTTGGAGCATGCCTTTTCCCAGTCTTCCCTTGTTACCATATATTATTTATTGCCTCGTCGGTGAGAGTAAATTTGGTGTTCCACCTCTCATCTTTCCCTTTACTTGGGTCCAAATTAGCTCGATTGCGTTCACAGTGATATGGAGGAAGCGCGCAACCTCCTGTCAAAACTCATTGATTAGACAGTATACTTTGAAAACTGTTTCTGGTTTATTTCTTTTCACTAGGAGTATAACTGGGCCTTTGATAAATAGTCAGAATATGTAGTGCTGTCTGATTGGAGCCATGAAATCATCATCATAGCAGTTTTGATAGTTGCCGAAGTTGGAAAATTGGGGTGACTATGGGCCACATAATTGTAGCGTTGTCCAATGCAATACGGCTAGGTGCTTCGAGGAAAGGTAGCAAACGGTTCTTTAACCAGTCTTCAAACACCTCTGCATTGACCCCAGAATGATAGTCTCTACCTTCCAGATGATGCAGAAAAGACAAAAAATGGTATGGCATTCTTCTAAATACCCAGTATCTTCACCACCTGCAAGAATATCAATGATCCTTTGTCCAAAACTCACGTTCACCCAGTTCCATACGCTTTGGATGATATCCATATCAAAGTTGTCTTGGATCCTTTTCCTATCACGTCGTTCCACACTGGTGATCTCTACGTCGTATTTCGATAATCATCTTCTCGGGTTTGATTGTGAAATTCCAATTCTATAGCCGTCCTCTTTATAATGGCTTATCGATAGACACAAGTAGATTTCTTTTCGCAGCTTACGAGAGTGTCGTATCAAAAATTACGTGTCAGCACGAGATTTTTTGGAAAAACTATGAATTCATCTCATATTGTGGTGCGTAACTTTTTTACAGTGTAAAATCTCGAATTTTATGACGGCGATTTTAAAGTAGTCTTTTTATAGGTCTTAAGACAACTTTGTGATATGGCATCAATACGGTCCAAAATCTATACTCAAGTAAGACAAATTGAGTCAATTTACAACTTTTGATTGAGGGACAGCTGAGAAAAAAACAGAAAAACACGCGCCATTAAAAAAAAATCTGACTATAATACTTTTACTACTAGTACTACTACTAATGCTATTATTACCAATGCTACTACTACTACTACTACTACTACTACTACTACTACTACTACTGCTACTGCTACTGCTACTACTACTACTACTACTACTAATGTTATTCTACTACTACCATTTCTACTCCTCCTCCTCCTGGGTGGGGATCCTGACCTCCCATAGTGGGCAGGGAGGTACTTTATGTGTTTACTATCACGCTGTGTCTGTTTTCCAATTGCTTTCTGTCTTTGTCTTGGAATGAGATTACTTGGTTTTGTCCTGACCCTGGCCGGAGTCCTTGGCTGGGAGGGAAACAGACAAATGTATAATTATAGTTTTGGGAGATGGTATTTTTTTCCTTGTAAATCATCTCTTTGTTATGTACTGTTATTATTTTTATTTCTAACATTTGAGTGTATTAGTGTATTCCTCTTAGTGGGTTCCTGTGCTGGTGGCTGGTTGAGACTTTAAGGTGATCTCAGACTAAGTACACTGATAGTGTTGCTCTTGGAATCTAAATCTATTCCCTATTTGAACCGATTCCCATTTGTCTTACTTTTTCTTCAAGGCCTTTTCATTTTACATCAAGAATGTCTTTACTATCCAATTTTGTTCCTTTTTACTGGCGCTGATATGACCTAAATGTGTTGTAAACGCCGTAAAACCCTTAAAAACAAAAACAAAACAAACTTCTCCTACTACTATTACTACTACTACTACTACTACTACTACTACTACTACTACTACTACTACTACTACTACTACTACTGTTGTATTTTTGGTAAGATGGTGATGATAAAAGGAGATCTAAATCAATGGAACACGAAACACAGCTTATTCGTTTTCTATTTACAACGGAAGACGTTGCTCTTTTTACACCAAAGGTTTCATACAGTCACAAGAGTTACAAAAGTGACTCGTCATTGTACATTCATTCATTCATTATTAATTTCTTAATACATTACATTCCACCCCAACCTTAAATAATGCTAATACAGAAATAAAAGTTAAGGTGAATATATATCTCATAAAGTAAGGTGTTGCTGATTTTCTCTGCAAAATTATTAATAGTTATTTGATGGGTGAATTTCTTACCGACTATCATAAATTTAGAAGTTGTTTGATGAGAGAAAAAGAACAAGTGACGAAACAAGGTCACATAACAAATTATAAAGATAAGTGGCTCAAATCCCTTGAGCAAGAAATGGTCATGGTAAAAATTACAAAGTTAACTTTTCCGGTGGTTTAATTGTTCTGTGTGATCTTCTCAACACTGGTGTGGTTCGAACATTACTTTCAGATGTGGTCGGCGTCAGACTGTTTTCATCATTTGCTGACTCATTTGTGGTAGAAGTAGTAGTCGTGGGTTGTGTTGACTGATCTGCCAAGTCAACTGGTTTGCTATTCATTGCATTACTCATACCCATTTGTTCAGTGTCTATTTCCCCTTCCCCCTCTTTAGAAAGAGATGCCCCAGCATCGAGATCAACATGAGTTGAGATAATGTGATCTGCATGAAAGCGTTTCACTTGATCAGTTTCATACATTTGAACTCTGTAAGACATGGGACCTGTTTTCGCAACAATTTTGGCAGGCAAAAATTTTGGTCAGATGGATTGGTATTGCCTTGGTTTTTAACAAAAACATTGTCATTAATGGTAAAGTCTCTAAACTGAGAATGTTTGTCATGGTAAGTTTTCTGACAGTCCAAATTCTTTTCAACACTTTTGTGCACCTGATCATGAATTAAATCCAAACGAGTCTTTAATTTTCTACCAAGCAACAATTCAGCTGGGGTGAGGCCTGTAGTTGTTTGTGGCGTTGATCTGTATTTCAGAAGAAATCTGTTTACGCGTTCAGGAACACTACCATTGTTCATTTTCTTCATCGCCGACTTGAAGGTGGCAACTGCTCTTTCAGCTAGGCCGTTTGTAGATGGGTGGTATGGTGTCGATTTGATGTGTTCTATGCCGTTGAACCGAAGGAAATTTTGAAAGTCTTCGCTGACAAACGATGGACCATTGTCCGAAACAATTTTATCGGGTAATCCATGAGTTGCGAACACATGACGAAGTTGAAAAATAGTATCCGCTGAGGTAATCCGTTTCATAATGCGAATTTCTAGCCATTTAGAGTGCGCATCCACAATAATTAAGAACATATGACCTAAGAATGGGCCAGCGAAATCAATGTGAAGACGACTCCAGGGTTTGGTTGGCCAGTTCCATGATTGTAGGGGTGAGTGAGCGGGTACGTTCCTAAAACTCTGGCAATTGGCACACGATTTCGCACAGAATTCGATATCCATATCAATTTTGGGCCACCACACGTAACTTCTGGCAAGCATTTTCATCCGAACGATTCCGATGTGATCCTCATGGATGAGTGAAAGAATATCCCGTTGAAGAGACGTTGGAACGATGATACGCGTACCCCACAGCAGGCATCCATTGTCGATCCTCAATTTGAGCTTGCGTGCGAAATAGGGTCTGAGTTGTTCGCCAATTGTAGTGGGCCACGGATGACCATGTGCGACGATTTGATACACCTGACGAAGTACAGGGTCGGCGGTGGTTTCCGATGCGATGGTGGTACTGGAGATGGGTAGGTTGTCGATGACCTGGAAGATCTGGTGAAGATCTTCAGGAAACGGCGTAGGTGCTGCTACTTCAGGCAGCGGTAGACGGCTGAGTGCATCTGCGTTGTTGCGTTGACCTGGGACGTGTTTCAGTTGGTAGTCGTACGCGCTCAGAATGACCGCCCATCGCTGTACTCGCGATGATGCGTGGTCAGGTAATGGTTTGTTTTCTCCGAAAAGACCCAATAGTGGCTTATGGTCGGTGTTGATCGTAAAATGTCGTCCAAAAACGTATTTGTGAAATTTTCGTAATCCAAAAATGATAGATAACGCTTCTTTGTCCAGTTGGGAGTAATTTCGTTCTGCTTTATCCAACGATCTGGAAGCAAATGCGATAGGTTGTTCATTCCCATTGTTGAAACGATGCGAAAGAATCGCTGATACGCCTCTTGGTGAGGCATCGCAGGTAACGACAACAGGGATGTTGGGGTCGAAATGAACCAGTAGCTCCGTGGACATTAAACACGATTTCGAATCGTCGAAGGCTGATTGCTCAGCTGATGTCCTTTTCCAGGTACTTCCTTTCTTTAGTAAATCGTATAGTGGTGCAAGACGGTGTGATATGTTGGGTAGAAATTTGTAATAGTAGTTGATCATTCCAAGGTAGGCTCGTAGTTCCTGGATTGAGATTGGTGCAGGTGCTTTTCGTACAGCTTCAATTTTCTTAGATTGTGGAGCGATGCCATTCTTCGTGAGGCGGTATCCAAGGAAATCGATTTCATCCTGCAGGAATTCACATTTAGCCCTTTTTACGTTCAGTCCCCTTTCTTCACAGCGCTTCAACACGGCTTCAAGTGTTTCGAAGTGTTGTGCATCGTTGGCGCCAGTGAGATACAGATTGTCGAAGTAGATCACCGTGTTTGGGATATCCTTGAAGACAGATTCCATTACCCGTTGGAAGATGGCTGGGCACGAAGATATGCCATATGGTAGTCGTTTGTAGCGATAAAGACCACGATGCGTGTTGATCGTCGTGACGTTTTGGCTATCAGGGTCGAGAAGAAGGTGAGTATACGCATGGCTGAAGTCGATGGTTGAAAACTTCTCACCATGTGCTAGCCAACTCTTCTATCCTCGGAATTGGATGTTCCTCCTTTGCAACCATTTTATTGACGGTCACTTTATAATCCCCACATATGCGGTGTGTCGAATCAGATTTGAGAATGGATGCGGTTGGTGTTGCCCAGTCTGAGTAATTGATCTTCTCAATGATGTTGTTATTTTCTAGACGTTGTAATTCTCTTTCAATTTTGTCCCGAAGAGCAAATGGTGGATGGCGTGCTTTTTTGAAGATGGGTGTGGCGTTTTCTTTCAGGAAGATGTGTTGGTGTGGTTGTTTAGTAACCCAGCATTGTCGTTGAACACGTTGTATTTGGAAACCATTGATTGGAGTTCCTGTGCGTGTGTTTCAGCGTTGGTGTGGAAGATGTTGTTCAAGTTGAGTTGGATGGTCTCCAACCAGTTTCTTCCAAGTAGTGGTGGACCAGCGGTTTCAACGATGAGTAGAGGCAGGTTGGTTGCTTGCTGTTGTTGGTACTGGACATTCACTCGACATTGTCCGCAAATCTGTACGGTGTCTCCTGTATATGTTTTCAGGACAACAGTTGATGGTTTTAGAGGTGTATGTAACAATAAGTTGTCGTATGTTGTTTTCGGTAGTATAGTTGCTGATGCGCCTGTGTCAAGCTGGAATGACACTTCCTTCCCTTCGATTTGAAGCGGTATCCACACCGGTGTGTGTGTTTTTAAGTCCTGTTCCATGTTGAAAAGGTCGTATGCATTTGATTCAGGGTGATCGACATTGTGATGATGTTGATGGTGATTTTGGTCTTCTGATACATAATACGATCGATGATTCCTAGTGTCGTTTTTAGCTGTGTGTGACGATGGTTTATGATGCTGAGGTTGGTGGTTGGGTCTGTTTTTCGATTTACATACCTTGGACAGATGCCCCACTTTGTTACAATGAAAACACTTCGCGTTGATCCATTTGCACGGAGTGCCTCGGTGGTCACTGCCGCAGCGTTGGCATTTCGATGATGTGTGAGACTGTGACGTTGAACTCGGGTTGGTGAAAGTTTTGTGTTTAGGTTTGTTGGCGTTGTCATTGTTGTTGTAGCGGTGTTAACGAAGATGGTGTATCTTATGGTTTTGGTGGGGGCCTGCTGTTAGCAAATCTTTTGCTCCTGTTTCTGATGTGGTCACAGCTTGGGCGATTGTGACTGCTTTCTGGAATGTGAGATCAGTCTCAGAAAGTAGTCTGCGCTGAATCTTTTCATCATTGATCCCCCTCACCAGTCGCTCGCACAGACGTTCATCCAGTGTTGTGCCGAATTCACAGTATTCACTCAGTTGCCTCAGTGACGCAATGTATTGATTGATGGATTCTGTTGGTGCCCTGATCCTATTTTCGAACCGGGTACGTTGCACATATTTCAATGGTTTTGGCTCGAAGTGATTTTTCATCAGCTGGCAAAGTTCATCTAGTTTTAGTTCTTTGATGTTTCTTAGTGTAGCCAGATTCCTTAGTAGCCCGAAGTTTGATGGACCGATAATCGTGAGGAATATTGCAGTTTGTCTATTTTCGTCTTCGATCTGATTTGCCACGAAGTATAGTTCTACTCTTTCGAAGTATTCCGAGAAGGACTCTTTGCTAACGTCAAACTGCTCTATCTGGCCGAAATTCATCTTAGCTTGCTTAAAATATGGTCTAGAAAGGTTAAATCTAATACTTTACTTGTTGATCCTCGTCGCCAATGTTGTATTTTTGGTAAGATGGTGATGATAAAAGGAGATCTAAATCAATGGAACACGAAACACAGCTTATTCGTTTTCTAATTACAACGGAAGACGTTGCTCTTTTTACACCAAAGGTTTCATACAGTCACAAGAGTTACAAAAGTGACTCGTCATTCGTACATTCATTCATTCATTATTAATTTCTTAATACATTACAACTACTACTACTACTACTACTACTACTACTACTACTACTACTACTACTACTACTACTACTACTACTACTACTACTACTACTACGAAGGTGAGTCAAAAAGTATTGGGATTCTGCTTATTACTTTAAAACAAATTGAATCTATAGTATACATAAGACCTTAAATTCGTACATTCATTCATTCATTATTAATTTCTTAATACATTACAACTACTACTACTACTACTACTACTACTACTACTACTACTACTACTACTACTACTACGAAGGTGAGTCAAAAAGTATTGGGATTCTGCTTATTACTTTAAAACAAATTGAATCTATAGTATACATAAGACCTTAAATTCAAGCTTGGCTTCTCAACATAGTCTCCGCCTCTCTCGATAGCCACAGTCCATCTTTTTGTAAGGGCTCATAAAACTGAGTTGGCCGAGCTTTGAGCCAATTTTTCACTTCTGTCCTGGCTTCTTCGTCGTCTTCAAAGCGATGTCCCCTCAATCCCTCCTTCGGTGGACCAAAAAGATGTAAGTCCGAGAGAGCCAAGTCTGGTGAATATGGAGGGTGAGAGCGTTGTCCATCCAAATGATGCGATTACCTACACTTGACTTGTGTATGGATGGGCATTGCCATGGAGAAACAGCACTCGTTCCATTTCCAAATCAGGTCTGACTCGGCAGCAGCTTCTGCTTCTAATGGTGCTCACACTACTATTACTATGTTATGACGATCGACCCAATCAGCAAATTCCGTACCGCACTCGTCCACCGTCGAAAACCCACCCGGAAGCTTCGTCACAATACACCGTTCAATTAGATGCTCTGCAGTTTCGGGCTCGTTACCACAATGGGTACGTATTGGACCGGTGGAAAGTCCCCACTGATGAAGCGATTTTGCCGTTAGGCAGGTTCTCGACCGAAGCTGATTCGCTGCCACCCAGTGCATCCTCTTGCTGGTGGAAAAGCCTGGCAATTTCTCCCTCTCTGACTAGGCCAATTCTTGCTTTCAGCTGCTTCCGAGTACCGCTCAGGGTTGGCAGCAGTGGTTCCCTGTAGTAGGAAATCAACGAGGTTCTCACCTCTAATGTCCCAAAACACTGTTGCCATATGTTTCCAAGCGGATTTCTAAGTTTTTATTTTTTTTGGTCCTTGGGGAAAGACGGATGTCGCGATTGTCTCTTCGACTCAGGTTCCATCTTCAGTGTTTAGTTTACTGAGAAAGCCGCCGTCTCTTCAACTTTGCTGGAGAAGCTCGGAACAGCAATTCACCCTTTCACGCATGTGATCTGGAGTCAACCGGTGAGAATCCCAAGGATTTGACGAGTTGATGGGCACTTCCATGACTGATTTCAAGGTATCCTGCCATCTCATCAAAAGATTTTCCTCTGTCAGATTTGATTAATGTTTCTGTCTTTATTTGATGTACTGAGTTGACACTGCTTGGAGGACGACAATCACGAGGATTGTCAGATAAATACGAGGTTGAAGGAGTGTTAGATTGTGTGTTGAATTGCTTCTACATCTTCTAATTGATGAAATATACACTTCAACCCACCCGAAAAAACTGCTTCTACATAATGCCTGAGTTTTATAAACTTTCTCGGGGCGTTTGAAAATATTACTCGAGGTTTCTCCTTCGAGAAATTCAATGGCAGCTCTGTGTCACTGACGGACATCCATAGGGGAAGCCATTTTTAACTACCATAATTTTGTCAAAATTTGACGGAATTAAAAATTTCGACTTTTGGCTTCGAAAGTACATGTATCAATCCAATTGAGCTAGATATGGCGTCAAATGGGGGGGGGGGGGTATGAAAGATTAGTTCCGTTACTTTTTGACTCATACTATTACCACTACTACTAATGCTACCTGTACTACTACTAATAATAATAATAATCCTACTACTACTGCTACAATAACAACTACTGCTACTACTACTACTGATAATAATAATAATAATAATAATACCACGACGACAACTACCACTACTACCGCCACTACAATAACAACATCAACTACTATTACTACTATTACTGTTGCTTCTGCTGCTGCTGCTGCTGCTGCTGCTGCTGCTGCTGCTGCTGCTGCTACTACTACTCTGTTGCCTGGGTGGGGTTTTCCAACATGCTTTCTATCGTTGTCTTGGAATGAGATTACTTGGTTTTGTCTAGGCCCTGGCCGGAAACCCTGGCTGGGAGGGAAACAGTCAAATGTTTAGTTAGAGTTTTGGGAGATGATATTTTTTTCCTTGTAAATCATCTCTCTGTTATGTACTGCATTATGTTTCTTTATATTATATATGATTTGTAAAACATTTGAGTGTATTCCTCTTAGTGGGAACCTGTGCTTTTGACTGGATGAGACTTTTAAGTGATCTCAAACTAAGTAAATTGATAGTGTGCTCTTGGAATCTACTCTGTTCCCTATTTGAACCAGTTCCCCTTTGTCTTACTTTTTACTCCAGGCCTTTTAATTGCACATCTAGAACTTTTCACTATCCAATTTTCATCCTTTTTACTGCGTAAAACCTTTAAAAACAAACAAAACAAACTACTGTTGCTACTACTAATGCCACTACATCCTTATGCCGTGAATCCACCAATGCTAGAACCTGTTGCATCTTTTTGAGTAACATTTTTACTTTATTCGAAAGAATATTCAGCCAGCATAGTGAACAGCTTTTTAGCAATAATACTCTCATCACTCTGTAATTTTGTTTGATGTTATTACTACTACATAGTTTAAAATTCTTATGCACACACATCGTGTCAATTCTGGGTGGGGTTCCCTACCTCCACAGTGGGCAGGGAGGTACTTGCCGTGTCTTTTATCCCCTTATATCTGTTTTCCAACATGCTTTCTGTCTTTGCCTTGATGTGAGATTGCTTGGTTTAGTCCCGACCCTGGCCGGATTATTTGGCCGGGAGGGACACAGTCAAATGCATAGTTATTGTTTTGGAGATGATATTTTTTCCTTGTAAATCATCTCTCTGTTATGTGTTATTATTCTTGTTATTTTTAATGTATATTGAAATGTAAGCATTTGAGTGTATTCCTCTTTGTTGGATCCTGTGCTTGTGTCTGGGTGAGACTTAGGTGATATCAGACTAAGTACATTGATGGTATGTTCTTGGAATCTACATCTGATCCCTATTTGTTCCCAATTCCCCTTTGTCTTACTCTCTCTTGTGTGCTTTAATTGTGATTCTAGAAATTTGGACTATCCCATTATCTCCCTTTTTACTGGCGCTGATATAACCTAAATGTGTTGCAAGCGCCATAAAACCCTTAAAAACACAAACACACACATCGTGTCAGTTAAATGTAATTTAACAATAGTTTGTTGAGAAATTTACATCTAGACGTTTTGTTTTGTTTTGTTTTTGTTTGTTTTTTTGTTGTTTTTTTTTTATTATTATTATTTTGGGTTGTTTTTGTACTCTTTTTTTTTTTTTTTTTGCTGGTTCTTTTCTCTTTACGTCTGTGTTAGACGTGTGCTCAATGCCGATTCTCACTTTGTGATGTAAAAGATCAACCCCTGCCGTATCTCATATTCTCCTATTTTAAATAGCTGTACTCTTTCATGTTACAAGCTGTCCTTTTTTAATTAACTAAGTGAAATTAAGATTACCTGTTTTGCCTTGACCTTGTCTGAAATTCTGATCCAAAAGGGAGGCAGTAAATAGTAAAAGGTGCGCTCCACGTATGTATCGGGACGTCCTTTAATCAAGAGCCTTATGGCTATGTCCAGCTGGGGTTTTTGAATTGTCCCAGTCTAAACACACGGAAAGAGTGGCTATTTTTTTCTGCTTTATTTTTTACACGTCCCATCTGTCTCGTTTTTTTATTTATTTATTTTTTTTTTTTTTTGGGGGGGGGGGGGTAGCCTATTGAAACGCCAAGATTATAATCTTGTCTCGTGGTCCCAATAAGCCATTTGATCCTGGATGCCGTCGAGATAGAATTGTTCTTTTAGATTTGACAGAAATTACTCTCGATAGAGAGTAGTAATAATCAGTTGTTGCTATCATTATTACACTACAGAAACTGGGATAAACTCCGGCTTAATGGGCTCTATGGCTCTGAAGAGCAACTAAATTATCTTTAATTTGTCTTATCGTCTTACCAGCCCAATACGACGCGCCATTTTGCCATTCAATCATAAATTATGACAATGCCCAATTTTACAATTGAGCAAAGAAATGAAGAAATAAACTTCCTTGGTGTTATTCCAGGGCTGTCGTAGATTTTCATTCGAGCGTTTGGGTCATTTACAATCAGGATATTCCTAATGCCTGCATCCTACTCTTAATGAATGGCTGTAAAACAGGTCTGATAGCCGACATTGTTATGGACCCACTGTTGTAATGGAAATTCTCTCAAAGCAACGAAAAATGTCCATTACAACAATGTTAATTCAAGCCCATAATTGAGTTAGGTTATCAGACAAAATATAAACAGCTACTCCAAACCGATTTTTTGAAATCATTCATACAGCTTCATATTATAATATTTCCTCATCAGGTCACGTGAACCGAAGTCACATTGCAACAGCGTTTTTAACCGTACTCGTCACATCGCTTAAATACATTCAGTACCGAGTCAAGTGATGTAAATTAAAATGCCCAATGAACGATGTGTTTGTATTTGCAGGTCTTATTGTATCCGAACGCTATTATGGGCTTGATTTTAAATCGTTGTAATGGACACTGTTTTGGGTTGGTATAAGAGTATTTCCATTACCAGAATAAGCCCATAAAAATTTGGGTTATCAGACCTGCAAATAAGTAGTTATACGTTGCTAATGACCCAAACTTCCGGAGTTTTACTAGCCACGCTCAACATCGCAAGGCGGTTACACGGTTTGTCAAGGACGCCCTAAAAACATTAGACGATAATTCTCAGGATACAATGATACATCACAGCAACCTTTTAAAAAATTGTTTAATCTTTTGTCGTGTTCATTCACGATAACTTATTTTTTACCGCTACTTTTGATGCGTTATTCACTTCCGTTTTTCATATTCATTTCATAAACAAAAAGAAATAGATATCCTGCAAGTACAAGGCAAATGGACAATTGAATAACAATAAGCATAAAACCAGTGTTGTAGTTGTATGTCGAGAAATGGATATTATAACATTTTATTTGTTCTTTTTTATTATTATTTTTTTTTTTTTGTTTTTTGTTTTGTTTCTTTATTTCTTTCTTCTTTTTTAAAAAAACAAAATCAAAGCCAAGGGTGAACACAAACTTCCAGCGCTTCGACTTAATTTTGGTTAAAATTGAACATAATGAAACTAGATACGTGTTTAAGTCGTAGTATTCGTTACCTTTTAGCCTGATACTGACCAAAATGTTACGTCACAATACAAGGCGACAGTCGCCAAAATAACGTGAGTTGTTGTTTGAAGTGCTCGGGAAGAAATTAATGATTCCATTGATTAGCTATTGAATACAATTCACAGTTAACTTTTTTAGTGATCGTCGTTTTATTTCATGACGTAATGTTTTGCTCAGTATCAAGCTATGAGCACAGGAAGGCTACGGTCAAGTCTGCATAAAAGTCCAATTTGAAGGCGGATGACCACGACACAGACTTCATTTGAGGGGCGGCCTGCACAGGCCATATACCGGCCAAGATTTAGGGGAACCCTGGACCCTCAATGCGGTCTGAATATCTATCGCTGGCATATATTTTTTGCGCAGACTTGAGGCCAAGGCAATAAGAGATATTTATTTTAAAATGATAGTGTAAAAAATGAGAGGAAAAAGAAAAACCTAACATTTTTTTTTTTTCAGATTCTTCATCGTTGTCAAATTCTTATGCAGTTTGAGACCAAACACCTACGTATGCGGCGGTGTCATTCTCTAACGTGTAACTGGGGGGGAAGCATTTTTGTTTAGTAAATAGTATTCAGAACGCTTTTCCTGTGGTTTCCTTCTCATTTGGGGCACTCAGGTGCAGTATGAGAACACATTTTAGCAACACATGAAAAAAAACGAGTTCAGTGATGATTTTTACACCCACACCACGTGGTGTGCCGTTCTAAATGCACAGAGAAAGCATGTGTTGTGGATGGGCATGTAAGGCAATGCTTCAAGGTGCCTCTCATGATGGCCTGAAGCCTCCCACCCCAGGCCGCCCCGGGAAGCCTGCGTCGTGGATTGATAATTCACAAGGTTTATCTTTCAGTTTGAATGAATGTGTGTTGGGAAAATGTCTTAAAATAAAAATACCATAGTCAACGTAGAGGTGGAATGAGAAAGAGAGAACGTTATATTTAGGCAAAACTCCTTACACATAACGTGGTTGTGTACATAGGGGAACTTGGACCAATGTAAAAGATAATTCAGAAATGTTTTCCACCTGATACAAACACTCACTTTTACCAATCTGTGTCAAGCCAACCACGATATGAAGAAAACGTTTTTAAGATAAACAAAGCCATTAAGCATTCCAGAATTTAAATTTTTCATAAGAACGATTGACCTTAATTATTGGCATTGTGCAAAAGCAGTATTCTGCCGTAGTCTTGGGAGGGGCGGGGAACAAAAGTATTTAAAGTAATTTGAACTTGATATGAACTGAGGAATCAGTTGACTCGATGAGACTATGGTATTGCATTATTTCACTCCAGTGAGGTTTTAGACCGGACCCTGAAAAAAACCCCACGTATTTAAGGTTTAGTCTTTCATATATACTCTAGATCGATTAAAATAATCCTCACCACGTTAAAAAAAAAAAACTCTCAAACCATGAACTTCTGAACAAGTGTGTATGAAACGGTGATAGCACGTCTGACTGGTAATCAGAAGGTCTGAGGTTCGATCCCCAGTCGAGGATGACTGATTTTTTGGGATGTTGTTTTTTCTCTTGTATTTTTCTTTCTTGCTGTGTCTTGCACCGTTTCCTACAAACTTGTTCAGATCTTTATCTTACATCGGTGCCTCTCCCCAGTTTCTCAAACCTTGGGCATACAGATTCTCACCAGGTCAACTGATTTCTCAGTTCGCATCCGAATTAGATAAAATTTTACTGTGATGATTTGAAAGATTAGTTATCTTAAGATTGATTTTATTCATAAGCAAAACCATTTAATTCTTTTATTTGTCTTTAATGTCTTAAAAATAGAATGGTAGACCGAACAGCATAGAAGCTAGTAGCATCGACCATCATTTGTCATCAAGCTGTTCGAAAATGCAAAGGAAGTAACATCGACAAGTTTTACATCTAATAAAGTCTTCAGTAATGGCTTTACATGAAGCAATT
>NC_088364.1:25467236-25482236 GCF_034508935.2 Berghia stephanieae | reverse complement strand
GGTGCTGGTTGTAGTATTTGTAGTAGTGATGAAGTGGTAATGGTGATTGTAGTAGTAGTGACAGTGATGATGTGGTGGTTGGTAAACACATTATATTATAATACATGATTACACACATTCTCTAACTTCATTTTTTGACAGCTTTATTGTTGCATAAATATACGCAACAGTTCTGAACCATTTAATTGTGGATTTTGATATTGTTGTTGTTTTTGTTGTGTCGTTATGTTGACATAGAGACCGAATGAATGGTAATGTTTACATTCCCAGCCCAAAATTAAATGGCGCTGAATGCTTTCATTGGTGGACACTTTTTATACTCCGTACGTATTCTCATTCGTTTAATTATATGGTTCATACACATATATGTGTTTCATTATAAACCCTTTATATTGAAAAATGAATTATTTTTTAATGAAAAATGTCAAATATTATAGTAAAAGTGATGTCAAATTAACTGTCATAACGTTGTTATAATGTGCGACAGCCCACTTGTCTTTAAACCGACCATTATAGAAGTCGGTATATACTATACTCCGTATACCTTTTGCTCTGAAAGACACAGTGGCTGCCGTAAAGTTGTAGTCACGTTAACGTGTAGTGAGGTCTGAACACAGTGAATCCCGTTTTTCTCTCGTTAAGTTGGCAGTCTGTAACACATTGCATCGAATGTGTGTTCAGATTTTGATATTCTACCAACATTGACGTAGTGATCAAACCCATGTTATTGTATTGGATGAAAAGAAGACGTTTTTATCGAAGGCGTTATTGGGTTCACCCGATATTTCAAAGGCGAAACATGTTTGGAGAATTTCATCATCTCTTTGATGAAGTTCTTAATGATGAAGAAAAAATGTATTACCACCTATGTTCAGTTTTTCTCCAATTTATTTCCATTGTTTATTTTTAAAAACATGGTTACAGTAACTGGGGTGTGTCTTGTCATATAATCCTGGATACTTTATGGACTTCTTCAATCATTTCAGCACCAGCAGAATCCATGATTGTAAAAAGTAAAACGGATGATTTTAGTGCAACAATAAAATGGACGCGGTAATAATTCTTGCCGCGTGGTTGCCGTGTGTTGGTCGTGAGGTGGTAAGACAATCACTTGTTGTGCGAATGTTAATTTAGTGGAGATAAATAAGATCTCCCGCCATCATCCTTCACGTGACGTGAAGTCACGAGGTCAATATGCTAAAACAGTCATGACGTCACTTCCCTCGTAATGACGCATGGTAACTTAGTAACTGGCTCTAAACTATCGGAACAATGAAGGCCGCCCTTATAAAATATTTCTCCGACGAGCATAAAAGTGTATCCAGAGGAGAAAAACATTGTAAATTGTGTGATCATACATTCTGTTCACACGACGTATGAAAAGTTCTAGCCAGCATGAAGAATAAAAAGTACCCATTTTCTTTGTTTAGAACCAGGCTGCTCGCCGTTGCTGGGCGACGTGACATCAGACTAGTGAATCCAATTTCCGGTTGTAGAGAGAAAAACGGTCCCACTGTGTCTAGACCCTTAGTGACCTAAAGCAACAGAGTCAACTCGCATTTATGAAAACGTATTCTAAAAATAAGCAGAGTTACTAGAGGCCAATGTAGTGTAATATTATATGATAAACACTGACGTCATTCTGTTGTCTTCTTGTCTTCAGAGATTGTCACGAGAATTACAAGAAGTCAAAGCGTACCACGAATGGAAAGAAGGAAGAATTGGAATAGGACGGGAAGAGGGGGGAGTAGGCATAGGAGGGTTTGTCCACCACCACCGTTACAACCAATATCAACATCAGTTTTACAATCACTCAACCAACGCGTCCAGAGGAGCGTCTATTTTCTCAGCGTATAAAATGTCGTCTGCTTTCATGTCATGTACGGCTAAGCCGAGGAGGAGGAGGAGTCATAGGCCGAGTCAAAGCCAATACCTTCAACAACAGCAGCAGCCATTATCAGTCATGAATGAGAGTGTCGATGATGGTGAAGGTGGTAAAAATTGTATTCAGCCTTTTGCTAATCATTACTTCCCTTTTATGGCGGCGACTAGAGCTTTTATGTGGTCATCTCTACTGTCGGAGTTTTCCAGAGTGAAGAGCATAGCCAGCGAAGAACTTTGTTCTCGATGTAAGATAAACAAAAAGAACACCTGTACCAATGACTTTGAAAATGGTGAACCTAATAACAGTAAAATAGCTGTATTGGGTGGAATTGTAAGTTCGAGCCATGAACTGGATCATAACAGCGGTGGGTCTCAAGTCGTGTCAAAAATTTTCAATGCTGGTAGTGATGTTAACGACAGGGACATAGAGGTAATATCTCCACATCTGCGTATTAGTCAACAGGCTCCAGGTTACAAGCACACAGAAGTTGCCGAGGCTAAAAAGCATGTTGCATTACCTAATGTGAAACTCAAATTGCATTCATTACGTTCAAACAGCATCAACACAAAAAACTCGCAAAATGATCAGGAGAGTACGTTTCATCAAGAGATGGTAAGGCGAGCTACAAGAGAATACCCTTTTATCGTTCCATTTATCGACCAAGACTTCATTGGTAATGATTTGAAAGAGGGGAAGTGGCAAGGTGGAACGAATGGTGTCAAAGAAGCAGAAATTAGAGATGAGAGAGTAAAAGAAATCCAATCAGAAAACGTTGGAAGAATCTTAGAGTCGCAAAGACACAATGACGGCACTTTGTATGAACATAAACGGGATATTTTGTTTGAGGACTGGCCCACACCTCCGAATAGGGATGCATTTGTTAAAGATGAAGCTAGCAAAACGAAGTCAGAAAGTTGCAGTGATGGGCACTTGCAATACAATCCTAAAGAACTAGATCCACTCCCGTCGGTAAAGTCACCTGTCCGATTGCAAAGCGGCAGAAAGCTGTCTCGATCAAATCATTTTCACAAATCCCCAACAAAAGAGACTAACCTTTTGCCAGAATTTGCATCAAAAAAAGGAAAAGACCCGTCTCAGATTGTCAACATTCCACAATGTTCACTGATAAAACGAGGCAACACTCGATCGGCAAGCGATATAAAGACCGAGAATCAAAGTCCAATGAAGAGAGTAAGTAATTTAGGCTCGAAGGAAAGATTTAAAAGGCATGTAGTTAAACCCATTCCGGGAAAAATGAATTCAATTCAATTGAGAAACGGTGCCAGCGAATCTAATGAAAAAGAAACCGATATAAAATATTTGAACGATGAAGAAAAATATAATAGAACAACTGTTTATCCCAATGCCAAGTCACCCGCCGAATACAATGCAAATCTGAGATTAAAGCCTCAGACTTCTTTACTGGAGAACTCTCAGTGTCTAAATGCCGATCAAATATCTTCGCCCAATAGAAATTATTGTCCAAAACCAAAGGATCACACCAGCCAATCAGTGATCGATGAGTCCGGATATGACTCAATTATTGAACAGATGAAAATTGTATCAGAGAAGAATCATATTTCTTCATTGTCTGATGTAGACCAAAAGTCGAACGAAGCGGAATCTAACGAGAGTCGGATAAAATGTCAAGACTTACTGTGTCCGTTGTTGGATAAATTGGATGCCGGATGTAATGATCTGTTGCCCATAGATGACCTCATCAAAGTACAGGAAGAAATGCTTTCAGTGGCTGAGACGCATAAATCAAAACTCACTCCCGCAAAGAAAGATGACAGAGTTAAAAATAACAAGAAAATTACCAGATCTTTGCGTAAATCCAGTACCAAAGCAAGCAGGCTAAGGCAGGTATCAAATTTGAGAGAAATTTTGCATAGTGCTAGCATTGACAAGAGAGAGGTTTCAACTCAAATATCCGCACCTAGCAAGTCGGTGGAAAAGAAAAATATGACTAGGAAAGTCCCGATTGGCAGTCGGAGGGCTCGATCACAAAAACGTGATTACAGCAGCGCTGAAAAAGGGCGTCAGATAACGATTACAAACAGCCAATTGATAGGAAGGTCAATTATAAAAGCAACAACACCAGTTCCACAGATTCAGAAAAAGAGAGTTAAAAAACCATGCACAAGTGATGGAACATCAGCAATTTCCCAGAAGCACAAAGATTCGCAATCCCAAAACAATCAAAAACTATCGACAATGCCAACTAATAAACGCAGTTGTCCAAACCAAAAATTATTGATGATCAAACCTCCACCAGTTTCATCTATAAATTCTAATGATAAAAATGGATCTATCAAGATTAAACAGATAACAAACAAAGATGAGAATGGTGAAACGTGTAATGATAACAAATGTCTTCTGCGAAAATCAGTTCTGGACGACGTCGTTAGTCAATTGAATATAGGATCCTCGTTTCTCAAGAAGACCCCATCATCAGATTCAGAATGTCCGCCAATGACAAAGCCCAGCGAACGCATAGGAGTCTCGAACCTGGCCATCGATGTCGTTTGCAACTACGCCATTAATATCTCATCTGTCTTTCAGAACAATGTCAGCCATTGCTCCACGTCTACATCCAATGCCGAAAATTCTGAGTGTGTTTTTGGCGAACTTCAGGATTTGGCGTCACTCGTAAGCCCGCGTTAGAGAGTAGTGCGTAATCTGTTTTAAGTTAGAATTATATAAATTCGGAGTCATGACCAAATGTGACCCACGGCTCCCAACTGGTTTTATGCCGGTTTGAACCAGATGCTGATAAGAAAATTTCAAATTGAAATAATCATATATATATAAATGTGTAGCTTTTCGTACGTATAGAAATGAGCATCACCCTCCCCAAGAAATCATCACATGAACTTAATCCAAATCTTATATTTTTTTAGCTTCTAAACAACTCTGGCTTAAAACCGATTTCAGGCGTAATCTGAAATATATATATATTCATGCAAATTCTGTAAAAGCATTGCTGCTTGATTCCATCGACTGTAAACGTATTGAAGTGATATCAGTAGGCTATAGAGAGCTTTAATACCAAGATAATAATAATGGTAATAAAACTAATAATAATAATAATAATAATAATAATAATAATAATAATAATAATAATAATAATAATATAATAGTAATAATAATAATAATAATAATAATAATAATAATAATATTAATATTAATAATTATAATTTATATAATAATAATAATATATAATAATAATAATAATAATAATAATAATAAAATAATAATAATAAGTAATAATAATGATAATAATAATAATAATAATAATAATAATAATAATATGAATGATGATGAGATGATGATGATGATGATGATGATGATGATGATGATGATGATGATGATGATGATAAAAAGATAAAATAATAATAATAATAATAATAATAATAATAATAATAATAATAATAATAATAATAATAATAATAATAACAATAATAATAATCATAATAATCATAATAATAATAATAATAATAATAATAATAAATAATAATAATAATAATAATAACAACAAATAATAATAATAATAATAATGATGATGATGATGATGATGATGATGATGATGATGATGATGATGATGATGATGATGATGATGATGATTATGTTGATGATGGGAAGAAGAAGAAGAACGTTCATAAAGTTACATTGTATATAGATTTTTTTTGAGCTCTCTACACTCGTGTTGCTACAAAGGGTTCATGATATTCCCAATGTGTGACCGATCGCTTCAAACGGATATTATTTTCAGTTGTCTTGGATATTAAATTTATATATGATATTTCTATGGTACAAAGAATGCTCGACATGTTGCTAGTAATAATGGAGCAAGTTATCATTATAATATTCACCACTATATTGAAGTCTACATTCATATTTCAGGCCTTTATGGCCATCATCAGAAACATTGATGTAGACTTCAGTATCGTGGCAAATATATATATTATTTTATAATATATATATATATATATATATATATATATATATATATATATGTGTGTGTGTGTGTGTGTGTGTGTGTGTGTGTTGTCAATCTATACTGTTCACATCAATATAATACATTTTGTGGGCGGTAGGTAACATACATCATACTGAGCTACGAGTCATCACTCATATGTATATGCCATCTTCTCATTTCCATCTAAATAATAAATAACATGAACTTATGACAATAAATTAGAATCATCTGACAAAATGAGTATGTTTATTACTTTTAGCCAATGTGTACTTATTTCCAAGTCTGATAACTCAAATTGTTATGGGTACATTGTTGTAGTGGAAATACACCCAATTCAAACCAACGCAAAATATTGTTGTTACAAAAATGTTAAAACAAGTCACAATTCCGTCCTGTTTTCAGACCTGCAAACGTGTACACGTCGCTTTTAGCCATTCAAATGAAAAGGTCAAGAGAACAAGTGGCAAACTTTCAAACCTCTTGGAAATTCCTATTCAAAATGTCAATATTTTAGCGAAACGAAATACTCCTCTTTATAAAGATGTCATGAATAAAATCAAGACATAGAGACACTCAGAACTTGCCTGTTAGATTTGCTGTTGATAGACCCCTTCCTACACTCACATACACACACAAACAGACACACACACACACACACACACACACACACACACACACACACACACACACACACACACACTTCTCTCGCGCATAGACACAGTGAGGCTCCTTCCGCACGAGGACAGGACTGTCCCAGGACGAATTTGTCCTGTCTCACTGAAGAAAACTTCTATTCAAAAGGGGTACCGCACTAGGACAGGATTGTCCTGGGACACACCTTGCGTATCGCTTGCGCAAATGCATTATCAGTATGGATGCATGTGTATGTGCTTTACTGCTTAGAAAAAAGAAAAATGGAAAGAGAAAACCATATTGGGTGAATCCTTTAATGACCCAAAGATTGCTCAAGGGTCATTTCCATAGACTCTACGGCGATCTCCGATCTTATCCTAAAATGTTTTTCTTGGAAATAACATCACTTTACCCAGGTGCAAATGAGTACCAGTTCGCTGATGAAAGTAATCTTTGACGGACTAGCGTCCATTCAAGAGGATAATAGAAAGTCAGCATGGCTCGGTGGTATTAAAGTCTTTGCTTCGTACCCGAAAGGTACCAGGTTCGATCACCCGCTGCTGCGCTGTGTGACCTTGAATAAGTCATCTCGCCCGAGCTCAATTTGCGGCGCTGCACTGCGGCTGACGCCTGGGTTATACCTCGCCCTATCTCAATTTGCGGTGCTGCATTGCGGCTGACGCCTGGGTTGTTCCAGTCCTGTCCTAGTGCGGTACCCTTCTGAGAGAGAGAGAGAGAGAGAGAGAGAGAGAGAGAGAGAGAGAGAGTGTGTGTAAACAAATTCAAATTCATTTTTTTAAAGTACACACTGAGGCCTGGGGTATCAGTTTTAAAAACTGACAGAAAACAAAACAGTAAAACTATACGTTCTTATTTGGTTTAATGATGTAAGGATTGTTATTATAACAAACAACAATGCGGAGTGTCAGCATGACAACTTCTGGGGGCAAAATTAATCGATCGATATTTGAGAATGATTTGACAGCTCTTCCATTGATAAGATACGGCCGTGAGAACCAGTAGTCGCATAGCTTTTCAACCACTTAAGGTAACGCGTCGTATTTTCAAATGTTTGGCTTGCTCATTTCTAAATGACATATGTAGCCTATAATTAAATGATTTAGAAGAAATTTGTAATATCAACACTATAATTCTTTTTAGTAACTCCTTTTCAGTGATCGATCTTGGGCCTTGGCAAATAAATCCAACTCTGCATACTTTTTTTTTTTTTTGGAAAATAAAAAGAAGAGATTGAATACAGCAAACATTATCCCCTAATAAATATGCTCAAAGATTTGACGAGTGGTCCCAAGCCAGCTAAACTGTACTTGAAGGCCGAGAGATGGTGCCTGTCAGGCGATAATATAATTTTCTTTCGATATAGACAACATTGTTAACGGCAAGGTACTTGTTTTTTTAAAAATTGTTTTTAAGGGTTTTACGGCGCTTGCAACCCATTTAGGTCATATCATCGCCAGTAAAAAGGAAGAAATTTGGATAGTAAAAGCATTCTAGGCGTACAATTAAAAGGACTGGAGGAAAAAGTAAGATAAAGGTGAATGATTCAAATAGCAAACAGATGTAGATTCCAAGAGCACACTATCAGTGTACTTAGTTTGAGATCACCTAAAAGTTTCACCAAGACACCAGAACAAGATCCCACTAAGAGGAACACACTCAAATGTTTACAAATCATATGTTAACAATGAAAAATAAAATAACAGTACATAACAGAGAGATGATTTACAAGGAAAGAATATCACCTCCCAAAACAATAACTATACATTCGACTGTTTCCCTCCTAGCCAACGACTCCGGCCAGGGTCAGGACAAAACTAAGTAATCTTATTCCCAGACAAAGACAGAAAGCAATTGGAAAACAGATACAGGAGGATAGAATACGTAACTTATTTTGTTTGTAGTACGGTGAGAGAACGTGAGAAAAAAAATATTTGTCAAGGACTCGACATTGCGCAACCCACAACGGAACTCAAGCCATGGACCTACAGGTCCAAAGGCGAATGTCATACCAGTCTACAAAATATCAAGGCACGTTTATTAACACTAATTAGTTGTTTTATTTCTTCATTTGCACGTGTACAATCCACCCTTATTTTCTTCCTTTTAATTTTAAGTACAGTTGTATTTTAACATGGAATCTAAAAGTGAATCAATCCAAAACAGAATATACAAAAATCAACATAAATTTAAATGAATGGAAAAGTGTATGTAAACTAGGCAATTTGATCAACGAAAATGAAGACAAGAAAACGAACGCAGCTGGCCACCAATGCATTCAACCAAACTCCAAAATTTATGGAATAGAAATAACATAATCAATGAGAATAAACGAATACAGAATTAAGAACAACTGATTATTCCGATATTGACATATAATAGTGGAACCTGGGGCCTCACAAAAAAGAACTTAGAAAAGTCTCGATTCATACCCCCGAAAACAATTACGTCGCGTAATCGGAATATATTGGCCAGAGACAATTTAAATACTGATCTCTATGAAAGAACCAGGGTCCAACGCCTGTGTACAATAATAAAAGAACAGCAATTGAGGCTATTAGGTCACATTTTACGTCAAGAAGATAACATCCCAGCCCAAACCACAATGACAGAATATTTCCTTCATGGCAACAAATATGTGGGGAGACCACCAACATCAATAGTAACTACCCTGAACCAGGATCTCTCTACATATCAGAACTTTCTGGATTCAGATGAGGCCGAATTAATCCCTGAAGAACTAAGAAATACTGCAGTGCCTCCGTACTAAAGTCACAACAAGATTTTGACAGCCTCAAAACTCTGGCCCAGGACCGTGACCAATGGAAACAGTTAACAACATGGATGGAGAGAGCGGCTATACTCGTCGACTATGGATGAATCACACAATTCTCAGCAAGCGTCATTCGGACTGCGAGGCTTACTAAAACGACTACTACTGTATTTTAACTTGTCCAGCTCTAGTACAGATTCCCAAGTTCCTGATTCTGTTGTCCAACCTAGCTGTGCCCTACCGCCTCAAATCGGTCTTTTATCAGGTGACTTAGATTCTATAAATTGGATTTATAGTCAAATCTGACATTTGAGTTAGGTTCACTATTTTTTTTTCTTGTTGTTTTTCAAAGTGAAAAAAGCTAAAACCTCACAAATTTATTTGTAGTCAACAAAATTCAAAATCACTTTTTGGTAGCCTGTCTGGTTTTTTACTCCGGCATAATACCGGGTTGAGGCAGTGCGTCACAATTTTGAAGGTACACCTAGGATAGTTGTGCATTGGGGTTTTACATGTTTTTGTAGCCTTAGACCATCAAGAGTCTCGCGAAGTCGCTGGACCTGTATTTCCATCAAAGGGAAGTCACTGGGTGCTCAGATTGATTTTGACGAACAACTACATGTATCTATGTTCTCTCGTAACAGTGCACTCCAGTTACTGCATGGATAAAACAAAATCGTGGTCTAAATGCAGAACGAACACAGTAACCCACACACAGGACAACATATATAAAGTGAGGAGGGAGTCTGTTTCTCATGATTTTATGGGGTTTGTGACACATTTAGGTCATTTCAACGTCAGTAAAAAGGAAGAAAATGGGATAGTGAAAATATTCTAGAATTACAATTAAAAGGGCATGAGAAAAAATGGAAACAAATGTAGATTCCAATATTAGTGTTTTTAGAGATTACCTAAAAGTCTCAACCAGAGACCAACACACATCCCAACTTAAATGAATACATACAAATGTCTACAGAATATATCCAAGACACAGAAAACATAACCAACAACACATAACAGAGAGATATCTACAAGGAAAAAAACATCTACCAAAACTAATACTCAACACCTGATTGTTTCCCTCTCAGCTAAGGACTCCGGTGAAGGCCAGAATAAAATCAAGCAATCCCATTCCAAGACAAAGACAGAAACCAACTTGGAAAACAGATAGAAGGAGATAAAAGACACAGCAAGTGCTCCTGCCCATCTTGGAAGGTCAAAAGACAGTGTGAACACATTTTAAAAAACCGACATGTAGCGCTAACCAGCCACCCACAAAAAAATATAAATAAAGTAAATAATGAAAAAGAAATCCTTTTCTATAGCATGCATTGAATGTGCTGAAAGCGCTCTACAAGAGGTCCCAAGCAAACAGCAAAACTTAACACGTGGCACGAGACATGACATATGTATAAGGCGCTAGGATGATAGTTATTTTTTATTTTGTTTTGTTTTGTTTTTTTTCAACAAAGACAACGCTATTACTGACCAGGATCTCATTTTAGACCTGTGTACGGTGAGAAAGTTTGTTGGTTTGTTTGTTTTTAAGGGTTTTACGGCACTTGCAACACATTAAGGTCATATCAGCGCCAGTAAAAAGGAGGAAAATGGGATAGTAAAAAGTTATAGAATTACAATTAAAGCACCAAAGAAAAGGTAAGACAAAGGGGAATTGGTCCAAATAAGAAACAGATGTAGATTCCAAGAGCACACCATCAAAGTACTTAGTTTTAGATCACTAAAAGTCTCATCCAGCTAGGCACAAGCACAGGTCCCCACTAAGAGGAATACCTCAGATGTTTTACAAATCATTATTAATATAAAGAAAACATATTACAGTGCATAACAGAGAGATGATTAACAAGGAAAAAAATATCATCTCCCAAAACTAACTATACATTTGACTGTTTTCCTCTCAGCAAGGGCACCTGGCCAGGACCACGACAGAACCAAGTAATCTCATTCCAAGACAAAGACAGAAAGCAAGTTGGAAAACAGATATAAGGGGATAGAAGACGCAGTAAGTACCTCCCTGCCCACTATGGGAGGTCAGGCACCCCACCCAGGGTGAGAAAGTGTGGTAAAGAACATATTCCAAAGATTCATCATTGTGCCGCCAAGGTAGACCCGAACCAAAGATCTATAGGACTAGGACAGAAGTAAAGTGAGATACCACACGATCACAGAGCCACATGCATGTGAAATCAATTGTGAGAACAGTCACGAGGATAATAATAACATTGTTTTATTTACAGCATCACAGACGATAGAGACCACGTGACTTGTGGTCAAATAAATTAAAAGTTACCTTAAAAACCCAAAAGATAAATGGAAAAAAATGGTAAAATTATATATTATATATTTATGACATATTTCAATTGCCATATGTAAGTATCTAAATAAAAATAAGTTATAAATTCATCACCATCATCACCTTTTAATATACTATCTATTACAAATTTAAATGAGTATAAAATTATCAACGTCTTCGCGGTCATCCTACATATTTAGATCAGAAAAATGAATTTATGTAAATTTATCTAAATCTCCATTGATCCTATTCTAATCCCCGTGTCATCTTTTCGATTGTTTTATTCTATTTGTTTTTGTTGGGTTTTATTTTTTCCGGGTTTTTTTTTTCTCTAAAGTTTATAGTAATTTCCCGAGCGGTACTTGTATCTGTTTCAGAAGGCCATTTAAGCGCCAAGAAAAAAAAAGGAGATAATGGAACACTCAGAAGATTATATATCTTAGAACTTAGAAGATTATATATTTTAGAACTTACAAATGTCCCTAAAGAATTAAGGAAAAGGGGAACTGTAGTTCAAACAAGGAACAGAATTGATTTTAAGTGTATCTATCCAAATGCCTAACCAAGACACAAGCATAGGATCCCACTAAAAGAGGTACTCTCGTATGATTAATAAGTAAAAAATAATATAATAAATAAATTTTTTAAATTTCAAAGAATGAAACATCATCTCTCTAAAATAGAAAAGAAAATTTAAATAAGATAAACTTATCTGACTGTTCCACCCTCAGCAAAATGCTCCCGGCACTGCCTAAGTGTAACCAAATTATTTAGTTCCAGAAAGCTACATAGACAGGACAATATTTAGGGGAATAGTTAGACTATTGAACAATACTGAACCCAATTTCACTATTCACAATTCCACAATCCGCTAAACTCTGTCTATAAAATATATTTTCGATCAATGAACCGAAATAAAAATATATTATGCTCTGTAACATAGTAATGCATCTGATGGTGCCATAAACATATTAACAAGATATATCTGCATACAGTAGATTAATATAACATTCTAGATTGATGACGGGCTTTGTATTAATCTAGGTAAAAATCAGTAAAAAAAAATAAAAGGTAAATATTCAATATCCGCATACATTTACAAATAAAACTGACCTTTTTTAATCAGATAAGAATGATGGACGTAAATTATGTCTTTTCTCAACCTTTACTTCAAACTATGGTTTTTAAATGATGGTGGTGGTGATGGTAATAAATTGAATAAGAATAATATGAAGAACAAATAAAAAAAACAATTATAATGACATAAACAATATCAACACCATTAACAATAATATTAATAATATTGATAATGATATTATTACTAACAACAACAACAACAATAATAATAATAATAATAATAATAATAATAATAATAATAATAATAATAATAATAATAATAATAATAATAATAATAATAATAATAATAATAATAATAATAATAAAAATAATAACAATAATAATAATTTGTTTTGAAGGGTTTTATAGCGCCTGCAACACTTTTAGGTCATATCAGCGCTAGTAAAAATGATGAGAATTGGATAGTAAAAAAACATTATAGGTGTATAATTAAAATGACTTGAGGAAAAAGTAAGACAAAGGGGAATGGTATAAATAGGGAACATATGTAGATTCCAAGAGCACAATGTCAGTGTACTTAGTTTGACATCACCTAAATGTTTCACCCAGACACCAGCACAAGATCCCACTATAGTGCTTAGGCCACTGGGACCCCCCCTCCCCCCCCTTTGGGAGTTTATGCCACTATGTTTTTCAAATAATAGAACTTATTGGCCATACAAATTCCACTGTTACCGTAAAAATAAGTGTCATTTAAGAGAGTTATGGCTCTTTGAAAAAAGTGAGTTGTGTCCCCTTGCAAAAAAGAGACAACATTTCTTTCAAAGGCTCTGGAGACTACAATATTAATTCAAATATATGCAAATTGGGTATCAAACTGAAGGAAATTGAATATACTATCAAACTATGTGCACAAGCTTTCAATTTGTAAATATTATATAGATTCACAGAAAGTTGAAACAATTTGTCAGTAATCTCATGAAGTGTCATATCTAAACTTATGGGCTATTTCATTGTTTTACACAAAAATTATTTTAAATATGGCCAAAAACAGCATGTTCATTAAAAATGTAGCACTGGAGAAAGCTATGGCCCAAGCCTCAACAACAACCTTCATATTTCTACGTCACAGGAAAAACTAAAAGTGTACGCAACCCTTAAATTTTTCTCCACTTTGTGGGATGCCAAATTCATCATAATTTTCATTCTTTTTAAACATGGTATTGATGTCCAGTTGTCACATTTAAAAGTAAGTTGAAGGTGTGGTAAAAACAATAGATATATCATGAAAAAAGACTAATTTGTTCACAACCCAAGTGAAGCATCATTACCGAAGACTTTTGAACGAAATCGCATTGTTATATTATGAAGAATAATTGATACTCAAAAGGGATTCTTGATTCAAGATGCAGTAAGTACATAAAAACAATATCCTTATGTGTTTTGCAAACATGCTTTACTCCTTAACAGTTTGCACTGCTCACCAATTTATTACATATCCTCATCATCAGTAGCAAAATCCTCTTCGTCCTCTGAAGTGTCGTCAAGGAAATCACTGTCAAAGCTATCACTACCATCCTCGGCATATGTATCTTCGTCAGTACTGGTGCAGCTTTCTTCATACACAATTTCCTGCAACTCATCTGGAATGAAAGCATCTTTGAACCACTGTACTTCCAATTCATTTGCAGAATTTCTCTGCCAACCGTTATCCTCTGGTTTTGGAATGCTAGGATTCTGGCACACTGCATTCCTCCAAATGAGAGTTTGAAAGTTGGCTCTTGATATGTGCAGTGACAATACTTGACTACAAGGAGGCATCTGACACAGATCAATTCCACCACTGCATGAGATGGTACCTTTCTTTCCTTTGAAACGCTGGCGAACTATGTCATACCTCACTTTGTTGACACTTGTGCATGAGGTTTTGCCATACAGCTTGCACACAAATGACTCTAACACGAGACAGTCATTACTCGAAACAGCTGCTGATGTTCCAAATCTGGAGAACAGAATTCTAGGATCTTCCTCCTTTAGAAGAAATTTTAGAGCTTTCAGTTTTCCTTGCCCACCAAAGCAACTTGTTGTGTCACAGCCTGTGAATGCATGGACACCAAGTAATGCATCACACATCTGTTTAGACAAAGTCTTTGCTATCTGAGAGACATTGATTTGTCGCCTGTTGTTGCCACAGCCAGTATAAAAAATCAGGGTCTTTCCAATTGTCTCTGAGAATGAAAGGAGAAGTAAGAAGACTTCCGTGTCTGGTGATCTGACAACAATTGTTTCACAGTTTGGTTGGCGGGAAGCATATTGACAGT
>NC_088364.1:25359736-25462236 GCF_034508935.2 Berghia stephanieae | reverse complement strand
AAACATTGTGGGTAGACAGTCTGCATTTGTGGCCCATTGTCCCAAAGTAGTATTATGTTGAGATGAAGTAGGGGCTTGAGATTGACTGTATAGCCACAAATAACAAACTTTGGGTGAAGATTGTATTAACTCAGGGTGATCCAAGAATAAAAATATTAATTTATTAATTCATTACTATGTATGAACGGTGGATTAAGTTGATATTTTTCTTCAAGGAGAATGGATATATCATTGTCTGTTGTGGCAAAAACTAAAATTTCACATTACTGGCCTTTTTTCTTTCCTTGAAAATAACTTATTTTTATAAACTAGAGCATTTATATAGTGTAATATCCGCTAATCATGCTAAAAGCGCTTTGCAAAGGGGTCTTTAGCCAACAGCAACACTTAAACACGTAGGATGAGGCATGGCGCCGTTAGGCAATAGTACTTTTTTTCGACACATACAATGCTGTTAATGGCCAGATATACACATTCTACACTTAAGTACCATGAAAGAATGTGAGTAAAGAGCCTTTTCCAAGGATTAAACTATGTGTTGCTCAGAGTGGGACTAGAACCCTGGACCTTTCAATCTGAAGGCCAATGTCATACAACTAGACCACATAGTCCCATGACATGGACATGTCTAATATCCAAACATAATACATGTTTGAGGCGGAGGGTCATGTTTTATAAAAAATACATTGATAAAAATATATTTGAAGAAAAAAAAAAAACAATAAAAACAGGTTCAAAGTGCACTTGGGGAATGTGCAATACATCAAGACATTTCAAAGACAGAAGGAAAAAGTTGACAACAAAATTGAAGAATTTATATGTACAATAATAAAAAAAAACCCAACAAAAACGATGTATTGACCAATAGGGGGTTTGAAGATAGCAACCTCCAGGACATGACAATCAACTCTATCAGTACCACATCATTTTTGAGTGTGCAACAGCAACACATAATATTTCCATACAGAGACAAACAAAATGCAAATGAAACACAGATCAATGCTGTGCATTTTTAAACCATCTGTTGGAAACAATGCTTAGGATCTTGGGAATGAGTGTATATCTGGCAGACGGCATGGCTTGGACCGAAGATAGCATCCAATTTTGGTAAATGATGTGAGCTATCACCTCAAAACGGTATTATGTCAGATATGTCTAAATGGTGAAAATCGAATTCATAGCCAGAAATGTGAGTCATGTGCCATGATCTTTTATTCTGATGAGGAGAAAGAAAATGAATTCTTATGGAGCTAAAGGTCAAATGTAATCTTTGATTATTTAAACTATAAATTCACTTTTCATCATCTGGTTCAGTCCGACATAATACCTGAGGAGATGGGTCACAAATGTAGGTATTCTTTTACATATTGTTTACACTCTTGGATTTGGAATGCGGAATGAGTTCCTGGAAAGGGTTACATTGGGAACAAGATCCAAATTCAGAATAGAGGCATGTAAGAATCATTTTATCAGTTTATCAGTTTGCTTAACAGTTTGAGTTCTGTGTCTGATTGAAAGTGCTTTTACAAAATTTTGTTTATCTTTCATTACGTTTGCCTTGTTTTGGTTACAGTAGAGACATGATGGTTTAACAGCTCAAATCATTTGTGTGTTCTCAATATCATTACCCATCAAATTTACTATGCTTGACTAAGAGCTTTCATTGTTATGTTTCCTTCGACCAATTGAAAGCAAATGTATACCGTATACATGCAGATATATCCATTGAATGCAAGCCTAGTTTTAAAAAAGAATTACCTATAAGCTTTCCCTACAAGTAAGGAGTGTAGTAAATATAGATTTTGAACAGACTATTATTATAGGAAAATAATGTGTTTTGATTCAAGTTATTTTTGTTTCCACTACAAATATAATTGCCAGACTGTTTTGATTTCAAGACTTGTGAGTCTTACCTACAGTTTATACAAAATGAATATGAATGGATGACATTTACAATATCAAGTGTGTTTCGTTGTCTACAGATAAAACAAGTAAATAAAAATAAATATATTTTTATCTTTCAGCTGTAGCTGTTGACATGAATTATCAATTTTTTTACGTTACATTTAAACAAATTAATGTAGAAAATCAACAGATTCAGAAAAATAAAACAAAAGTCGTAAAATGATTATCACGCTTTTGTAAATTTGTAAGATTCATAAATAACATTAATAACAAAATCAAACAAAACCACATAGACGACAAAAAGTTCCACAAAATAACACACCATGAGAAGAATTTCAACAATATCAGATCAGCTTCAAAACGGCTTTGTTACAAAAACACACGATCATTGAAGGCAATGAAAATAGGAGAAATGCACATAGGATGATGCTGGGTCAGACAAACCAAGAAGTCATTTAATTTCAGTGATATTTCCATCACGAATTATAAGTATAAATAATAGAATCAATAAATGTATCAATTTGGGGTTTTTTTTGTTTGTTTTTTATTTAGCTCCCTCCATCTTATTATTTTGGCTTAAATTTAATGTCTTTGAGCTACTTTGCATGAATAATTATATCATTACACATAAAGAGTTTGTACATTGATCACCATGTACACACAACAAAGTGTACACACAAGACTAACAACACCATTGTACATATGAAACAAATCACCCTGTTTGATCCTGTAAGTCTATTTTTTTTAATTATACAAATCTACAACTACTTGAAATATATTTCTGTAAAATAGTTTTGCATCACAAGATAGTAAAATTATCATTTTGAATAGACAGTATGCTGTTCAATCAATTTTGGGGAATGTGCAATACATCAAGACATTTCAAAGACAGAAGGAAAAAGTTGACAACAAAATTTTCATCATTTTTCATCAATTTTGGCTGGCAAAATCATTTTTAAATGACATTAACCAACAATACATACTTATGTGTAACCTTAAATCAATTATATCCTAGTTAATTGAATGTAGTGACAATGTATCACATCTCGGACTGTCCAATTTTTAAATTTAAGTTACAAAGTAAAATACAATGGAATCTGCATTAAGTCAACTAAAATCATCTTCTGCTTAAAATCAACACCGGTGTTGGTCCCAAAATATCTTTTTTTTTATCTAAGTGTGTTTCCATGGATAAAGTCAGCTTTATTAAAATCAACAATCTCTCTGGTCCGGTGGTGTTGGCGTTATCAGGATTCCACTGTAATGTGAAAATATCCAGCAGCTTCTTATAAATTCACAGTAGTGTAACACAAGTCAATGAAACAAGTTTTTCTTTCCCACATCAATTTCAAGTGAAAAAAGATGGAAAACTTGAACAAAATTATATCAAAATAATTTTAGTAGAATCATTAATCCAACCAAATTTTGGCAGTAGGCAATATTAACAATGTGAAAATTCTGGTTGATAAATAATTAAATTGTATTTTGTTAATAAAGTAATTTTGGTTTAAAAAAAAAAAAAAAAAAAGAATTCTGTCGATAACATACTCAAGGGAAACAATTTTGATATTAAAACATATTATTGGTCAGTTTGTACATTTTTCATGATAAAACAGAACTAATCAAAATATAGACAACTATCATCAATGTTGACGGTGTTAAAATCTAGGGGGAAACTTGGGATGAGGGGATAAAAAAGATTAAAGATTCAGGTCAATGTATTGCCTATCATGTGAAAGTCATACCTAGTCCTTGCCCTAACATAAACTGTAATGGACAGTCGGATGAATGACATAAATTTTCCTAAAACGAATCAAATATCTAATTGTTCAAACTGAAAGCAAGACTGCTGGAAAGGGCTCAGCATTACGATCTTCGCTTTGTACCCAAAAGGTACCAAGTTCGATCACCCGCCGCTGCGCTGTGTGGCCTTGAGCAAACCACCTCGCCCTAGCTCAGTTTGTGGCATTGCACTGTGGTTGACGCCTGGGTTATTCCAGTCTTCCCCTGGAATAAACCCTCAAGACAAATTGCGCCTATGGGATGAATAAAGGGAAATTTATTTATTTATTTATTTTTAAGCATTTCACTCAAAGAAAAAAAGCCCTATCAGTCTCAAACCGCTATTTATCAAAGTAAAAAAAAATAATAATTCTCTTGGCGTCATCATCCTATAGAGAGGAGGGTTCAATCTGAAATATTAACAATTAATTTCATTTTTATAAACATCATTTTTCTCTCTACTGGTATCTTTACAGTTCATCGCTTGAGATATTCTCGCATTGCTTTAAAATCAACCACAAGTAAGTTAATTTTACTTGTATCCAATGGCCTTTTATGTCTTCCAGATGGCCCAGTCAAAACTTTATGACAACGCTATCATTAATTCTTTTGGCTTATTTCACCCTCCCAGCGTCGAGATAATAAGAATAATAAGAAAAAGTTTCTCCATGTATCAATTCACTTTTGGTTTGGGTCAAAAACATAGCGCATTGACAAAGAAATCTGTTATTTTTGTTTGTTTGTTTATTGCTTTAGGTCTCTTCCAACACAAATGAGGTTATATGAGAGACCGCTGAAACAAAAAAACAAGCAATCTAACAAAAATAGTACAAATGTAAATCAAAATCATAACCTAAAGATATAACCTAAATTATAAATAACCAAGAACAAACAGGCAGAAGATTTACAGAAAAAAAATATCCCCTGTCAAAAATACAATCACAAACCAAAGAAGCAGGATAGGCTAGTAAAGAGAAGAAGAAACGACATAACTATCGGATCGTACACCCATGCGAACATCATAGGTATATGATTCAAGGGTGATGCTCCCATCCAACCACCCGCAAATCTGTTATTTATCTATTCATTTATTACAGAGTTCAAGCATGTGAGTTATACAAGTTAGCACAAAGGTATAACTGAGTACTTCCATTTACTAACAATTGCAGTGCCATTTTGTTTGGCACTTTGCTTAAGTCAGAAATGATTCCGCATATACTTCCAAATAGTCTCATAGCAATATCTTAAAATTTGTGTAACCATTGTGTGTTGTTATAATTTCTCAAATAGATGTAAAATTAGAGTGGAGCAACAGGCTTCTATAGATTTTTGGACAACAAATTTTGTGTAGCATGTGAAATGTTCTTTTCATTTTTAGACTTTATTGTAAAATATTGTACGATGCCCAATGATGCAGAGTGTAAAGGGTGGGTCCAGTTGAAGCTTCCTGTGCATTTCAATTTCAACTGAAGGTGTTTAGTATTAGCTTAAAACATGATATCATCATCATCACTGTCGACTGGATGGGTCGGACTGGGGACATCGTACCTGGCCTTGAAAGTGTGGCTGGATGTTGACCCCCTCTGAATATAAAAGACAGAATAAACAATTTTTGTTATAATGAATTTATTAATCAACACATTTTTTAAAGTGTAGGATACAGTGTACGAAAAGACAAATATAAAAATTTTTAAAAAGGAAATTTATCTTTAAAAAATCTGCCTCCCTTCGCAGGGTTTGAATCTCAGACTCTCTGAAGGCCATATAGACATGGTTCACGACACATAGATTTTACTCAATCACTGAGACAATTTAATGGATATAATCAATAATAGAGAGAATCAAGTTTGTTTCCTAATACCTTTGTACATCTAGCAGTGATTGGATATCTCAGTATTTTGGTTGAAAGCATTTAGTGATAGCCCCCGTGTGGTGTCCGGGGTCCCTCAACTGAGAGGGTCAAGAATAGCCCAACGTCAAGCCAGCGTGTCGTAAAAGGCGACTAATGGTGTGTGATTCCCCCATCTTTGAGTCACCTGGTCCTCCAGGTTGGGGGTTGGCAAAGGGTTAACACCCCTTTCCGTTAAACTCAAACCGTTACAGAAACACAGACAGACAAAACAAATCCTTTTTTTAGCTTGGGCGACCGAAAAGTTTCTGGAATTACAGAATTTATGAAGGACAACAGACAAAGCCGAAAGGACTCTGCTGACCCGATGACGTCTTCGCCAAACAAGCAGCTTCGAATTGCGTCGTGGAACGTTCGCACCATGTATGAAGCAGGAAAAAGCTCTCAAGTTGTGACTGAGATGAGAAGATACAGGCTGCATATACTTGGAGTAAGCGAAACCCACTGGATACAATCCGGACAGAAACACCTCAAGTCTGGGGAGAAAATTTTATATTCAGGGAGAGGGGACGGGATTCACACACAGGGAGTAGGAATAATTCTAAGCAAGTTTGCCCAGAAGTCACTGAGAGGATGGGAACAATGCGGAGAAAGGATCATCATGGCGTCCTTTACAACACGGCGTCAGAAGATCAGCATGAACATTGTACAGATCTATGCCCCAACAAATGATGCAACAGATGAGGACAAAGATACATTTAATGGTCTGCTTCAACAAGTCATTGACAAGTTGCCAAGGAAAGACATCAACATATTGATGGGAGATGCAAATGCAAAAGTGGGACAGGATAACGTAGGCTATGAAGGTATCATGGGACGTCATGGCATGGGAGAAATGAATGATAATGGTGAGAGATTTGCAAATTTCTGTGCATTCAACAGTTTGGTGATTGGAGGATCAGTGTTCCCCCATAAGAGGATCCACAAAGCAACTTGGGTCTCACCAGATGGTGTGACAGAGAATCAGATTGATCATTTTTGTATCTCTCGTAGATTCAGACGTTCATTGGAAGATGTGACAGTACGGAGAGGGGCAGATGTTGGATCAGACCACCACCTGCTATTGGCAAAGCTTAAGCTCCGACTCAGAAAACACGGGGCCAGATCACATACAAGAAGAAAATTCGAGGTGAATGCACTTGATGGGGAAAAGAATGAGGAATTCAAACTACGATTGAGTAATAGATTCCAACCTCTTACTGAGCTCGAGGAGGACAGAGATGTAGAGTCACATTGGGCAAAGATCAAGGAAGTCTACATAACAACTTGCCACGAGGTATTGGGGAAATCGGAACATAAAGAATGGATAAGTCCAACCACCTTGGACCTTATTGAAAAGAGGAGAACAAGGAAGGAACAAGTGAATGCAAGCCGAACAAGGGCTTCAAGACTGGATGCACAAGAGCAGTATCGAGCCATAGCTAAGGAAGTCAAAAGATCTGTGAAGAAAGACAAGGAAGCATTCATGAACAGACTTGCAGAGAAAGCAGAAGCAGCAGCGACTGGAGGACACATGAGGATCCTTTATCAAACTACCAAGACACTTGCTGGAAAATATGGGAAACCAGAGGTACCAGTCAAAGACAAAGATGGGAAAACTATTTTTGGAAAAGAGGCTCAATCTGAACGATGGAGGGAACATTTCAACTGCCTTCTGAACAGACCACCACCAGACAACCAGCCAGAAATTTTGCCTGCAAGGAATGAGATACCAATTAGCTGTGATCCACCATCGATAGCAGAGATTGTGGGTGCCATTAACAAGATGAAAAGGGGGAAAGCTGCTGGACCAGACCAGATTCCACCGGAGGCTCTAAAAGTTGATGCGGAAAGAAATGCTGAGGCCCTGCACCCACTATTTGAGAGAATCTGGAATGACGGGATATTCCCAAAGGATTGGAAGGAAGGACATCTTATCAAGCTTCCAAAGAAAGGGGACCTCAGTAATTGTAATAATTATCGAGGCATCACTCTTCTTTCTATCCCAGGAAAGGTTTTCAACCGTATTATTTTAGAGAGAATTAAGCATGCAACAGATGCTAAACTGCGGGACGAACAGGCAGGTTTTCGGAAAAAACCGTTCAACCACCGACCAGATTGCCTCTGCGAGTCATAGTGGAACAGTCTATAGAATAGAACTCTCCTCTTATTGTCAACTTTCTGGATTACGAGAAGGCTTTCGACAGTATTGACAGAGCAACATTGTGGAAAATTCTGGCACATTATGGACTCCCTGAAAAGATAGTAAACCTCATTAAGGAAATGTATGAAGGATCAAGTTGCAGGGTTGTACATGAAGATCAGCTTACTGACAGCTTTGAAATTAAGACTGGTGTCAAGCAGGGATGCTTGCTCTCTCCATTCCTGTTCATCCTTGCCATTGATTGGCTAATGAAGGAAACCTCCAAAGGGAGAAGAAATGGGATACAGTGGACCCCCTGGACACAGTTGGATGATCTGGATTTTGCAGATGATCTGGCTCTTTTGTCCCACACCCAGGACCAGATGCAAGCAAAAACCACAATTATAAACAGCCTCTCGGAATCAATTGGTCTAAGAATTCACCCTGCAAAGTCAAAGGTCTTGAGGATAGGTACGCGTCAAAGGGAGCAGATCAAAGTAAAAGATCAGGAACTCGAAGATATAGACACTTTCTGCTATCTCGGAAGTATAATTGACAAGGATGGAGGCACGGAAGCAGAGGTGAAAGCACGAATAGGAAAGGCACAGGCTGCATTCACATCTTTGAACAGAGTTTGGAGAACTAAAGATATCTCCCTTCAACTAAAGCTAAGACTTTTCAACTCAAACGTGAAGTCTGTCCTACTGTATGGATGTGAAACTTGGAACGCATCACAGGCATGTATAAGGAGGGTACAGATTTTCGTAAACAGGTGCATGCGTAAGCTACTCAGAATGAAATGGATGGATAGAATAAAAAATGAAGAAGTATGGAAAAGAACACAGCAGAAACCAGTGGGAGAGGATATAGGAAGAAGACGATGGAGGTGGATTGGACACACGCTTAGAAAGAATGACTCAACTATAACAAAGAAAGTATTGGACTGGAACCCTCAGGGCAGAAGATCAAGGGGAAGGCCACGAGGAACATGGAGAAGAATTAAAGAAGCCGATATACAGAGAAGTGGTAAGACCTGGAATGAGATAAAAAAGTTGGCTCAGGATAGAGAAGGATGGAAACTGTTTGTCTGTGGCCTATACCCTGACCCAGGGTGAAAAAGGCAATGATGATGATGATGATTTAGTGATAGATTAATCTTTCCAAAGGGTAGCGAGCAACTGTTACAGTGTGCTTAACATTACAAAAATCCGGATAAACTTTAACCCAAGAACAACAAACTCCAATTCTTCACTAACATTATTTGAGTATGCCTATTATGTTATGAACTTTATATAATTACTAGTTTACAAACTACACTAAACACATAAAAACATATAGTCGATTTCAATGTCACATAAAAGGGCTGTATCTTTTATTTTTCAAATGTGTTGTTGAAAATTAAGTCTAATAAGGCCAAACATCTACATATTTCTACATATTTCTATGGGAATGTCTAGCTTGTTAAAGCAATAAATATCAACACTTAGATTAAGCATTTATAGATTTGGATCAAACAGACTGACCTTTGACATCATGGAAGCAGACGAGGGTCGATGACCAGAGGAGGAGGGTGGCCTTTGACTTGAGGATGGCCTTTGACCTGAGCTGGGCCGACCTCCCCCAGTACCTGGCCTACTTCCTCCACCTGAAGATGGTCTGCGACCTGAAGCTGAGTTGGGACGGTAAGAGGAGGAAGATGGGGGGCGCTGGTAGCTCATACGTCTTCCATGAGAACCACTGAGCAAGCTATCATCATCATCATCTGTTTGTCTGATATCGAACATTTTTTATATGGTATTGTAATGGTGGGTCACTGTGGCAGGAATTGTATGAATCATTCTAAGATCATGGTATGATGATGATGATGATGATGATGATGATGATGATGATGATAATGATGATGATGATGACGATGATGATGATGATGATGATGATGATGATGATGATGATGATGATGATGATGATGATGATGATGATGATGATGATAATTCGAATTCCCTCCCTAAAAAATCTTGGTGTTTTTCTGGGCAGAAGTATGCCCCTGGATTTACAAATTAATTAAATTGTCAGACTTATGTGAAAGTCCGAGGGGTTTCTTAATGAAATTTTTACTATCAAAAGACTAGTAAAACACTTGTAGTGTTCTTAGTTAGGTCCAGGTTGTTCTACTGCAACCCCCTTTATGGGGGTTACTTACTAATGTGAAAATCAAAGAGAAAAAAAAACAAAGAGTTCAAAACTGCACAGCAAGATAGTTTTGTTTTTTTGTTTTGTTTTTTTTAAAAACTAAATCCCACAGTATCTCCAAGGATTTGCTGACTGCCCTTCACCGAAGTTCAGTGAGGGCAAGGACTGATTACAAAATTCAATTCATGTGTTACATAACCTTGGAATTTATTGCCCCCATCTACATTCAAGATCTTCTGGTCTCAGTTAGACTATTCTGCATGCTCAGATCTCAAAATTCCAAACTGCTAACCATACCAAAAATCCATCTAAAACGGTTTGCTTGGGCATAGATCTTTTGGCAAATTTGGATCACAAACCTGGAACACCTTACCAGTCCATTCCTTTTTTGGTGTGAATGTGTATGCTTGTGTGTGCTTGTGTGTCTGTGTGTGTGTGTGTGTCTGTCTGTTTCTTGTGTGTGTGTGTGTGTGTGTGCGTTTATATAAACCTATTACCATAATGATGACGATGATACTGATTTGATAAAAACAATGGTGCAGACCGCTAAAATGTGACTGATATATTTTCAAAAAGGTTCTTACTGATGCCGCCAGTTGCGTAGCTGTTGTTGCCTCATGTGATGACCCCTAAGGCTGGACTGAATAAGAGAGTAACTATCCTCTGTCTCACTACCTGGGTATGATGAATCATAATCACTGCCCCCAGAGTTCCATCGGTTCATCTGTTGTCGTCTGGAGTAGTGTCCCCTCAAGGCACTCTGAATAGTGGCTGTAGCCTTAGAAGGGAAAAAAAAAAGGATAAGAAAGAAAAAGTTTTTAACACTTTTTTTTTTTTAAATTAAATTCTTAAATCAGAAAAACAATATAACAAATGAATGGATGAAAAATAAATGGTTGATGGTTATGATCATTCGAGTGATTTTTTTTTCTGAGCCCTATGTCTACCCAAGGGTTTTTGAGCCAATGTTTTATATTAGACCAGGTGGAAAGTACTTGGTAGAGATTGACCTTATCCTGTTCAAAGGGTAGGAAACGGAAATGTCCTTTTAAAGTTTTAATAATCAGGATGATCTCAAGAAAACTAAGGACTTGCTTTGCATGGTGTAAAAGGTTCAATAGTACCATGTCTCTTCTTGTAGCAAAACAAATGATTGCAATACTCTAGCCACAATATTATGCCATCTGGTAAGACACCAATATAGATAATCTCATTTGACCTGAGTGTGAATGAGTACCAATGTAATAACAGGCAGTGGCGGTTTGTTTATGAATGCTATTACCCAAAGGAAGACTGACGCGTGACATGTGAGCTTGAAATGTGGGTCCATATAACCACAAATATACCTATGTGTTTCAAATGACCAATGACTCACCTCTTCTCTTTCCTCCTCGTAATGTCTGTGTTTGTAATCTAGCCATCCATGTTGGATCTTCTTGGCAGCTCTTTCTTGTCGAAATGCTTCCACCTTGAGATCATACAAATATTTGAAGATAAGGTCAATTTATTTACCGATAATAGAAATACATTTGTAATAATAGTGATGATCATGATAATGATGATAATGATGATGATGATGATGATGATGATGATGATGATGATGATGATGATGATGATGATGATGATGATGATGATGATGTCATTTTGACTGCAATACAAAATATTAACAGCATTGCATCCATGATTACATAAATCTTTTAAAACATTTGCAAAGATAGGCCTGATTGACAGAAGAAATGAAGGATGAGAAGGAAAACAAGAGGAGGAATAGAAGAAGGTGGTTGGAGATAAATTGACAACAACAAACAAACTTTTTACTATCCTTTCATCTTCTATCAAAATAAAAACAAGAAACTACATACATACCCTTTCATCTTCATGTGTTCGTTGTTTCCGTTGCCTCCATTGTCGCTGGATGCTGGTGGCTGCATGCTTCTGTTTGAAATTTTCTACTCTACCATCCCGAGACCTTGAGCTAGATGGCCTTGACCCCTCCTCCATCCTTGAAGATCTTCGACCACTGGTAGGGCGACTGCTAGCTATGTCATCTGACATTTTGCTGCTAAAGTTTGAAATAATTTTTTTAAAAACATTTGTGATTTAAACACATATCGGACAAAAATGAAATGATTAAACGGTGATTGAACTCAAAACAGTATATTTTCTTCAACACAAAATATTAATTAATATATTTCTTTAAGGACTGCCTGACAAAATCATCAAAATACTTGTTCCTCACAGCTCTAATCATGCATAAAAAGAAAGGAGTTTACTTCTATTCTTATTGCACTACTAGTGACCATTTACTCCCGAATAAAGTGAGATAACCATTAGGCGTATATTTTTTTCCCTTGAAAAATATGCGCATCAACTGTTACATTTTCAAAACCAGCATTTGAGCCACTGCATAAAGGTGGCCAATATCAGTAACCTCAAATCACCCATGTCATAAACTTAAGGCGTGAACACTGGCTTTTATTGTATTTCAGGGTCCATGGAATTGGAACCTTTTCCAGTTTATGAAGCACAAAACAGAAAGTATCACTTGCTTTCCACTACAATTCACTTTGTTAAATCGTCTTCAACTTCAGATTATCACACAGTCACTTTATTTGCTACACATGCTCATTTTATTTATATAATAAAAGTAATAAAATTATAAGCTTCACTGTCCAACCAGTGGCAATTGGTGTAAGATAAACATTGCTCAAACAAAATAGGTTATGAGACGGGGAAAAAAACAAGAAAGAAAACAAAATACACTTCATCAATGCATTCATCCATAATCCTAAAGGTGTATGATTAAAAGTGAATTGTCTTAGAACAGGTCACTGCTTTATTGCAAAGTCCTCTCTGACTTCTGTTATACAATCATTGTAAAATGTACTGAAGAGTCAAAAAGTATTCCAACTGTTCAAAGACTCAAATTACTATATATATATATATATATATCTGGTTTTTTTTTGGTTTTTTTTTGTTTGTTTTTTTTTTTTTTTTTGGTAAGTGGATTGCTTTACCTATTGAGCGACAAGACATACTTCTAATTAATATAAAAGGATTATACAACACATTGAGAAAAAACAGAGACAGGCTTACCTCTGTCGTCTTCTTGGGGTTGGTTGAACAGGTGTGCTACAAAAGACAACATGGAGATAACGTTTGTTTAAAGTCAGTTATGTAATCTGGTGTTACATATCAACGTGTTTTGGTTTATAGCTAATATCGTAAAAACATTTTTTGTGATAAATCAACTGGGAAAGAAATTAATGTAAAATCAAAATTAAAAAGGGGATGTCGAAAACAAAATTCTAAAAAAAGAGAAAAGATTCCTCATCATTATACGAATAATAGTAATTACTTGCAACCCATTTGATAAGACTATTTTTGTCTATCACAAAGTGTTTTCCCCAGATCTAACAGACACCAGCTACTCAGGGGTTTGATGGCAAAGTCGATATGGCATTGCACTTCCACTCGAGAGGACCCAATTTGAGCCCTGCTTTAGAATTTTGTTTCTTCCATCAGCAAGAATATTAGCCCCCATTGCTAATTTTGCGGCATTGCACTGCAGCTGATGGTTTATTCTGGACACTTCTCAAGACAAATCCAAGAGGATGAGTAAAATGAATTTTAACTTGCTTTTACTTTTATCAATCTCTGCCTCATGAACAGAGGATTCGGTTTAAAAGAATCAACTCAATTGCACCCTGGACCGGACCAATACTGGTTCCTTTGCTTTTGAGGTTATTGCTCTGCCAACTGAGCTATCTGGACCTCTAATTTGTATGTAACCTCCATGTACTTGAATCGAGCAATAGTCAAATATTGGATAAGAGTTCTGAAACTGGAATGAGTTATTAAAGTCTGTTTCTTGGTGGAAACTGAAATAAAAATATGAAGATCGCCCTGTTAACGGGAAAGATACTAAGGTCAACATCATGATTGCAAAGGCGACCAGTCCCTTTTCTATGTCATCTTTACTTTTGATAAATCTTAACAAGATCCAATAACCAATTTGTTGCGGGGTGAGCTGATAAGAATCAACACGACAAGGAATCAAACACAATGAATTCGAGTTTGAAAGGAGGTGCACTAAATAGAATATAAAACTTTATTTATCCCCAAGGAAAATTTATCTTTGGGGGTTTGATCCAAGGAATAACTTAGGTATCAGCAGCAGTGCAGCTCTGCAAAGTCAACTAGGGCGAGATGACTTTCTCAAGGCCACACAGTCAAGTGGCAAGTCAAACTCACCACTTTCAGGGTATGAAATAAAGACCATATCACTAAGCTATGTTGCGCCTTGCAGCATTGGGTCAAAAGGCTCTTTACTCATATTCTCTCAATGCACTTAGGTGTTAAATAAGTATTTAGCTTTTAACGAAGTTGACTCTGTTTTAGGCATCATATTTTTGGCTCAGGACCCCTTGCAAAGTGCTTTGAGCACATTTAGTGGATATTGCAGTATATAAATGATCGAGTCAAACCAAATACCAAAATAGAATTTGAAATTTAAAATGACCAGAAATGTGATATTCTAGTTTTTGTCATTTTAACCCTCTTAATGTGCAAAGCCACGATCATGGCTATAAAACCCAGCTTCTTTCTTTATTGAGTCGGGTTACATTGCTTAAATATATCTGGCCAGTAAAACCTGCTACTCTCCATTTGTGAAGGTATCAACAACAATGGTTGTCCCTTTGTTGTTAGGTACCATGCCAAATATTTTATTCTCTCCCTAAAAATTTATATTTTTTCTATTTTTTTTACTCACAAACCTCTATTATATAGTATAGAATTGAATATACACATATATTGCATTGCTTTCATTTGTCTTGTTAAAAACAGAACATTGCTATTTATTTTTTTAAGTCTCTTTGTAAAATATAGGATTTTTCACATTTTTGATGATTTTTGTAATTTTTGACTCATTTATTCATGCTGTTGAAAAACATGCTCATGGCAAATCCATTTGCTAAATGACTTTTATGTCTAAATAAAACGACAAAATAATATTTTTATCTTGTTAGTTGAGAAATTATCTTTACAAATATGTATAGTTGTTGGTAGTTTTGATAGAAAATGTATTATCCACGATTATTTTTTGCACATCGGTATCAAATTCTAAATGGATCCGGATTTCATCCGGAATTTTGAGTGCACTTAATTTTTTTGTTTTGTGTTAAGAGGGTTATAAAATAATATTCATTCTCCTCAATAAAACATAAAAACTCAACCAGAGTGACATACTTTTTAAACTAGAAATTCAATTTTAGCATTTAAATCTCCTCATCATAATACTCTTTTTAGGCAATGGGTCACTAATTTCAATAATCTTTATTCCCAGTGAATAATTAAAAGATCGCTGGCTGATCACAGTGACAAATCAATTTGACGTATCCAAAATAGATAGAAAAATATAAGAAAAGTGACAACTTACTCATCTGCCTTCTTCCTTTCATCTCTATGTCTTCTCAAATTGGCCTTCAGTCGTTCCACTTCGTCCAAGAGTTCTGTCTCTCTCTCATCCAACTGGTGCAGACGGTCCTCCACACTTCCCTGAAGTTCCAGTTTGCCTGGTGAGAGGTCATAGTTCAAGTCCAATTCATGCACAATATTTAGCAACAATGGTCAAATGTAATTGAAACTTCAATTCAATTAGCAAAGACAGATGATGTGGACATTTTGGGTTTTCCCTTTATCAACAAAACACCATGAATGAAACACTAAAGATGTTTGAGAGAGGCAAAACATTGCCATCCTCTAATCTCTCATTCGTCCTTAAAGTTTCATTTGTGTTTTGCTGAATAAGGAGAAACCAGAAACATCCACACCATCTTTCTTCACCAATTAAATTGAAGCTTCAGTTACATTTGTCTATTATTATTTATTTCTTCAAGATTCAAGCAGCCACATTTGCAGTATAATTAAGAACAAATCCAGTCGAATCTTGCCTCAAGCCTGAAGTGATAAAAACTCCAACAAAGTGATTAAATAAGAAGATGATAAAAACACATTTTAGACAAAGGGTTGTTCCGAATTTTATTACTTATTTTGCTCACAGGAAGTATGAACGTGAAACGTTTGTGATGTTATGCCATTCATTATAGGCTTCTTATTTTCTTTAATTTACTGGTATGATAGCAAAGATGATCTGAGATAACGGCTATGGGAATTAAATGTCAGTAAAAAAAGGAAATAATTACTTCTAATTTTTTTTTTTTTTTTACGGCTCGGCACCCCTTATCTTTGATCGTAATCAACAATTGACAAGTCCATCTTTATTTTTTTGTAAATTAAAAATCCTCACCTTGAGTCCTTCGAGAGCTGTCTTGTGATAGAAGTGACATTGTATCACCATCCATCCTGCTCTCAGCTCGGTCTAATTTCTACAGGAAAAACAAGTATATGAGGTTCATGAAAATAAAGAAAAATAAATTTAAATAAAAATAGATAAATATCTTAAAGTTATAACATTTCTGCTCCATTTTGGAAATAATCTAATGCAATAAATATATAATTAATTAATAAAATAAAATTTCCTTTATTCATCCCAAAGCGTCTATTTCAAGGGAATACTGGAAAATCCGAGTCATCAGCAGATCTGAATGAATTAATAATAATAATAATAATAATAATAGATCTTTATTGTCCATAAATATGGCAATTTGTCATTTAGTTACACTTGTCATAACGTTATATGATAACTATAACATTGAACAGACACCTCACTCCTACCCATTCTCTCTCTCTCTCTCTCTCTCTCTCTCTCTCTCTCTCTCTCTCTCTCTCTCTCTCTCTCTCTCTCTCTCTCTCTCTCTCTCTCTCTCTCTCTCTCAGTTCAGTCCATTTGTTTTCTATTCCTGTTCTCTCATATTGATTTGCCTTGGCAGATAAGGTAGGCGTTTCACAAGTATTTACCTTGCTCTTCAGAAGGTTGATGTATCATTTGTAGAACCCTTAGGAGTAATAAAGAGTTGGTTTTGTCCAATAATATGGGATTTTATTTGTGAAATCTACATTGCCCAAGAGGATAAGTAAATAATATAAAAAGCATTTAAGACATGGTTATGCAAAACTATAGATAAAGAGTTATACACATTGGTCAAATCCATCAGAACATGTTTGCGGTCATTTCTGATCGCTTTTCATGATCCAATCTTACCTTTTGTAAACTCGACACAGTCACCAACAGTTCCTTTCTATTCATATCAGCAAATTCTCCTGAAATGGAAGTCAAAATTTTCCATAAACAAATTACATATCTCCTTGATTATGAAGTGCACACTTTATCACAATTACGCTAAATTGACATCATATCAAAATATAGAAAAATATATATCAAAAAATATTGTTTTCTTCTTTTATTTTATTGCCATCTTCACTATGGCATTGAATGCTCTATGAGTACAATTCAGTCTTTAAATAATTATAACCAGCAGCGCAGATTTGGAGGAAAAAACTGTTAGAAAACACTCAACCATTTCAACCCCCCTTACGGGTCACAGTGAAATGCCTTAACCACTTCAATGACTACAGCTTGTCTTTATTACAAGGCAAGGCATCGTAACACTTGGCCAAAGACATTTACAAAACTGTAATAAAGTAGATTCTAACACTTTGAAAACCTATATTTTGTACACCTTCTTGGGGTTAATTCCATTTCTATTAAATAAAACCACAAACAAAGAATCAAATAAATCCTAGATCCCAGTTCAAGGTTTATTCCTCACTCTTGACATCCAATTTGGCATCTGATTCTTCCAAAGCTTTGTGAAGGTCATCCTTCAGGGCCTTGACCTCTGCTTGCAGTTGTTCATTGCTGCGACTAAGCCGTATCACCGTCTCACTCAACGCTTTCACTTTGGCTGTATTCTCACTGACAGATCTGAAAAGGTTGAATTGCACATAAAATGGGTTCAAAGAATATAGCACGTGACCCAAAACATCAAAATGGTTTTATGTGAGAATTGTATCTATGTTAAAAATTGAATTTCTAGTAAGAAGTAAGAGCCTGGGTTGAGTTTATGAGATTATTTTATTTGTCTTTTAATTTTATTTAAAAGGCATATTAAAAATTTTTTTTTATATTTATTTTTTCTTTTCTTTTATTTTTATTAATACTTCTTTTTATAGATTTAAAAGGGAAGGTTTAAAAATACCTTTATAACTAAGAGACTAATGGGGCTTGAGTTATTATGCTGGTACCAAGCAGGTAGTTACTTCATACTATGTATGCATGTTAATAAAATGTCAATAAAGAGCATTTTCCAATGCGCCACCTACATCCCAATTTAAACCTACAGATCACACGATGACTCTCATACCATAGACCACAAAGCCACTCTATTTTAAGAGAAGAGCCAAAAATACAAGCACAATTCCTGAGAGAGTTTGACGTTCTATCTACTGGATCCTCATAAACTAATACTTTACATTTTACTTACTTTAATGCCATTGAAAAGAAGCTCCATAACATAAAATATGTATTTGAATTTGATCAAAAGGTGTAATTGTTACATTTTTTATTGCTGTGCATGACCATCCTCAAAATGTTATGATCATATTGGAGAATTGTTTGAAAATGTATCTTTTTTTCCAATCAATCACAGGGTTTTACAAGGTCTTTTGACCTAAACAACCTTTACTACGATACATTATGCTATGTTATGTTTACCTGGGTTTATCCACACCACTCTCTTTTGCCAACTGGAGTCTCAGTACCTCAGCATACAACGCCTCCGTCTGGACTCTCATCTCATCTAATTTGGTTGTTTTTAGGTCAGCTTGAAGTTTGCTGGGGATACAATAATGACGTTGATAATAATGATGGTAATAATAATAATAATAATAATAATAATAATAATAATAATAATAATAATAATAATAATAATAATAATAATAATAATAATAATAATAATAATAATACGCAGCGATGTGGTCTTGAGATTGATCCCGGGTGCAGTCAAGATTTTCTCTCAACCCTCCTGTCCACCCAGCAGTGAATGGGTAGCTGAGTCTGTTAGATTTGGTGGAAAGCACTTTGCAACAGACTAGCGGTCTATCAAAAGGATAGCAAACAATTAATATTGTCCATTTCAAGCTATAGACACCAGGATAAACTCCAGCTCCATGGGTCGTAAGGCTCTGAAGGACACGGTTTTTTAAAAATGTGGTCTTGTGGTATGGCACTCGCTTTCGATTAAGAAGGTCCTGGGTTCGAGCCTCACTCGGCGCATAGTTGACTCCTTGGAAAAGCCTCTTTACTCACATTCTCTCACCGTACTCAGGTGTAAAATGAATACCTGGCCATTAGCAGCATTGTCTCATTCTACATATGACATGTTTCTGTTGGTCAGGGACCCTTTGTAAAGTGCTTTGATCATGTTTAGTGCATATTGCGCTATTTATAAGCTTAAGTTGTTTTGGGTTCTTTAAAAAAATAATGATGAGTATGATAATAATAATAATAATAATAATAATAATAATAATAATAATAATAATAATAATAATAATAATAATAATAATAATAATAAAGTGCTTTGAGCACACTTAGTGGATATTGCGCTATATAAAGCTTTTTTTTTTTTTGCTTTTTTTTTTTAAATAATAATAATAATGAGGATGATGATGATGATGATGATGATGATGATGATGATGATGATGATGATGATGATGATGATGATGATGATGATGATGCAGTCCACTCTGGACAATCGCAACTCAGATAATCGCAACATTCTGTTAAGCGCAACATTTCCCAACAAACTTCGATTAGTCGCAACAAATTTTCGACCTGAAAAAGGCAAATTCAAGAAATCAATCAAACAAATCTCATGATTTAATTTCATCATGGATGAAATCATGACAGGTTGAATCGAGAGTGGCCAGGGTTTAATGCTACAGTAGGGTGTCAACACTCTAGTTGATACAAAAGAGGGTGGGGCTTTGCAGTATGGGTTTGTGAGGTCACTCGTGACCTTTCGATAGGAGGCAAAGGGGCTGGGCATAGTCTAGACAACAGGTAGACCATGACAGTTGTAAGGAGAGGCTGAGCAATATCCTTTGTTTTAGGATTAACAACTATGCATTGTGACAAATGGGTTTGGTGAGAGCTTATTGTCTCTAAGCATGGTAATCTCTTTGACTTTTACAAATGTTGAGAACAAACAAATGAAAGTTAATCCAATCTAAATAAGCTGTTGACTTACATTAAAGCTGCTTTTGCTTGTCTAAATTTATATGACAGGACCGCCATATGGATTTTGTTTCAATCAAATTGCTCATTTTGTGGTGGACTAAGAACAATGTTTACAACAACTGAATTGAGTTTACCAAAATTGCTATAAAAACTTAAAACAATGTCCCATAATTTTATCTCAAATCGACAAAAGATACTGCAGCTTGGAAAACAAATACAAAGACTGATAAACCTTAGCTTGTCTTAACAAGAAGAACTATATCAAGTTACAGAAAAAACTTCAAATCATCGATGAGTGCAAATCATCTCCTACACCAACTCAAAGAGAACCCCAAAAGTTAGATTTCAAATCTATTAAAAACAGTGACAGCATTGAAAAGAGTGCCAGCACATCATCAAATCTAAACCGCAAATAACAAGGAGATGGTCAACTTGGTGAAGATGAGAATGTCCAAGTTGTGTAAATAGGAAATAAGCTTGAACAAGATGTCAGGCAATTGGGTAATGTAATAAAACAAAAGGCGTCATTACTTGCTGGAACTGCTGGAAAGGAAATCAATCCAAGTGATGGGTGGCTGTCAAGATGGAAGGAGCGCCATGGTGTTGTGTTTAAGAGAGAGACTGGCGGAAAAAAGAGATGTTGATAGTGCAAGTACTTCACAGAGGCCTCAGCAAGAAAACAGATGACCCTTGATGGCTACTTGGGGAAACGCAAAGGAAAATATTGGAATTTACAACCATAAAAAGTTGGGTTTTTTAAAATAAATTAATAACACAAAATAACAAAAATAAAAAACAAAATATAAGAAACAATTTAATGAAGCCATGGACGGTCACAAGCCTGTGTAAACTCAGAGGGAAAATGTTGCAATAGTGGACAGGAAACTCAACTTTGGTTAATCGCAACATTTTTACTGATCCCAAGGTGTTGCAATTATCTGGAGTGGACTGTAATAATAATAATAATGAAAATGATATGAAGAAGAAGAAGAAGAAGAAGAAGAAGAAGAAGAAGAAGAAGAAGAAGAAGAAGAAGAAGAAGAAGAAGAAGAAGAAGAAGAAGAAGAAGAAGAAGAATACAACCTATTGCTAATATCATTTTCATTATTATATCATAATTATTATTATTATTATAAAATCGTAATAATACTTCTGAAATGACATTAGAAACAGGTAGTTAAAACAACAAAACAAAACAAATTGAGCTTTTATATAGTGTAATATCCACTGCACATGCTCAAAGCACTTTACAAGAGGTCCCTGGCCAACAGCAACACTTAACATGAAGGATGTTACATGACACCTGTTAGCGATATTACAGTTTTGTTTTTGGACAGAGACAACGCTGTTAATGGCCACATATTTTACACATGAATATGGTGTGAGAATGTAAGTGAAGAGCCTTTTCCAAGGACTCAACTAACTATGCACCGAGCGAGGCTTGAACCCAGGACCTTCTGATCCAAAAGCGAGTGTCATACCATAAAACCACATAGCCGCATGTGGTGATCAAAGACAATTGTGTGAATAAACTTGAAAATAAAGTGAGACTGTCTAAAATATAATGTAGGGAAAAATAGAAGTCTTTACATTGGAAAAAAATAATTAATATATTGGTCTTTAACAGAAAAATAGAGGGGGAAAAAAATGCGAACAAAAATGCTAACCAATATGACGATTCTTTGTCCCTCAATTGCATCTCTAGTTTGAGAATCTTCTGTTTAAGGCTGTGAACGACAGCTCCTGAGTCTGCTTGTCGATCTCCTAATGTACGACGGAGCTCTCCATTCTACGGGGATAATAAAAAGGGGAAAACATTATCAACTCTCTCTCTCTCTCTCTCTCTCTGTCTCTCTCTCTCTCTCTCTCTCTCTCTCTCTCTCTCTCTCTCTCTCTCTCTCTCTCTCTCTCTCTCTCTCTCTCTCTCTCTCCATCTATCTCTCTTTTTGCTTTTCTTTTGGTTTTTTCACCTTTTATTCATTTGTTTCTGTTAAAAGCCATTTTCGTTCCATATTTTTACATGGCTGCTAATGACTTAGGATTTAATGACATTTTTTAAAACTTCCAACACAAGATGCAAGCTGTGTCACGTATTTATCACATGATTGGCTAGTTAGAATAATAATACCTTGTGACGTATTCATTAGACTAAAAATTCATCCACTAAGGCAAAGCAGGATAAAATTGTATTTAAAAATTCGTCCTTCAAATATTGATCGATTTAAATGACCCTTATCTTGGCAAAACTCTCAAACCTGGAAATTTGAGAGGTCCCAGGTTTGACAATTTTTGAGGGTCATTTAAATCAACTGATATTTGAAGGACAAGATTTCTAGCCGAATTTTTAAATATCTGTTTTTCCAGAGTATACGACACCTAAGTGGTTAATATTGTAAGCACATAAACAAAGCAATACTCATATTATGAAAATCAGATCATAAAAGAAAATTACACAACACAACAAACGTTATGAATTGTAAAAAATATAGATAATATTGACTTACTTTCCCTGGATTGAGAAGGGCTTCGATTTCTTTCTCCTGAAAATGGACATAAATCAAAAACCTCAGATTAAATCTAAAAACTCAAGGGGATATTAATATCATAAAATAAAGTTTCGCACATTATGCTTTTTTTCATGAAATAAATAACAAAGGTAAAATGGAATGGAAGCTTCTATTTAACGAAGACAAAAGGGAAACTAGAAACTTCCACATTATCTGTTTTCGTTATTAAAATTAACGTTTCATTTCCATTTGACTATTGTTATTTATTTCTTCAAGTTTCAAGCAGCAACATTTGCCTTTTTTCATTATTAATCTTGCCTACTTTTTACTTGCATGCTTTTATTATTTAAGGGAAATTATCATTGAAATTGTCCTTTTCAGGGAAAATATCAAAATGCACCACATTATAGCATTTTTTTTAATGCATAGGTGCTTAATAGAGATTAGTCTAATCTTTGATGTTGCACTTTCAAAATCTTCTGACATTTGTCTCACCTTCTTCTGGTTATCTTCCTCTAACCTTCTGATCTTTGTCTTGCTAGTAGCACTCTCATGGTTCATGGCTGCAATTTGCTGTGGACAATAACGTGGTAATGAGATTAAGTTGAATGATGGATTAGATTTTCTTCCCCCATTGCTTATTGAAAAAGAGTTGTAACTCAATGTGTCAAATCTTTAGAGAAAAGGACCATAAGTGTATAAAAATGATTGACTTAAATAATATCAACTGTGAAATGAGAAACAATGCTATGCCCGTCAAAGGGAAAAAAGAGAAATGAAGAACTATTAATGAACACACTTGTACATTTATCCATAAACTTGTATGGCAATTCAATACTGCATTCATGTGCCAACTTTTAAGTAGTCCAAGTTAAAACCTACAAAATAAAAAGAAAGAAAAAGGAAAAGAAAAAAAAAAAAAGAAAGAAAGAAAAAAAGGAAATACAGTTTTGCAATAAAAAGAAAATAATATAGATTGTTTGGGTTGAATCTCTCCTCTTTTATTTTTTAATAAAAGACAATTACAGAAAAATTATACAATAAATGATATCGTCAATTTATTCTTATGGCAAACCTAGTCAGCCACTTGAGGCTTGTCAGTGACGGGAGATAGCAAATGCAGATTCTGTGAACAGTTGATTGCAGATTGCTCTTTCTTGTTTTTTTACCGGGAAATCAGAATGCTAATTTTAAAGTATTTATAAAATTGACGTATTTTGATTGTTTGGCATAAACAAAAAATGTCAAAATTCAAAGACCTACAGAAAATGCATCAAGTGATTATAGAGATGTAGAGTGTAGAGTAATGATAACGACGATTGCATAACTAACCATGACAGAAGGCAACGGAAAACCAATGTCATTAACCCTTCCCAGGATATCATTTGCCCTCAACACGATGAAGACGAAACCTCATTTAGATTAGAGATATAAGTATGATAACCACATGGAATGTAAGAACACTCAATCAATTAGGGAAAGTTGAAAATGTAAATTCGAGAAATGAAGAAATACAACCTAAGAATCCTAGGTGTCTCTGCGAAAAAATGGACTGCAGCTGGTAAAGTTAGCATAGATGATGAACATGAAATAATCTACTCAGGAGGAACAAAGTATGAAAGATGAGTGGGTGTGATTCTGGACAACCGCATAGCAAAATCCATTCTTGGGTACTGGGCAATATCAGACAGTATTTTACTAATGAAATTGAAAAAGAAACCCTTCAATATAAATCTCATACAAGTGTACTCACCAACATCAGAAAGCGAAGAGAGCAATGTAAACATATTCTATGAAGAAATAGAGAAGGCGAAAAAGCATTGCAAAAACCATAAACTAACTATAATCATAGGAGACTTTAATGCCAAAGTTGGCGAGGAAAGAGTGGAAACATCGTTGGACCTCATGGTTTAGAAACACAGAATGAGAGAGGAGAAGAACTGATAGACTGATGCAGACAAGCAACATGTCAGAAGAAAATGGACATGGATAAGTCCTAGAAGTTGCTACAAAAATCAAATTAACTACATGTTAATACCACAAAGATTTAAGAACTGTATTAAAATAGCAAAGCCCATTCCTGGTGAAGATTGCAACAGTGACCATTGACCTGTAAAATGTGGTCTTAGATTAAAGCTGAAAATGAATAAGACTTCGAAACAAGAGCCAAAACGATAAATTGATATCCTAAGACAAGATGCTCCAACTGTGGAAAAATACAAAGATGCCGTGAAACAAAAACTGAAAGACCTGACAAAAAAGATATTGACAAGCACTGGAATGATATATCCAAGTGTTTCATGGAGCCCATGAAAGACATCGTTCCTGTAAGACCACAAGAAATGAAGCAAAATGGATAACAAATGAAATACTTGAAAAAATGGACGAAAGGAGCAAATTAAAGAGAAACGGCATGGATTATAAAAATGCCAATAAAATCATAAAAAAGATGTGCAGAGCAGCAAAGATGTGCAGAGCAGCAAAGGAATACTTCATTGATGAAGAATGCAAGAAAATAGAAAATCAAAAACATTCTAACACAAAACTCTTTCACGACTCGATTGCAAAGTTAACTGGAAGAAAAAAGTCAATTGCTTAAGAGATGCAAATGGAAACATAATCATGAGCAACGATGCGATTTTATGCAGATGGGCACAATATATAGAAAATCTTTATGCAGACAATGACAGGGACACAGCCCCCAAAGACTTGCCAGAGAAAGGTAGGGATACAACAATCATGAGAGATGTAGTTGAGGCTTCTTGCAAAGAAATAATGAACGGAAAAGCCGTTGGACAGGATAGCATTTCAGTTGAGTTTTAGTATGCACTGGGCGATGTCAGAATAGACATATTGACAAAAGTGCTTTATATGATCTACAGCAATAGCATCGTACCAAATGAGCTGGAAGAGTCCATCTTTATCACACTCCGAAAAAAGTGGGTGCAATAGATTGTGATCAACACTGCACAATCAGCATCATGAGCCAGATCACAAAGATCCTCCTATGCATCATAATGAAAAGAATGAGGAATAAGATTTCACCTGAGATTGGTCACGAACAATTCGGCTTCGTGAAAGACAAAGGTGCTGTGAATGCCATCTTCACATTAAAAACAAAATTACAAAGGTCTATTGAGAAACAAAAAAGCCTATACCTCTGCTTCGTGGATTATTCAAAAGCCTTCAATTCGGTAAACATAAAAAAACTTTTTGAAGTATTCATATCCAGTGGAATAGAGCATTATAACCTCCACCTTGTGAAAAATTTGTACTGGAACCAAACAGCATGAGTAAAATTGGACAATGAGACCTCTGGGTTTTTTTTTATTAAAAAAGGAGTGAGACCAGATATGTTTTATCACCAGACCTTTTCAACATGTACATTGAAATAATCTTCAGTGAAATTGAAGAAGTACCTGGCATCTGTGTTGGAGGTGAGAATTTGACAAACCTGAGGTATGCAGACAATGCAGTTCCTAAGGCTTACACACCAGAAAACCTACAGGTCATACTTGACAAATTAGTGGCTGGTAGCAAAGCAAAGGGACTTTTGCTGAACGTCAAGAAAACCAAGTGCATGGTCGTTAACAAACAAAACCACGATCTATCTTTTCACCTCACCAGCAAGGGGGAAACCAAACAACGCTAGAGATTATTTAGATATAAAACAAAGATTAGCGATCGCTAAAAGCACCTTCCACAACCTAAGACCAGTCATCTCTGCCACCAATTTTAAATTAAACACGAAACTTAAGGTTATTAAAACTTATGTTCTCTCATCTCTCCTCTACGCATGTGAAATCTGGACTCTAGACAAGGAATGTCAAAACCACCTAGAAGCTTTCGAAATGGGGTTGTACAGAAGATTTGCATAGAATAGGGAAACCCATCCAAATTGTGAAAACCATCAGAAAAAGGCAAATGGGCTTTCTTGGCCATGTGTGGAGACAAGGGTACATTGAAAGTCACTCAGTGGCTACATAGAGGGAAAAATAGCTTGTGGTAGTCAGAGGTTGACGTTTTTGACCAGTTTTAAGCTATCAACAAGCAACATCCTACAAACTCCAAGTAAACGAGGGAGGCAGAGGAAAGATCGTCGTGAACGCATATGATAGGCAACATGCATACACGCGCAGGTCACGGATAAGTAAGTAAGTAAGAGTTAGTTATTTACTTATCCAAACCTTGAGAAAGGTGTAAAGCTAAAAGTAGAAATATTGGCCATGTGATTTGAAAGGTAATAGAGTCCTCAATCAATCAATCAATCAATCAATCAAGTACCAGGTCTGTTACATAGATTGGCGATCAATTTTTTTCAATCCCCTCATCAGCCTGTCAGAAATGAATATCTTTTGTCTGTCTACCTGTCATCCTCATATTGAGGCCTACATAAGGCATTCTTTGTCTTCCTCTACCTTTTATTTTCCCTGTCAACATTCTATTTCCATTTCATTCTGCTATAACTATGTGAGCAAGAATTCTTATTTTGATATTCTTGATAACAATTGGTTTTATTTCAGTCTGATGGCCATTCAATTGATATTTTGAAAGGATCTTATTATCAAGAGGGTGACTTCAGAAAACAGAAAATATTTAGAATAATAAACAGAAAATCTGAAATAATATCAATAATAAAAGGACACTCACTTTCCTGAGGTTCATGACTTCTTCATAATATTCCTCGGGGCTTTTGTATGCTGGGGTACCTGGACTAGCACGGGCTGTAGAAATCAAAAAAAGAATAAATTACTATTGTAATGACAAATCTATTTATACATTACTTTCTTTTCAGGCAAATTTTACCTCGCTTTGTTTTCACACGTGCAGAAAATTCTGAGCAAAGTAATGTTTAAAATTATAATTGAACACTTTATTTTAACATTTCAAAACGTTTGAAATATCAGCTTTTAAACTAAGTTAAAATTGTTATTGCTATATTATTCCTTTGGTTTCAGCTTTTTAACTGAGATTAAAGTGCCTGAATTTTTATTTATTTATTTATTTATTTGTGTGACCTAATTAACTTTCGCAAAGTCCTCTCCTTGGGGGGTCCCGATGTTACTTTCGAACTGCGTCTGTTTTGTGGCCCCGTATATCCTTGGTTGTATCTTTGTGTTGCTGAGGAGAAATCGGATTATTCGGAGCTCGTCTTCGTCTACTACGTCTGTTAATATCTCCAAAAGTTTTCCTCTGTCGATCGTATCAAAGGCTGCGGACATATCGATTCCGGTTATTGTTATGGATATGTTTTCTTTGAGTGCCTTTGCTGCCAACCATTTATGTGTCCATACAACGTCCGATGTGCTTCGGTCTTGGCGAAACCCGCTTTGGCTATGTGATAGATATTTTTCTATTTTCGGTCTAATTCTGTTGAGGACAATAGTTGACAGTGTTTTTCTTATGGTATTCAGTAATGTTATTGGGCGCAGGTTGTTTACGGGTACTTTCGTTTTTCCTGGTTTTTGTATTGTAATTAGGACACCGCTGTTTATGTCCCAGTCTTTGTGTGTTGAGAATGTTTTGTTCATTATGTTTGCAATGCTCAGATCCAGGGAGAGGGTACCGCATTTCAGCAATTCAGCGGGAATTTCATCTTCGCCTGGGGATCTGTTATTGTTTAGGCACTTTATGCTATTTCTAACTTCAGTTGTTGTGATGCGGTTGTTTAGGTCTCTAGGGTTTCCTGAGAAGGGCGATATTTGTGAGACTTGTTTGTGAAATTTCTCCCCCAAGGAGATAGTCTGAGCCCGATTCTGTTCACAATATACTTAGAACACACTCTGAAAGAAGTTCGAAAAGTCATTCCAAAACCAACGACTCATATTGAGAATGCAATTCCAAGAGAAATCGCCTATGCAGATGATGTAGATTTTATTGGATCAACACCAGCAAATATAGACATCATACAAAATACCCTCATGAAATATAACCTCCAAGTCAATGCCAATAAAACCGAATTTACAACAATATCGAGGAACAAAGAGGAATGGAAAAGAACAAAGAAAGTCGGCTCACTAATTGGAGACACCGAGGATGTACAAAGAAGAAAACAGCTATCAAACGCCGCACTCAGTAAACTCACCAATGTATGGATTAGAGGTGACAAAATAAAGAGAAAAACCAAACTGAAACTGTACCGTGCTCTTGTAAAACCGGTACTTCTGTATAACTGCGGCACTTGGGCGTTGACAAAATCCGAAGAAGAACATCTGGATGCCTTCCATCGCACACAGCTAAGAAGGGTACTGGACATCAAATACCCAAAAAAGATCTCAAATGAATCACTCTATAAGATCACAAAAGAAAGACCAATCTCCCTTGACATTTTACAACAACGATGGCAACTTTTCGGTCACATACTACGCAGGGACAAAAACATACCAGCTAACCAAGCCATGTCGGGATATTTCCAAAAACACGGGAACCTTTTCAGAGGAAGACCGATCACAACACTCCCTGTGATCCTAAACAAAAACCTCACAACACTTGGACAAAGCATTAGTCTCATAACGGCAGGGGACCTTGAAAATCTGAGAACCCTAGCAGAGGACCGGCAATATTGGAGACACCTCACACAGGAAATACTGGAAACAGCCAAGGCGACCCGATCTTTCGGTCGAGACGCGAAAGGCATCTAAGTCAAGTAAGTAAGTCAAAGTCCTCTAAGTATACATTTTATACATAATATTTTCTAAATTTCTAATTTTTATTCAAAATCTTTTACCAGTGGGGTCATCTCCTTTCCTGGACTTTTCGGTTCCCATCACCTGCCTCATATAATGAGATGTACTCATGTAAGGATAGTGTTGGTCATTCCCTTTCTTCAAACCCGTCAGAGACTGACTTTTATTGGTCTCCACACTCATGCCTGAAAGAATGGATTAATAAATTCATCAAGTTACCTTGTCACATTTGATTTGAATCAGAACGGGTTACTCAAGTTGTTGTCTATACTGACTAAAAGTGAAAGACACTGAAAAGCTTTCCTTCCTTCCAGAGTCATACTATATAATTATAAAAGTGCTAAATAAGAATTTTTTATTTATTCATCTGTATATATTCATCTATATTTGTTTATAATACCAGGTAATTTTGCATTCATTATACACTGGTAGATTTGTGGCTATACATTTCCTCACAACTATGCACATAATCTAAAGTCTTTTGACAAGATTTACCCTTATTTTATTTTTATTCTTTATACTATATATATTTAATTTTACTACTGATCATTTATTCTATTCTCATTAATGCTTTGTGATACGATTGTAAATATTCGATGAATTTGTATTATGTACAATTAATTATACAAAGAAATTCCATGGATAAAAATAAAGTATAATTATAGTATTAATAATATTGTTATTATTATATTATAATTTTAACAAACAAGTTACATTTTTGACGATGAGGCTAAATTTCTTAAAAATAATAATTTGCTCTGTGTTTTATATGATTATAACTATAAACATAATCATTTTCACCAAGAGTACATAAACTGCAATGCAATTTTGGTTTTTGTAAGTCAAGAATCACATCATGGTCATTGCTCTATTGGTAAAAACATTGAGACACAATGTCCAGTTAGACTAAATCACACTGTGCTTTTAAAGAATTTAAAGATATCCTAACTGAAGCTGTGGATTGTAAAAGTATTTAACAAATTTCAATATATGATACAGAAAAAAAAAAAACAACTGTAATTTATGTAATGTGTGGGATTGATGACTGTGCAACACAGTATCTCATCTTGTAAAGAAACCAAGCCATATAGAACATTGTCAGCGACCAGATGTGTAAGAAAAATTTCAAAACTTTATCCTTTGGTAAAGATGACACCACTTTGGCAATAACTAATGGCATAAGAGTGCTAATACAAAAACAGGTGACCTGTACAAAATAAAATAAGTAAGTGGCATTGTGAAGATAATTGTGTATAGTAAAGCTGTGGAACTAGAATATATAAAGACATTGAGAAAATATATTTTTCTTTAATTAATTAAGCATGTTTACCAATGCCAGTTTTCCTCAAGGTGTCCACCCAGAATTCTGTAGGAGTTTTACGTCTGGGACTGGCAGAGCCTGCATAAACATTGGACATGTTCACTGTGGAAAATAAAAAAATAAAAAAACAGGAAATTACTACATTTGTGACCTATTGTCTTGTAACAGCATTGTATCAGAGTGAGCCGGATGTCAAACATTTATTTTAAAGTTAAAATGGGAAGAAATGTGAAATGGTATTATTTGTCTCTTTTTGAAGACAATACCTAGTGCCCTCAATAAAACATAACTGTAAGCCAAGTCACAATATAGCAAATTTTTATTGGCTAAATCACCATTTTCAGGCAGTGGGTCCCATTTGTATCATGCCTGATATCTCTGAAAAAGAATGATAATGCAAGAGACAAATAGAGATGTTTCGTTTTATCAGGAGTTTAAAGAGTGCAACGATAAATAAAAAATAACAGACTTTTATTTGGGTCAATAAATATTAATATTTGTATACATGGAGAGAAAATATTAAAAAAGCTCTCAACTAATAAATCGTAAAACATCTTTCTACGATTCTTGGATGGACAAAAACTGAAGTACTTGGATTGAGAAAGGGTTGTTGGTGCTAAAAACAGCCCCGTAGACAGTCTTGAGCATAAAACTTTAACTTACTAGCTTGTCGTTTCTTGAGTGCATTCATCCATAGGTCTCTACCAACTTTGGCTTTTGTCCTACCTGGCGTGACTGATAAATGTAAAAATTAAAAATTATCAGACAAATTTAACAAGAGTAAAATGCCAATTTTCAAATGATAGGGGAATACATCTTTTCTAATGTACATTGAAAAAACGCATTTTTTAAAATTTGGCCTGGAAACTTTGATTTCATATATTGATTAATCAATTGTTGTTAAAAAGTCCCAAACTAAGACATATTTGAAGTCAAACCCAACATTAGAATAATTCAAAACAATGCATGCTTTAAATTTATAGTTCAAATCTGTTTTGTTTTTTTTCCCAATTTAGCTTAACTAATACTAATAGCTACTATCAAGGATTAGATACTGTTTGAGATAGCTGCCATGTAAATAAGTTCTTAAGATGCACAATCTTACTCATGTTTTGTCCCTTTCCTCTATTTATGATAATCAATAGACAGAAAAATTTCAATAAACTGGTCTTGAAAGTATCACTACAAAATGTGACTCAAACAATAATCATTGTGACATTATCAGTATTTTTAAATAAAAATTTAATTCGTTTCTTTATCTAATAAATTAAAAACAGAATCAGTTTTTTGTCATATTTGTTATTTGTTGTAATTTTCTTAATCAACTGCCAGAAAATAGTAAGCAAATAAACCGACCCCTTCTGCCAATGCAAATTTTAAAGAAATGTATTTCTCGCTGGATGATTGTATACGGTATGTGTCTTTTGAGCAAAAATAATTGAATCAACAACAAACAAATATTTCAATCTTATCCTGATCTAAAAACTAATAAATGAGAGGCGCATTTGACACAGGGAATGTCCAATAAAAAGCATATATCTATATTTACTTAAAGCATAAAGCTGTTTGAAATACCAAAGTAACCCACATACCTGGTCGCCTTGGTGTTTTCTTGCCTGACTTCTTTTGCATTCTGGGTTTAGTTACATTTCTTGAGATCTGATTCATAATGGATAAATCAACATAATCGTAATGTGCGACAAGATTATCTTTAAAAAAAAAAAATCTGTGAAATTTTTATCCTTTTCTTCCTTTTCATGAAGTCAAAATGCTCTAGATTAAAATGGGAAAAGGCTGGCAAAAGAATGACAAAAATATGAATTATTCCACCAGTCTTCTTATGATAAAACTGGTACAAAAATCTGGTTTCGGTCAAGTTTAGTCAACCCTCTTTCCTCTCTCTAGATCCCCTCGCCCTGTTAAAACTAAACAGGTACATCATCATCATCATCATCATCATCATCATCATCATCATCATCATCATCATCATCATCACCTTCATCATATCATTATTATAATTACTATTATTATTATTATTATTATTATTATTATTATTATTATTATTATTATTATTATTATTATTATTATTATTATTATTATTATTATTATTAATATTATTATTATTATTATTACTATTATTATTATTATCATTATTATTATTATTATCATTATTATTATTATCATTATTATTATTATTATTATTATTATTATTATTATTATTATTATTATTATTATTATTATTATTATTATTATTATTATTATTATTATTATAACTTGATATAGTGCACGAAGAAGAAGAAGAAGAAGAAGAAGAAGAAGAAGAAGAAGAAGAAGAAGAAGAAGAAGAAGAAGAAGAAGAAGAAGAAGAAGAAGAAGAAGAAGAAGAAGAAGAAGAAGGAGGAGGAGGAGGAGGAGGAGGAGGAGGAAGAGGAGGAGGAGAATCAGGAGGATGACGATGGAGTCGACCAGACAACAACAACATCATCAGTAACAACAATAAAAACAATGGCATTAACAAAGGAAATAATTCTGTAGTTGAGATTCTACTGGTATGAAAAGTGTCATGAAAGAGATCAAAAATATGAAATTACTCAACTTAAAGGAAAACATAGATTAAGTGTCTCACCAAAGTATCAGCCATGACATCTTTTACACCAATGTGATTTCCCTTGTTAGATCAAAATTACAACTGTCGCAGGGATAAAATGAAAATGTTTGTAAAAATAATCAAAATATATAATTACCTGGTTTTACATACCTCACCTTCAATAAGCACTGCACCTAATCACCGTTGTTTTCAAATTAAAAGCCTACAAGATATGGAACACAAGATGAGCTAATAAAGTTTAGTGAAGTATAAATAATAAGTAGTCTTTCAGATCCACTATCACCAATGAAACCGAAGTTTATCTGTGTCCTGGTGTTATGACATCAGTTTATAAGCCTTCGAATAGCACACTAGCCATTTGCAAAAAACTTTTCACAAGATCTGACAGAACCAGCAACTCAATTACTGCTTGGTGGATAGAGGAGTCAAAAAAAAGATTGAATGAATTTATGACCAATGCCAGCCTCTTAGCTTATGAGACGGCAGCATTACTACAGAGGGCCACTAAAAGTATGCATATTTGGGATTTGCATTTTTATATGTTTTTAGACCTTCCTTTTCCACATTATCCCAATTTTTCTTCAAATCTGATGCATTTGTGACCCATAATTTCAATCTGGTGACATGTCGGAATGAACCAAATTTTAAAAAAAGAAATGTTATGATCAAAATAAGGATATTCAATTTTTTTTTTTTTTTGAAGTTTAAAAAACAAAATCATTACTATCCTCAACAAAGGCATTTATTTTCACTCATTCACTCTAGAAAGCTTATCTCAAAATTTAATCGTTAGTATAAGATTCACATTGACCATTTTGAGGCGATTTGTCATATTTAGACTATAACACCCTTTAATGTTAATTGGTTGTTTGTTTTCTCCTAATTTGCTACTACTAGACCTTCAGTGGATAGTAGCTGTTTATCAAATCGTATACAGAAACGTGTGGTTGAGAATGAAATATCAAAATCTGTTTATTGTTTGTTTGCTGTTTGTTTTTGGTTCTGGTTTTCTTTGTTTGTTTGTTTTTTTTTGTTTTTTGTTGGGTTTTTTTTGGGGGGAGGGTGTATTTTTTGGGGGTGTTTTTATTTTTTACCCATGTCCACCTAGCACTCATATTGGTTAGCTGGGTCTTTAGATCTGGAGGAAAGTACTCTGTGATAGACTTGTATCCTATCAAAATGGGTAGCAAGTGATTGTTATAGTTAATTTAAAGCTTTATTAATCAGGATAAACATGGGCCATTAGGGTCTGAAGAACTGCTGAACTACTATTTGATACACTGACCATTGCACCCCATCCCGTTTATCATTTGTAATTAGGAATTTAAAACGAGAGATAACATTCAAAACAAGGGTCAAAATAAAGATTTAAAATGAAAAGGGCCAAGGTGAGATAATCGGACTAGTAGAATTGACTACTAATATATTGAATCGGAAACTGACAAAACTATTTTAGTTTAGTAGCAGGATTGCATGGACTCTTGACTTTTGACCATTGGTTCGGTTTTACAGAATGTGAATTTAGAGGAGGAAGATCTTTATTGATGTCATGTATATTAGACTCACAAGAAGTAATTTCTTGAAAATCAGGGACAGGGAATTCTTTTCTGTTAATTAATTTAAACTTAATGTTAATAAACATGAATCACATTGTGCTTTCCAGTCATTCTCTGTATTAATTTTAATTTACAGCATTTGATTGCTTTATTTTGAAAAAAATAAACGCTGGATTATGATTTTATGCCGGAATCCATGTTATTGGGTTGGTTTTATTAATTAGCTAATAATAGATAAGATAGTGATAGATAGTCTAAGAAAGTAGATACATCTAGATATCTAGGCTAGACACTACAAGTCTATCTGTTAGAGAGCTTATATTTATAAATGGCTGCCTCTATTCTCACCCCCGGGATAAGAATAGAAAAGCGATCGAGCTCTCACCCCCGGGATGAGAATAGAGGTAGTTGCCCCTTCTCGCTATTCTCACCCCTGTAACCAACAGGTAGGGAGGGTAGTCTAGCCTAGCCGCCGTCCCTTGTCGCTATTCTCACCCCTGTGTAGGGTCAGCTTAACACCCCCCCCCCCCTTCCTCACTACCCTCACCTGCTGATCATCATCATCTCTCTCGTGACTACTTTTAGTGGTACTGGACGTAAGGAGGGTGAACATGCAACCACGCCCCTTCTTGCTATTCTCATCCTGTGTAGGGTCAGCTTAGCACCCCCCCCCCCCCCCCCCCCTTCCTCACTACTCTCATCTGATCAGCATCATCCCTCTCGTTACTACTTTTAGTGGCACTGGACGTAAGGAGGGTGAACATGCAGCCCCGCCCCTTCTCGCTATTCTCATCCCTGTGTAGGGTCAGCTTAGCATCCCCCCCCCCCCATCCTCTCGCTATTCTCATCCCTGTTAACCAACAGGTAGGGAGGGTAGCCTAGCCTAGCCGCCATCCCTTCTCGCTATTCTCATCCCTGTGTAGGGTCAGCTTAGCACCCCCCCCCCCCCTTCCTCACTACTCTCATCTGATCATCATCTCTCTCGTTACTACTTTTAGTGGCACTGGACGTAAGGAGGGTGAACACGCAGCCCCACCCCTTCTCGCTATTCTCACCCCTGTTAACCAACAGGTAGGGAGGGTAGCCTAGCCTAGCCGCCGCCCCTTCTCGCTATTCTCATCCCTAGGCCCTGTGTAGGGTCAGCTTAACCCCCCCCCCCCCCCCTTCCTCACTACTCTCACCTGCTGATCATCATCATCTCTCTCGTGACTACTTTTAGTGGCACTGGACGTAAGGAGGGTGAACATGCAGCCCTGCCCCTTCTCGCTATTCTCATCCCATGTAGGGCCAGCTTAGCACCCCCCCCCCCCCCATCCTCTCGCTATTCTCATCCCTGTTAACCAACAGGTAGGGAGGGTAGCCTAGCCTAGCCGCGCCTTGCTATCATCCCTGGTAGGTCAGCTTGCACCCCCCCCCATCTCTCGCTATTCTCATCCCTGTTACACGGTAGGAGGGTGCTAGCTAGCCGCCTCCCTTTTGCTATCCATCCCTTTAGCAGCTTAGCACCCCCCCCCCCCTTCCTCACTACTCTCATCTGATCATCATCATCTCTCTTGTTACTACTTTTAGCGGTACTGGACGTAAGGAGGGTGAACATGTAGCTTCGCCCCTTCTCACTATTCTCATCCCTGTGTAGGGTCAGCTTAGCACCCCCCCCCCTTCCTCACTACTCTCATCTGATCATCTTCATCTCTCTCGTTACTACTTTTAGTGGCACTGGACGTAAGGAGGGCGAACGTGCAGCCCCACCCCTTCTCGCTATTCTCACCCCTGTTAACCAACAGGTAGGGAGGGTAGCCTAGCCTAGCCGCCGTCCCTTCTCGCTATTCTCATCCCTAGGCCCTGTGTAGGGTCAGCTTAACACCCCCCCCCCCCTTCCTCACTACTCTCACCTGATCATCATCATCTCTCTCATGACTACTTTTAGTGGCACTGGACGTCCAAAGGGTGAACATGCAGCCCCACCCCTTCTCGCTATTCTCATCCCTGTTAACCAACAGGTAGGGAGGGTAGCCTAGCCGCCGTCCCTTCTCGCTATTCTCATCCCTATTAACCAACAGGTAGGGAGGGTGCCCCGTCCCTTCTCGCTATTCTCATCCCTATTAACCAACAGGTAGGGAGGGTAGCCTCGCCTAGCCGCCTTCCCTTCTCGCTATTCTCATCCCTGTGTAGGGTCAGCTTAGCCCCCCCCCCCCCCCCTTCCTCGCCACTCTCACCTGATCATCAAATCTCTCGTGGTACTGGACGTAAGGAGGGTGAACTTATATGTCGTGCATTTAAAATGTAGACTGGATGGCTTGAGATATGGGAATCATTGTTGGTAATCTGTCTACGGGATTCTCTCTCTCTCTCTCTCTCTCTCTCTCTCTCTCTCTCTCTCTCTCTCTCTCTCTCTCTCTCTCTCTTTAAGCGAACTGGATTCGCCCACTTTCTAAGAATTGGACTTTTCCTTTTATGGGCATATTATTATTTTGTGTTGACTTAGCTGTCTCAGGTATTTTAACTTGTTTTTTCTCGCTCTCTCCCTCCCCCTACCCCAAACTTTATTTCTCTACATCTTTTATATTGTTTGTATTTCCTTTCTCTTGTCCACTCAATATTTCATATCTCTCTCGCCCTCTCCCCATCTCCCCTCTTTCTCTATTTTAATTTGTTGGTATTTTCTTCTTCTCTTTCTCCTCCACATTCTATTTCGTCTCCCCCCCCCCTCTCTCTCTCTCTCTCTCTCTCTCTCTTTCTTTTTCTCCCCTGTCTCAATTTATATCTGGCTGTTGGTTAGGTAATAGTAATACGGGATGAGAATAGCGAGAAGGGGTGGCGGCTAGGCTAGGCTACCTACCCTCCCTACGTGTTGGTTAACAGGGGTGAGAATAGCGAGAAGTGGCGAGGACCTCTACTCTCATCCCGGGGGTGAGAGCTCGATCGATTTTTTTATTCTCATCCCGGGGGTTAGAATAGTCACTCCGTTTCAAAATTGATCAATTAGCCTAGAATCAATCTTCTGACTCTTGCAAGTAATTCAATAGATCTTGCATGAGTGTAATTTGCAAAAATGGCCAAAATGAGCATGTGATCGCTCCGTCCGTTTCATATAAAGCGCACAAAAACTGACTTTTTAGTTTTAACATTGTCAATAATTCAATAATTTAATTTCAGATTGTTGCTGGCATTCTTCATTCTTCTGACTGGATCTCAAAAGTAAAAGAACCCTTCTCATCTAATTTACTTAACAAGTGGACATCGACTGATATAAATGACTCAATACTTGACTAAAGTGTATACTTGTCAATTCTGAAGATCTTACCTATAACTAACCACTTAGATTTTGCCTGATTTTGTAAAAGTCAATATTCCCAAATGTTTTCATGCAGGCACCTGCTCAACCATTTGCATCGCAACGGGCCGTAAACAAATACTCTCAAACCGCACTCTATTTCTTCTAACAATTAATCCGACGTTTGTGATAAAACAATCAAACGTGTAGATTTTCTACTAAAATTCATTCTAAATTATTCATAAATGATTATATTGAAGATAGAATACAAAATGACGACAAAATATCTAAAATAAAGGTTAAAAAGGGATTTGAGAGTATAAGACATTTCCAATTTTTAGTAAACGCTCCATATTTAACTTTTGTCTATGAAATATCCTGGTGATTTTATCGTCTCTTTACCAATTCGGGTTATTTGTTTTTTGTTTGTTTGTTTTGTTGTTGTTTTTGTTTTTTTTTTCTTTATTTTGTTAGAGTCATTTGGGAGTTTATTCTTTTTTATTTTCATTTGTTTTGTTTTTTTGTTTTGATTTTGTTTTTTTTTTTTTGTTTTTTTTGTTTTTATTTTGTTTGTGTGTGTGTGTGTGTGTGTGTGTGTGTGTGTGTGTGTGTGTTTTGTTTTTCTTTTGTCTTTGTCTTTGTTTTGTTTCTTGTTTTGTTTTGTTTTTTTTTGTTTGTTTGGTGGGGGGGGGGGGTTGGTTGGGTTTTGTTGTTGTTGTATAACCCCCAGTGGCGGTTCTAGCCTATTTACAGTGGTGGGGCAAAGATGATTCGGTCATATATATATATATATATATATATATATATATATATATATAATATATATATATATATATATATATATATATATATTCACCTTTTAAAAAAAATATTTCAACCACAAATAATCACATTCACAATGAAATGACAATACCAGTAGATTTTAATTATTCCAAACGTAATCAAAAATGAATGACGAAAGAGAATACAACTAAAAAAATAAAGCGACGAGACATAATGCGACAACACCTTGACAATACAAGTCCATTTCGTTCCCAGATTTCGTTCACTAGAAAAATTTAAGAGATGCTTTAATCCCTCAACGGCGAGATTAATATTTCTGTTACATATTTCTGGTTTTCAGTAGTACGTAGTAACCTTAAAGTTTTCATCGAGAAGCAACAACAGCGATATGACTCGAGTTTCATTCAGAGTTCAAATTGCATCATTTTTACTGCTGTCTTGGTGGTTAGAATGATTGTACCGGTGGTGGTAGTGGTTAGAATAGTGGTAGCAGTGGTGGTTGTGGTGGAGGAGGAGGAGGAAGACGAGGCGGTGAGGGAGGATGTAATTATGGTAGTGGTTTTGGTGGTGCTGTTGGTTAGAATGATAGTTGTGGAGACGATGACGGAAATTGTATGCTGATGTTGATATTGTTTTTATTGCTATTGTAGTACTTGTTGTTAATATTGTTGTTGTTGTTGTTGTTAATGATGATGATGATGATTATGATGACAACGACGATGTCGTCGACAATGATGGTTACCATACGATATTACAAAGTTTATTCAATCTTAGGCTTTCGCCAATAAATCATACAATTTGATGACCACATACATGAAAGTGGGAAAAAATGGTAAATGGAACCAAACAATAAACTGATACCATTAATAACCACAAAAAATACAACAACAGTAATACCACCAATACGTTTAATAATAATAATAATAATAATAATAATAAATAATAATAATAATAATAATAATAATAATAATAATAATAATAATAATAATAATATATAATAATAATAATAATAATAATAATAATAATAATAATAATAATAATAATAATAATATAATAATAATAATAATAATAATAATAATAATAATAATAATAATAATAATAATAATAATAATAATAATAATAATATAACTAATAATAATAAAAATAAAATAATAATAATAATAATAATAATAATAATAATAATAATAATAATAATAATAATAATAATAATAATAATAAAATAATAATAATATAATAATAATATAATAATAATAATTAATAATAATAATATTAATCATTACTCACCACCACCATTACTACTACCACCACCGCTACCACTATCACTACCACCATCACCATCATTATTACGTTTCCAATCATTTTTTCTCGTTTTTTAAAATTTGATATCTATCAAAACAGACGAAAATTCCGGTGATTTTTTAAAGGGTAGTTAAAATATCTACGATTTTATTAGCCCTGAAAACTACGATTTTTATTTTCCTATTTAAAGTAGGCAGGTCTGCTATGACAAGTATCAGTTCCATAGCCAAAATAAGACAAACAAAAACAAAGTTTATTTAATCTTAGGCTTTCGTCAATAATTCATACAATACAATTAAGACAAAATAATGCTACCAATCTCTCCTCATGCATTCGTTAGACTATCACAATAACGACCGTGTTATCTTTGCTCCTTACCCAACCAACCCTAGCTTCCCGCCTCTTCATCGCGAACTATCTTATGTATGTATTAGCTTCAGGACGGGCAAGTACGGAATCTGCCCACCCTTCCTTTAAACGTATTTATTTCCTCTATAACTTAGAATTCAACTCTCTCCTTTCTCAGAAGAGTATTTCTCATATACTAATTCAATTGTTGAGAAAACCAAAATGGTGGTTGCATTTTATATATTTATTTAGTCGTGACTTTTGAATAGAAGTGTTTTGTTTTATTAGAGGGAATACAATAGAAAGTTACATTGTTTTGCAAAATTATTTAGTCTGGCAATAAAAATACAGCGGTAATTACTTTAAGAATTTTTTTAAAAAAAGAACTAACAAATTAATTTGTTTAAAAAACAAAAAAAAACAAACAAAAAAAACAACAATAACAAAAAAACAAATAAGAAAACAATTTAAATAAATGAGTTTTGAGAAGCACTAAAGAAAACGAGAAAAAAAAAAGAAATAATTTAAATGGATAAACAAATATATAAAAACAACACAAATTAATACTAAATTGATATAATATTAGTAAATTAATAAATTTAATTCAATACTGGAACCTTTCCAAAGTCATTACATCAATGGCACCAGCACAAGTAAGGCAATAAATAAGAAAAAGTTCGTTTGCAAAAATCTCTATTATGTGTTCACTGGTTTATAAGGCGGGCTCATTTGAATTAGCCCGACCTAGTACTAGAGGCCAGACAGCAAAAATCGGAGTTAGTTCACCGTCAGGCGACGTGACGATGAGATGACGATGTGGGCGGAGTGGAGTGGTTGGGTGGGGGGGGTGATAAAAAGAACAGGAGCGTATTATGCATTACGGGGTGCATGGTGATTCGCAATCTATCAAAATACACACAGATTGATTTCAGTACGAAGTATCAAGTTTACGTAGTAACTTTTGAAATCATCTAATTTAAATTTGATTATTTCGGACCTGGTAATACAGCTTATAACTCGAAAAAACAGGCTGGTATTTGCCCACCCTGCCCATTATTACCAGCCGTCCCTGCTAACCCCTCAGTGTATTGTGCGGCTATGTGATCATGTGGTATGACACTCGCTTTCGGATCGGAAGGTCCTGGGTTCGAGCCCTGCTCGGCGCATAGTTGAGTCCTTGGAAAAGGCTCTTTACTCATATTCTCTCATTGTACTCAGGTGTAAAATGAGTACTTGACCGTTAACAGCGTTGTCTCTGTCCGAAAAAATTATAATATCGCCTAACAGGCATCATGTCCCGTCCTACATGTTAAGTGTTGCTGTTGGCCAGGGGCCACTTGTAAAGCTCTTTGAGCACATTTAGTGGATTTTGCGCTATATTAAATCTTATCTCATTTAATATTAGACGTGGTGGATGTGGGTCACCGTGAACCGACATAATTTGTCTGAGGCTCATTGACCTTTACGTGTCGACAGAGAAGTTCCGTCTCTATTGATAAATACATCGAATAAACAATAGATAGATCTAGTATGAATAGTAGGTATGAAGTTGACGTCACTCAGGTCTTTGTTATTGCTTTTTGCCATCCGCGTTTATTTTATGAGTAATTCTCACTAAACTGTATTAATCAGATTATAAACGTTCAACGTTACACATAGTTTTGTGTGTTGGTCCCTTTTACTTCTGGCATGGCCATGTTCTTAGCCAAGCGCATACTATTTATACTTACTCAATACGATTAAACATTGATTAGGACTGCAGCAACTGTAATGGTCCATGGTGCAATGTTGTTACCATAAGCGATGAAATGATGAAATGGGTGACGTGACGATAATAATATGGTATCTTGTCTTGCCACGGAAGTCAAGCGATGTTAAGCGTGGCCACTGTTGGATGGGAGAACACTGATCGTGGAAAATTATGGCCCCGACGTTGTGTCCGTGGGAAGACAATTTACACACATTACCCCACTCGACTCATGTGTGAATGGGTACTTGACTAAAGGCAGCGATGGATATTTTAAGAGTGTTAGTACAAAAAGACGCCTAACAAGCGAGTGGTACTGTATGATATTAAGATTTGGTTCCATATGGCCTGCTGGGACAATAAATGAAACCTTAATGAATCGCATTGAACACGATAAGCTCGTGGAAATGCGCTATATAGTATGTTCATGTTTTGTATAATGCTCCATATATATATGGGAAACAAAATAGATTTTCAAAGGTACCTCACTTTCCACATTTAAAGAATGCGATGCATTTCCGAAGTCCAAGTTCGATAGTCCTGCTCTAGGGACTTCTTGACATTTAATAAACTACGTAGTCAGGGATTCTGCGGACAAGGGTTGCAGGTACTTATTTCGGCTCGAAACGGGGGCGCCGTCCATTATACGCTTCAGAGGGGTATCCCCATTCCCTCTGTCTTTGATCTTACTCAGCCAGTTTCCCGTAATCGTCTCCCTCCGGACATCGGGGGGCTGGATCGCTGCCATTATCGGGCCCCATTCTCTATGAGTTGTTGCTAGTGTTCCTGACACTATGTGCACCGACTTGCGAAGTTTTACATCCACCTTCTCAACGTTTCTGCTTCTACCCCACACTGGAGCGCAATACTCCGCGGTAGAATAGCATAGTGCCAGGGCGGACGTTCTCAGGAGCGCTTGGCTAGCGCCCCAAGTCGATCCCGCCAGCTTGCTCAGAAGACTGTTCCGCTTCTCTATCTTCCGGGCAAACCCTTTGAGATGCACCCGATAGGTAAGGCTGCGATCCAACGTCACCACTAAATATTTTGGATGCGGCTCATATGGGAATGGCTGGTCCCCGACTAGGACATTCAGTTTGCGGGTGTGCCAAGCACTGCATAGGTGAAATGCAGTGGCCATGGTTTTTGAAGTGTTCATCTTCAGGTACCACTTGTCGAAGTAGGATTTGAGTCTGGTGACGTCCTCGCTGAGTACGCTCTCGAGACGGGTCCACACTTTACTCTCAGTAACGAGTGCCCAGTCGTCCACGTATCCCAGCCTCAGGGAGGAAGTGTTCGGCATATCGCTAATGTAAACGTTAAACAACATTGGCGCAAGTACCGACCCCTGAGGGACCCCATTATTCAATTTCCTCACTTTGCTCTTGACGTCTCCCAGCGCGACCTAGAATTGTCTTTCCCCTAAGATCGAAGAGAACAACTTCAAGGTCTTTTTGCACCTTATGATTTTTGCTAGTTTGAGCATCAACCCTTCGCACCAGACCGTATCGTACGCCGCTGATAGGTCTATAAACACAGCACCTGTTTGCTGTTTTCTCTCGAACCCATGCTCAATATGCTCTGTAAGGGAAATGACCTGCTCCGTGGTGCACCTCCCTTCCCTGAAGCCCGCCTGCTCGGGTGGCAGGGCAGCGTCTAGGACCGGCCCCATCAGTTTAATAAAACACGCTCCAACAATTTGTAAAGACAGCTCAGCAGATATATGGGTCTGTAACTGTCGGCCTCCTTCACCGGTTTCCCGGGCTTCAAGATGGCAACTATCTTCGCATGCTTCCACACTTGTGGAAGCTTTCCTTTTGCAAGGACTGGGACATTGCCTCTGCCAGCCAGGCCCGTGCCATGGGGCCCAGATGCGTCACCATATCGGGATATACACCATCTATCCCTGCTGCTTTGCCGTTCTTTACATCGCTAATGGCTGCACCCCCTTTTCGGGGACTGAACGGGGCCGTCCAGTCCGACTCCTCCGCAGGTAACGAGTCCAAAATCGTATGGTGCGCCTTGCGGACAAAGCCTGATTAGAGACACGTTTGCTACGGTTCTTAATGTTCTTGGCAATTGTGTCTGCCTCACACCCCGGTGCAGCCTTCGCGTAATTCCGGTCTGGGTCCAATTTCGTTATCTGACGCCAAGCGTGGCGGCTGGAGTGTGTAAAGTCGAGACTTTCCACGGTCTCCTGCCACCGTTGCTTCCTTCCCTCTGCCAGAGACTGAAGTAGTCTATCGGCTACGTCCTGGGACTGGGTCTGCTGGTACTCTTTTTACAGCACATCCAACTCTGCTGTCCAGCAAGGGGTGTAGAATTTCTGTTTACCCCTTGGAATAGAACGTTGAGCGCTCTTAACCATTAGCCTGCTAAATCTGGTTATATTCTCGGACTTGGGAGGAATGGCGGGGCAAACCTGCTCGATATAGGAACTGAATTCCTCCCAGTCAGCCTTCCTGAAGTTCCATCTGCAAAGTGGGAGAGACTGCACCCTCGGTATTGTCACCCCCGCTGTGACAAGAACCGGCCTGTGCCGGCTATGCGGAAAGTCCCCGAGAACTGTTCGCTTCACCTGCAGCGGTTCTCCGTTCGCGCCTTTCGTAACGAGGGTGAGGTCTGGAGTATATTCCTTCTTATGGCGGGTACCCCTGAAGGTACCCATGGCTGTAGGATCGTACACTAGGTGTAGATCATTACAGTCCATCTATGAGCGGAGTTGTCTTCCTGCCTCGTTGCAGTCTCGGTAGCCCCATTCGTGATGGTGGCTATTAAAGTCTCCCAGACAGATGGAAGGATGGCTGACCACCGGTACCGGTGGTGTAGTCCAAGTCGCTCTAGGTGGTTTGTAGATATTATGCAAAAACAGTCCACCTACTTCCACGGAAATTCGGTTCACCCCATTGCTGTCTGTTACGCTCTCTATGACCCTTACCTTCGATGGCTCTTTAGCGTAAACGCTAACCCCTCCTTTGAGCCTCGAAGTGTCCTCGCGTTGGACCACCGTATAGCCTTGGATCTGGAATCGGGAAGATGGACCTCAGGTTGTTGATTTTATTTATAACACCATGTTTGTATGCAGCTAGGTTAAACTTTTAGCAAAATCGAGGGATTGTGAAGGCGAAATATACACAATAGTACCGGTAGACCAAATGTGATGTGTTGCTACTGTTGTCATTGGCTAGAGAGAGAGAGAGAGAGAGAGAGAGAGAGAGAGAGAGAGAGAGAGAGAGAGAGAGAAGGGGGGGGGGGGGGAGTGTGTGTATGTGTGTGTATGTGTGTGTATGTGTGTGTGCTTGTGTATGGGAGAGAGAGAGAGAGAGAGTGAGGAAGACAAAGGACACGATCCCTAGAATAAGGAAAGAGAGAAGAAGAGAGAAAGAAGGAATGAGAGGAAAGTAATAAAGGAAGCGAGAGAAAATGGTGGAGTGAAAGAGAGAATGAAATGAAGAGTGCAGAAGAGGTACATGTGGGACAGGTGGAAAGTCCCCACTGATGAAGCGCACTTGCTGTTAGGCAGCTCCTCGACCGAAGTCGATTCGCAGCCACCCAGTGTCTCCTCTTACTGGTATCAAAGCCTGGCAACTTCTCACCAAGCTTAGAGGAGTGTACGTCGCCGCCCCCACGAGAGATTGAATTCGTCCAAACCGACTTCCATCTCGTATATGCATCTCTGTCCGTAGTCAGGGAAGCTGCGTACAAGGGTTGCCGGGAGTTATTTCGGCTCGAAACGGGGGCTCCGTCCATAATGCGCTTCAGAGGGGTATCCCCATTCCCTCTCTCTCCCACTTATTCAGCCAGTTTCCCGTAATCGTCTCCCTCCGGACATTGGGGGGTTGGATCGCTGCCATTATCGGGCCCCATTCTCTAGGAGTTGTTGCCAGAGTTCCTAACACTTGCGAAGTTTTACATCTACATTCTCAACGTTTCTGCTTCTACCCCCCCCCCCCCACCCTGCGGTGGAATAGCATAGTGCCAGGGCGGACGTTCTCAGCGCCCCAAGTCGATCTCCTCAGAAGACTGTTGGTGATATGGCGAATAGTGAAAGAGAGGAATGGTATTGGACATTTTAGGGAGGATGTTGTGATGATGGTGATGATGATGATGATGATGATGACGGCGATGATGATGATGATGATGATGATGATGATGATGATGATGATGATGATGATGATGATGATGATGAATACGATGTTATTTATGTGAATGTGTGTGAGGTGTGTGCGTTTGTATATATGTAAATATATTATGTCATGTATGTTCTTCATAAGATTGTAATAGCACGTGAAACCTAAATGACAAATTGCCACTATTCTGAGTACAATAAAGATAATATGCGAATTTGAATGAGAATACAGACGACCTGCATAGAATTAATGACGTCAGTATCAAACAGGAAGTCTATGCATTGGCATCTTCCATTCCCAGCTGATGCCTTTGTTTTGTATTGCTGTTTTCGTGTTGTCCGGCAGACGGCTCCCAGTGATGAAGTCGAAGTCTCAAGGGCTTCGTGTTCTAAACAAATACATCCCACGACAGAGAAGACAGGATCTTAGCTAGACTTTTGTACAATAGCTGTACGGAGTTCATTCAACTGACTTGTAACAGAGCTGTGGCAATGTTTCCGTAGTGATGTGTCGAGTCCAACAAGATTTGGAGACAACAAAATCACCGGAGAATTTCATCTGTCCTCGGTAGTTTTTATCTCAGACTAAGATGTCACTTTTCACACCACTATGCTATATTTAGAATAACTGCAGGTTAGGCATGAGTTATCACGGAAGAAATAATCATGGTTGGGTTGGTAAGAGAGTGAATGAGTAGTGAAAGTGAAAGCATGAGATGACCATGGCCATGGGAGTTTACAAAAAATCTAAAATGTAACTTGTAACTCACACTCACACTCACACACTTAAAACCAATGTCATATGAAAGACTTGGCAACACTAATAACAAAACAGTCTGAATTTTGTTTCTATTTTGATTAGAAATGTAGTTACGGCAGTTCAAGGTCTAAAATTTCAGACTGATTTTTACCCGGCTGTCATTATCCTAGACACCTGTCTGGGGATAATGAAAATTCGTTCTCGCCAGACACCTGTCTGGGGATAACCAAATTTCGTTATTCCCAGACAGATATTTGAAACTCCGCTCTTTTAAAGAATTATCCACATTCCGGAGTATGGAATGTTTCCAAATGCACATATAGTTATAGAAATAAGGAAAGTTAATAAAATAAAATATCTATAAAAAATTAACCAACATTAAATCAATTGTTACTACATATACACAATATGCGTCGACTTCGAAGTGGGTGTCATGGCCGAATGGTTTAGTCGTCTGCCCTGGAAGTTTTACCAGAATCGACGTTGCAGGTTCAAATCCTGGTTCCGCCACTTTTTTTTTTTTTTTTGCATTCCGTCTTCATTTTACAGTATGGTGCAAGGGATAAATGTCCCATCCATCCTCCCCCCACCTCTTTTTTAAAAAACTCTCTCTCTCTCTCTCTCTCTCTCTCTCTCTCTCTCTCTCTCTCTCGCTCTCTCTCTCTCTCTCTCTCAGTTCCTTTCTTATTTCTAGTTTCTAGCAAACTGTCATATTCATCCCCACTCCGATCTCAAAAAGTGTCTAAAAAGGATAAATAATTAAAAAGCAAACAAACAAATATTGAGAGAGCGACCAAATGGTCAGATAGAGGAGAAAAAAACAAACAATAATTTGTTAAAAATAAAAACAATTTTAAGAAATTCATGCTCAGAAACAAAAGGTCAAACAAAAAGGAGAAAAGAATAGACTCGCACATTAAAAAAAAAAAAGAGGTGGGGGGAGGATGGATGGGACATTTATCCCTTGCACCATACTGTAAAATGAAGACGGAATGTAAAAAAAAAAGGCAGTAGTACTACTACAACCACCACCACCACATCATCACTACCACTACAACCACCACCACATCATCATTACCACTACTACTACTACAACCACCACCACATCATCACTACCACTACTACTACAACCACCACTACCACATCATCATCACTACCATTTGTACTACAACCACCATCACCACCACATCATCACTACCAATACTACTACAACCACCACCACCTCATCATCACTACCATTTGTACTACAACCACCATCACCACCACATATTCATCACCCACCGGTACTACAACCACCACCACATCATTATCATCACGACCACAACTACTACAACCACTATACCACCACCACCTCATCATCACTACCACTACTACTTCAACCACCACCACCACCACCATATCATCATCACTACCACTAACAACAACGATTATCACATCTTCATCATCACTACCATTATTACTACAACCACCAACACCACATCCTCCTACCAACAGTACTACAATGTCCATTAGGTTTTGGAGCTTTACTTCATTTGAAATAAGGAAACTTTGGGATTGTATTTGGCAATGTGTTTATGTATCATAATATAATTCTAATCAGTTATCTATTTAGAACAATACAATAATATGTAAACACAATACCATTCCGCGGGTGGTTGGATGGGAGCATCACCCTTGAATCATATACCTATGATGATCGCATGGGTGTACGATCCGATAGTGATGTCGTTTCTTCTTCTCTTTACTAGCCTATCCTGCTTCTTTGGTTTGTGATTGTATTTTTGACAGGGGATATTTTTTTTTCTGTAAATCTTCTGCCTGTTTGTTCTTGGTTATTTATAATTTAGCTTATAATATCTTTAGGTTATGATTTTGATTTACATTTGTACTATTTTTGTTAGATTGCTTGTTTTTTTTGTTTCAGCGGTCTCTCATATAACCTCAATTGTGTTGGAAGAGACCTAAAGCAACAACAAACAAACAAACAAAACAATACCATTCCAATTCCTTTTTCTTTTGTGTGGAAATTCCTCTTTCGGCATTGAAATTCCTACGAGTGGTGCCTGAAACTCCTGTGAGCCAAATTTAAAGTTGGCGTCTCTGCTTGGAAGGTGCAAATAAATTATTTATTAAAAAAAAGAAAGTTTGTTTTCTCTGGGTACCTAGTCATGAGGGTATCCAGGGGAACGAAGAAGCGGATCGACTGGCAAAAGAGGCGGTGAGCCAAGAATTACAAAAGGGCAGTAAAATCCCACACGCGGATTTAAAGATCAATATAAAAAAACATGTCCGAAAGGAATGGGAACGATCCTGGAGTCGAGATGTACAAAACAAATTAAAACAAATTAAAAATGACCTCGGCCCCAGACCCAACTCGGGGCTAAAAAGAAGAGACGAGGTCAAAATAACTCGACTCCGGATCGGACATACTGCCTTCACTCACCATTTCCTTCTGGAGAGGGATGAAAAACCTCTCTGCAGAAGATGTAACTGTGACCTCACAGTTCAACACATTTTAATTGAATGTACAGAATAAGAACAGATAAGGTCACAACATTATGATAACAGAGACTTGAAGTCTCTGTTCCAGTCGGTCGATCCGCTTACAATTTTAAAGTATCTGCAGGAATGTGAACTCCTGCAGAAATTGTAAATAGATATTTTTACAAAACAAACATGTAACTATATAGATTTTATAAAGATTTTATTACAACAGTACACGTTTTGAGCAGCTATGGCCCCTCAAGGCCGATAAAAACTGATAAAAAACAGAAACGGGCGCTTAAATGACCTATATAGTGTCGAAAGCGCCATTAAACACCTAAAAAAACAAAAAAAAAAACAAACAAACAAACAAAACACATAGGGCCTACTCCCTCTCATTCACAGTATCAGTTTTATCAAACTTTCACACCCACAGACTATCTCAAACGTACACTTTCTCTTAGACTCATCAAAGGCCTAGTTTACCTTAACTACTCAAAAAAAGAGGCATCACTGATCTTATTGTAGTAAAGGAAAACTAGTCCTTTTCTTCTGTGAGTCTGTCTACGTCTTCTAGAAGACAAAACAAGATTATATAAAGAAAAACTTCGTTCAGCATCAGCTGATGAGCATGTTGAGAAGGCATACCGGGATGCCAAGGAAGGGAGAGCTGGAACATGATCTGCCACAGACTTCCAGAAAAGAGTCAGATAATGATTCCAGCTGGGTGGGGTCCCCTACCTCCCATAGTGGGCAGGGAGGTACTTGCTGTGTCTTCTATACCCCTATACATGTTTTCCAATTGCTTTCTGTCTTTGTCTTGGAATGAGATTACTTACTTTTGTCCCGTTGGCTGGGAGGAAAACAGTCCAATGTATAGTTATAGTTATAGTTTTGGGAGATGATATTCTTTTCCCTTGTAAATCATCTCTCTGTTATGTACTCTTATTTTTTATTTTTAACATATGATTTGTAAACATTTGAGTGTATTCCTCTTAGTGGGTTCTTGTGCTGGTGTCTGGGTAAGACTTTTAGGTGATCTTAAACTAAGTACACTGATGGTGTGCTCTTGGAATCTGCATCTGTTCCCTATTTGAACCATTCCTCTTTGTCTTACTTTTTCCTCAAGTCTTTGTAATTATATGTTATACATCTCAATGTTTTTACTATCCAATTTTCTTCCTTTTTACTGGTGCTGATATGACCTAAATGTGTTGCAAGCGCCATAAAACCCTTATAAAAACAAACAAAATAATGATTCCAGTATCAGACTCTCTCACAGGACTGGGCCCCAGTTTCTCAATATATCTAGTCAACTCATGCTTAGGAAGATGACAAAAATCAGGAATTGCAGTGTATACATATACACTGCGAGGCATAAGAGGAATGTTCTTTGGACTGAAAATCCTAATATCCTTCAAAAATTCCAAGCCGGATTGCCCCTCAATGGACATTTCTCAGTTTTGCACCTTTTTTTTGTTGGTTATTTTGTTTTCGCTTTTATTTTTATTTTTTACAAAGATTTGCCAAAATTTGTGGATCGCCCTGATATTTGCGGCCGCAAATAATGCAGATGGCAGCATGATTTTTTTTTTAAAAAGGCGAATTTGGGATTATATTTGACATAGTATTTACATATTTTCATCTTAAATAGATAATATTTTGTCATGTGGAAATTTCCTGTAAGTTCAACCATGACCTTAATCATATATTTTCTGTTGATAAATGCACTCTTCCGAAAGGTCAGATAAAATAAATTAAGTTCACCCATATTGATTTATTCCATATATTATCAAAATGTGTTACAAACCAGAAATGATGCCGCTTGAGCTACAATACATTACACATGCATCTTTTGCAGTTTAAAGTCAATCTGCCAATTCATCTAAATTGATGTCAAATGACAGAAGATTCAGATAAAATGTAGAGCTATCATTATACCCTTGAAGATTTTAAAAATAATCATTTGAGTTAATGCATGATGAAATGATTCTTGATTTAGAAAGTGTAATTTTTGGATTTGGCAGTAATTCTGTGCTTGTTGGCAAAAATTTAACATTGGTTGTACGTAACAATTTTGTCTCCCCAACTCATTTTTAAAAGAATAGAAATGGATGTTATAATGTATTAAAATAATGTATAGTATTAGAGATGAGCACTACTCTGAGTCACTATAAGAATAAGAGTAACACCCCAGGGTGGTTACTTGATCAAAGCCACACAGCGCAATGGATGCCCAATGTCAAAGTTTTATGTTTTTATCCATTTCCTTTTCCCATCCCATTTCTTACAGGCTACTACTACTGGCATGGTGTTGGAGGAGAGTGAATGCTGAAGTCAATGGGTCAGTGCCTGTCGCCGTGTTGTGACCAGCAGGGGCCCACGAGTCCTGCAAACAGCGACACGGGCAACAACAGTCATCCACGGTCTGTCTATATTGCGGGTATCCCTTTGTCAGAGAGCAAGGACACAGGTTGTGGGGAGCCCAATCCTCCAGTCTCCACCCCTGGATCTGAGTGGAAAATGTTCACTCCTTACCCAAAATTGCCTCCAATCAAGAAACAGACTGGGGGTATGGAAGCCAAAAGATTGTCTTTGATTTCAAAGGAAGTATCTGATGCAAAGATTCAGTCCTTGTTTGAAATGTATAAGGATAAAGATGAGGATTGTATTCTGGCTGATGGTACAGAGAGATTTTGTATGGATTTAGAAGTAAAACCTGAAGAATTTGTTGTGTTAGTTCTGGCTTGGAAACTAGGTGCTGAAACCATGTGTGAATTCACTCGGGCTGAATTTGTGTCTGGCTGCAAAGCTATGAAAGTTGATAGCATTAAGGCCATTCAGAGCAAGTTTCCTGAACTACTAGCAGAAGTCAGAGAAAAACAGGCATTTAAGGATCTGTATCGATGGACTTATAAATTTGGCCTTGATTCTGCATCTGGACAAAGGACTTTGCCCACTGACATGGCCATAAGTTTGTGGAAGTTAGTATTTTCACAGCGTGAACCTCCAGTGTTGCAGCGATGGTTGGAGTTTTTAGAAAAGCATACGAGTATCAGAGGAATTCCTAAAGACACATGGGATATGTTCCTGAATTTCGTGGAGCAAGTCGGTGACGATCTTAGCACTTACGATGATACAGAGGCTTGGCCCAGTTTGTTAGATGATTTTGTGGAGTTTGAAAATGATAGACAGAACCAAAATGTGACAACGGATTAATTTCACTCTACCGACCAATCTGTGTCTTAGAATTTCTAGAGACTTTCTTTGTCTGAGCTCAGAATTTCATCATGTGTTTAACGAGGATAAAGATTTTTCTTCTAACACAATTTTGAAATAAATCTATTATGATGATATTGTTCCTTTATAAAAATTAATGAAATGAATAATTTATTGCCAACACCAAAAAATTAGTAGTTTAAGAGTACCAAATGTTGATAGATTTACAGTTGATAGGCTACCTCTTATCAAAAATGAAATTTGCTATATATTTTTTTTTATTAAGTGTAAACTGACCACTTTCATTTTTAGAGCAGTTGAGTGGAAACAAACTTTGAAATGATTCAGCAAGATTTAAGAAAAATGTGCTCATGAATTTATTTTTTTATACAATATAATATAGAATTATATATATATTTATATTTGATTAAATTTTCTATTTCATTAATTTCAAAATTAAAGGGTCCATTTTTATTAATTAGATATAACCTAATCGTCTGTCCTGAAAATGTAGACCGTGATCAGTCAGTTTGTCTTTGAATAAGAATATCCAGATTGCAAGTTTTTCTATGTGTATATGATTAAAAAGGAAATTCAAAAAGACTGTTGCAGTTATTTAGATGATGGCTTGTCAGCAATGACCTGTCTGTAATTCTCACTAGTTATTCAATAGATGAGTAATGATTTACACTCTCTAGATGACAGAAAGTCTTGCTCATGCATAGCAATGTAGCAAACTTGAAAGTTTAAGATTTAGTTGATATTTTTCTGTTCAAAAAGTAAAGACTCAGAACAAGTAAGCGACCAGTCTAGTTCAGTTTACTATACTAGTCATTAAGTTAAACCATCATATTTTTAAATTTTTTTTTAGGGGGGGGGGGGGGGGGGGTTCTTGTGGGTTTTTGGGGATTTAAAAAAAAATTGAATCCATATTTCCTGTGGTATTACGATTATGTATATTATTTTTAACGCATTACATCAATGATCAGTCAATATATGAAGGAAGCTAAAATTGGAACTTTTATGGGAGTCATGTATAGTGAAGAGGTTGTGGTGAATGTATTGATGAAATGTGGTTTTTTGGCTCTGAATTTTGTTTATGAGCTCAAATGTTAGGTTCTGAAGATTCAAAGTTTTGAAATTGTTCAACATAGTGGCTTATGTTTTCTTAAAATCGGATTCAAAACTGCTTTTAAAATTTTTTTGTTATTTGTTATTTATTAATGTTATTCTTCTTTTTTTTTTAAATGGAAACATAACACAATAGTTTGATAACTTTGTTTAGTTCAAAATGTAATCCAACAATAAGCCTTTATCTCAGTTTCATTTCTTAAATACACTCTAGCACGGCTTCCTCAAACATGGATTCCTCATACTCATTTGAATGTCCCAAATTTTTACCTTATTAATCTTTGTTATCATTCCATTCCTTCTTCGTCCTTCCTCGAACTAATTTTTGGCTCGAACATGGTTTCTTCGAACTAATTTCACCCAGCCAACGTTTTAAAAAAAAATTATTAATTAATGGGTTTATTTTAATGTGCCAGGGGATTTCAACCACTGATGATTTACTGTAGCATTGACAGTTGCATATGTGTGTGTATACAATATGATACACATAAAGACACACACAGCCACACACAACCACCATTTCACATAAAACTGACACCTCTCTGCTATTCTTAGCACTTCGCCATTCGCTCTAAATTCAATTCCACATGCCATGATTGACTACGACGGTAAATGAATGTAACATAGCAATCTCCCCCCCTCCCATACACACACACATGCCGACACACAAACAGCTTGCAATATGTCATATATAAAGTTATCTCATTCAACATATCAATGAAATAAATAAATAATAAAGTTCCCTGTCTTCATCCTCAAGCCGAAATTTGTCTTATGGTCTATTCCAAGGGAAGACTGGAATAACCTGGGTGTGAGTTGCAGTGAAGTGCCGCAAATTGAGCTAAGGAGAAGTAGCTTGCTGAAAGCCATTTAAAGCTATGGAGATCAAACTAGGCATCTTTTGGGTGCGTAGCAAGTCTATAATGCTGAGCCTCACTGCCCCCCCCCCCCCCCCCCCCGGCACAGTTTCCTCAAACTACGTTTTCCTACAACTCTTTTGCATGTCTCAGATAAGTTTGAGGAAACCATGCTGGAGTGTAGATTAAAATTCCTTAGTGTTTTCTACTGGGACTCGATTGCAATTGGATTTGTGGTTTGGAGTGTACCTCTGCTATCCTCTTATTCCTGTGCCATAAGATTTTTTTCTTTCTCTTACTTTCAGCTTGACCCAATTATGATTTTGTAATGAAATGTGCACAGATTGATAGTGTCTAGGCAAGTTCAATCACCAGCATTTATGTCATGGAGTAACAAATAACATGGTCCATTTAGTAGTTCTCAAAGGATGATGAGAAAAAAGTTTAAAATGTTGGTTACTTTATAAAGCATTCCTTATACTCATTTCATAAATAGTGTTCACAATTTTGCAAATTCAGAAAAAAGTGTGGAGCAGGCCTTCATATCAATAATAATGAGAAAAAAGGGAATGAATAAGTGCCAAATATAAACAAGGATTAATTAATAAATTAGGGTCAAGGAGCCAAACCTAACTAAATGGTAGACTGCAATATCCATTGTCTGACAGAGAGAATAAATGAGCACATTTGTGTAAACCTTTCTGGGTGAATTCCAGGTTTGGCTCCTGTCTCTGAATGTTTTATACTTTCTGTTTTCATTTGGCACTTCTCTGTTCCCCTTTATTTCACTATTTTACTGCTGACTGCCAATATCATTGTGGATTTTTATACACCTGTTTCCTCTCGATGTGTCCTCAAGTATCATTTAGGATGTTTATCGAGACATCAAAGAAATCTGACTCAACTGTGTTGTGATCCCTCTTCCTTTTTTTTTCTCCCTCCCCTTTCACTTTTTCTTTGAGTATTCATTTGCATTTGATTTTTTTTCTTTCTTTTTTTTTTTGTGCTATGGTTTTGAATATAGGTCTTGAATTATATGAATATGAAAGATGAACAAAATGATAATTGACAAACTTATGCCTTTCAACGCCATTGTCAGAGAAAAAGTCAAATTCCAATACACATGACGATAGTGTTATGACTCCCCACTTTTTTTCTTGATTTTTTTTTCTAATCTAACAAAAGGATGAACTCAAATATTGACCTAGTTGGTTTCATGTGATCTTCAACTGTTGTCATTTGCTTCCTACTTTAATTGCTGTATGATAAATACATCTAATTAAGTAATAAATTATATAATTTAGTGGCTTTTAGGAATTTTGATACTTCATCTATCGGATAAATATTGCTCCCCTTTTTTGATGTAATTTAAATTTATTATATTTGAATGGCTTTGGTTTTTCTGATTTTTTAATTTTGGTAAATAAGTTAATTGAATGTCTAATTGTACCAAAAAGTCCCATTTGTTTGAACGAATTCTTTGTACACATTATTTTTTGTTTGTTTTGGTTCCAACTTTTCCAATTTTAGATTATTGCTTCAAGATTCTGATGTTCCTCTGGTTTTTTAATAAAAATTGGATAAAATGTTTTTGTTTTACACTCCTGACGTTCTGTTTCCAAATTTGAACTACGCCTACATGTGTTCTAAAGCATTATAAAGTAATATGCTTGAAACAGAATGAAGTTCTGGCATTTCAGTTTTATTGGTTTGTTTTTTTGTTTTTTCATGGAATCTGAAGTTGAGAAAAGATTTTAAAGAAAGAAAGAAATGTACAGGTTTTTATTATGTTGAATGGCTTTGAGACAGTTGTGATAGCTACAGCGCCAGCACATTGGTATCATAACTTCACATATGCTTGCATTCTCCATTCCTTAAGCCTTAAGTCTGTGGTTTTAGTGTTGTATCATTTGGTGTAAGCTTATTTTTGCAATCATGAAATGTACATGAATAATGGTAATGCAAAGAGTGAAAGGTATTTTTAAAAAATTTTTTAGACACCCACCTGCCATCACAACTTCGGAAAGAATGTATTCATCCTATTTCCAATATGTTTTTTTTTTTTTTTAAATTTATTTATTATAATGTATGATGTTAAATACTATAGATATGAAATATGTATAGTCGAAACAAAATAGAATGTTTCAAGAGAAATTTTGTAAGTGTTTGAGTGCAATGCTTTTTTTTTTTTTTTTTTGTTTTGGTTTCCATGTTTTCGACTTCTAATAATAAGACTGATTTTGTCATTGGTTTGCAAACACAAAAGTAATGAAATACACTAGTGGTCATCTGCCTACACAATCTCCCTTGAGATGTCCTTATAATGTGTTCTACCTGAACAAGACTTGTGATACATCAATCATATAATGAATTCAATGAATCTCACTCCAGCCCTGAAATACAGCTGTTACCAATTGGTTAGAAGAATTGCAAAGCTATACTCGTTTTCATTTTCTTTATTTTACTGGGTGGGGTTCCTGACCTCCCATAGTGGGCAGGGGGTACATACTCTGTCTTCTATCCCCTTATACCTGTTTTCCAACATGCTTTCTGTCTTTGTCTTGGAATGAGGTTACTTGGTTTTGTCCTGTCCCTGGCCGGAATCCTAGCTGGGAGGAAACAGTCAAATGCATAGTTATTGTTTTGGGAGATGATATTTTTTTCCTTGTAAATCATCTCTCTGTTATGTATTATTATATTTGTTATATTCAATGTATATTGTAAGCATTTGAGTGTTTTCCTCTTTGTTGGCTTTTGTGCTTGTGTCCGGATCAGACTTATAGGTGATCTCAAACTAAGTACATTGGTGGTATGCTCTTGGCATCTACATCTGATCTCTATTTGTTCCCAGTTCCCCTATGTCTTACTTTTACTTGGGTGCTTTAATTGTAATTCTAGAACTTTTTACTATCCCATTTTCTTGCTTTTTATTGGCGCTGATATAACCTAAATGTGTTGCAAGCGCCGTAAAACCCTTAAAAACATTTTCTTTATTTTATTTTTTTTCACCCGCCGAGGTTGAAGGTATTATAAAAATTTCTGCCAGAAAAACAATATTTACAATGATATTATTTCTGTTATTGATAATAATTCAGTATTACTTGATAGAAATATTCTGGGTGGGGTTCCTGACCTCCCATAGTGGGCAGGGAGGCACTTACTGTGTCTTCTATCCCCCTGTATCTGTTTTCCAAATTGCTTTCTGTCTTTGTCTTGGAATGAGATTACTTGGTTTTGTCCTGGCCCTGGCAAATGATAGTGTTGGGACATGATATATTTTCTTTGTAAATCATCTCTCTGTTATGCATTGTATTATGTTTTGTTTACATATTATATATGATGTGTAAACATTTCAGTGTATTCCTGTGCCTGTGTATGGATGAGACTTTTAGGTGATCTCTTGATTGTGTGCTCTTGGAATATACACCTGTTTCCTATTTGAACCAATTCCCCTTTGTGTTACCTTTTCTTGAGTGCTTTAATTGTAATTTAAGAACTTATTACTATCCCATTTTCTTCCCTTTTTATGGTGCTGATATGACATTAATGTGTTGCAAGCGCCGCAAAAACAAGACAAACAAAACATATTTGAATCACCGCCTTTGTCTTACTTTTCCTTTGGTGCTTTTAACTTCAGGTCTGGAACCTTTCCCTTTTCACTTTCCTTTTAACTGGTGTTGAAATGACCTAAAAGTTTTACAACAGCCGTAAAAACCCAGAACAAAAAAATTATGGACTGGTCACAATGACAAAATATAGAGAGAAAAGAATGGAATTATAGCAGAGCATAAGACTAAGGCATTTTTATTTTAAAATAAAAGGAGAGATTCCACTAATACTTCACAATGGGTATTAAAATTGACTTTCTCTCTCTCTCTCTATCTCTTTCTCTCTCTCTCTCTCTCTCTCTCTCTCTCTCTCTCTCTCTCTCTCTCTCTCTCTCTCTTTCTCTTTCTCTTTCTCTCTCTCTCTCTCTCTCCTTTTTTTTTCCTAACTCTGCATGTGTGTGATATAAAATATATAACAAAGAAATCCTTGCATTTACTAGTCGAATTTTGAATAATGATGATGTTCTTTCCTTTTCTTTTTTTTTTTTCGTGTTTCAATAATATGTCTCAGTTCATTGTAACTAAGTCTATATTTGCCACTACATATAAGAAAGCAGAGTCTAAATTGTTTTTTTTTTTTAGAAAACTGAATTTTGAAATTATTTTATGACTTGTATTTAAAGGCACATTGTCAAGTCAAATGCTATGAAATTATGTTTGTCATTACTCTTGGCTTTGATATTGCTTTTTTTTTAAATTGTATATATATATATATATATATATATATTTTATTTTTTTTTCAAATTTACCTCTTCATGTTTTCAGTTGCTGAAGCTGAAAGTAAAGCAATTTACATAACAATTGTTCATATTTCTTCATGGAAAATAAAACAGAGTTTATCTTTATGATTGTTACTGGGGATTTGTCTTCCTAAGGCCGAGGCAAAGACAAAATATTTGTTTGTTGTCATTTTTGGATTGGCCATCACAACAAAGCTACCTGAAACTGTGGACTGGAAGAATGTCCCTAAGTAAAGGATTATAACTGTCTTTTATTAAAAAATAAAAACATAACAAGGAATATCTTAGGCTTAGTGATAAAAACAAAACAAAAATAAACTTAAGGTCGAGACATGGCGTCTATAAGGCGGCATTTTTATCATGTATTTGGACAGGGACGCTGCTGTTACTAGCCAGGTACTTATTTTACACCTCGGTGCAGTGAGAGAATTGAGTTAAGAGCCTTTTCCAGGGGCTTTGTGCTGCCCAGAGTAGGACTCCAACCAGGGACTTACCTATCCAAAGGTAAATGTCATATAAAAAATAGACCCTGGAGGAATGATGATAGAACAGGTCTGCTATCATCGTATTCTTAATTTTTTCTTATTATTTTTTTGTTAGCTGAAGAGATTTCTGACCGGAAATCATTAATTTTATAAAAGCTGTTATATTCACATCAGTTCAATGCTTTTACAAAACTGAATAGATTATTAAGTTGTTTCATATTATTTGTCGTTGTAATGAATAGGAGCATCTTTGAAATTTAATGGTTAAACTGCCAATCTCTGCTTCTCAACCCATCTAATATAGAAATTATTCCCTAACTTTCTGTGGCTAGTGGTAGGGTCTCTTTTATCCCATTTCTTTTTGGCTTTTTGACCTTGTCCTATAGTAAGTTATATTGGAAAAATGGGGGCAGTTGGATGTGAACTTGGGTGTTTTTCTGTGTATCAGATATTTTTGTTCTCTGTACTGTAAATCATTTCTGCTAGTGGATGTGTCTATTATTTGTATTAGCGTCTGATTTTGTTACTCTAGGTGCTACCCTATGCTAGCATCCATGTGAGACTTGGGGTGGACTTAATTATAAACCACCTCATCAATTTAGTATTATGCTGGAATGAACTAGACAAAAGTTTTATGTCAAGATAGTCAGAATTAGGAATTGCATGTGTTTGTAAGTTTAAGAGACAAAATTCAATCCATTCATTTATATCACTTGTTTTTGCTCAAATTTGGATAGATTTGATTTTGAACATCAGATTCATCACGACATGAGATCTTTTTTGAGGTGATTAGTCTCGTGTAGAAGGGCTTACTCTTTTTGTTCTTATGATTCTGTGACTTAACACATTGTTGCAGGCAATTTACTCTATTAACTGTCTGTTGTGTTGTATAGGTGCCATTTTATTTTTCCTTGAGTTCAAAATGACCTTGAAGTGTCACAAGGACTGTTTGACTTATAAAGCATTATAAATAGCCTCCTTCTCATTGTTGGATAGAATGAAGCTTCTTTTACTCTTGCCACAATGTCGACAAACACTCTTTGGTGCCACTTCACAATTTGAACAAAACAAGTAGGCAAATCTAACTAACATATCCCACTTCTGAAAAGTAAAAGTTGGTGATGCAGGCAATGATTTAAGATAAAAATCGCAAACGGTTGTGCACGATACATTGACAAAGCAAGATGATTCAGTTCAAGAAAAAAACTGTTCCCCTGAGATATTTTTCTGGGGGGTTTTTTTGTGGTTTTTTTTTTTTTGCCTGCCACCATTTCCTGCAAGCATTTTCAGATTTTCAGGGGGCGTGGTCCCCACTGTTAAGTCTTACCCTGTTTAGTACTGGGAAAGCTATTTAGATTTATGTGATAATAGGGGCCCTCCAATCAATTTCAATCTGGCAACAGTTGATGATCAATAACATATCAGAATTTTGTAAAATTGCTTTGTGGATTATTTGTAACTTTGATGTATTATGAATTTTTTTTGTAATGGGATTGTATGATTCATTAGTTGATATGCAAATAATGATTCACAAACTTGTCACATCCACATATTGTCAATTATTATCGTAACTTTCAGCTTTATCTAAATTGCATTAGGTTTGATTGGAAAGCTAACAGTATAACATATATAATGTATAAATTCTTTATGCAAAGCTTAAAGATTGACTGTTTCATTTCATTATTATATTGGGTGATCACAAATAAACGCATCGCTCTTTGTCGGCTTGTATTTCTAAGACTCTTCATTGGATCTCTTTCAAATTCAAAACACATAAAACAAATCGTTATATGAGACTGTCAAAATTTCATGAATATTAATTGAGAAACAAAAAAGATACAGTGATTTTTCAAAACCATGTTCAGAAATACAATATCAGAGAAAAATGATGCAACATTACAGAGAGTAAAATGGCGATGATCTTTACTTATGTTCCTGGGTGGGGTTCCTGACCTCCCATAGTGGGCAGGGATGTTTACTGTATCTTCTATCCCCTTATATCTGTTTTCCAACTTGCTTTCTGTCTTTGTCTTAGAATGAGATTACTTGGTTTTATCCTGGCACTTGCTGGATACCCTGGCTGAGAGGGAAACAGTCAAATGTATAGTTAGTTTTGGGAGATGATATTTCTTTCCTTGCAAATCATCTCTCTGCTATGCACTGTATTATATTTTGTTTACATATTATTTTGGATTTGTAAACATTTGAGTGTACTCCTCTTAGTGGGGAGCTGTGCTTGTGTCTGTATGAGATTTTTAGGTGATCTCAAACTAAGTACTTTGATAGTGTGCTCTTGGTATCTACATCTGTTTCCTATTTGAACCAATTCCCCTTTGTCTTAGCTTTTCTTTGGTGGTGCTTTAATTGTAATTCAAGAACTTATTACTATCCCATTTTCTTCCTTTTTACTGGCGCTGAAAAGACCTTAATGTGTTGCAAGTGCTGTAAAAGCCTTGAAAACGAAAACAGCATTACTTATGTTGCCATTTTTAGCAAACTTTAATTATGTCACCTAAAACATTATTTTCATTATAATTCACATCATGTAAGAAATTGTCTTTGTAGCACACTCACATACTGATTTGGTCCAAAAATTACAAAGCTAGCACTTAAAGCGATGAATTATGAATACCTCCGCCATCCTCTATAATGACACAACATAATCTCTTTTTCCGACTTGAAAAGCACTTCCGAATTTCCTCAATGGTTATCTCCTCCCATCATAAAATAATTCCTTCTCTCAAGGTTTTTTCTGTGAATGCGGATCTTTGTCCACTATAACCTTCTCAGTCAAAGAATTCAAAATCCAGGTGATTGAGGAGGCCAGTTGTCTTTCTCTATGAAATGAATATTCTTACTTTGAAGAAAAGCTTGTGTTTTTTTGCTCATATGGGATGTAGCATCATCTTTTTGAAAAAGGAAATTCCCTCCTGGATAATGTTCACAAAAGATTTTCTTACAATAGTTTTATTTAATTATCAGTATTGCCCTTAGTCTTTGTTGTGTCAATGAAGTGTATTTGGGGCTTGCCATTCCATGAAAAATCAGCTGAAACCATTATTTTCTTTTAAAAACGATTTTGTTCAAGATATAGGCTGTTGATTGGGATTTGTGATTTTTTTCTGTTCACACACTACATCGTGATGACAATTATTATACACTTCTAACATTCAATCCTTTTCGTCAATGAACACAATAATTTTAACGGTATCTGTAGAAAACTTATCGAGTAGCTTCCTTGCTCTATGTTTATGTTTATTTAACACACTGGTAGGCTATCTTGATGTTTGGTATTTAGTTCTTTTCATATGATATTTTGCACAGAAGTTTTCAAGGCATTGCAACAAATGTCTTCTTTAAAGAATTACAATATGCAAATACCACAAATAATTTGCGTCATCTTTTCATCGATATCGAAATTTTTAGGTGGTGTTACAAGATTTTATATTATTCAAAAATCGCTCATTTAATTATTTTGATATTTTGCAATTTTATTAACAAAGAATAAAAAAGTAGTGAAAATTTTGAAAAGATATATCTTTTTACAGCAGAAAGAAATAAACAGCAGCATGTTTTTTTGTGACCACCCAAAATGTGTCTACTGCACAGTGGAATCCGCATAAAGTCAACACTCAAGTCAACTTCTGCTTAAGGTCAACATCTTTCATTGGTTTCAAATTTTCTATCTTTTAACTAAGTGGTTCATTTCATAATGGATAAAGTCAATCTTGCTAAAGTCAACCAATTTTTCTGGTCCAGTACTGTTGGCTTTGTCAGGATTCCACTGTGGAAAGAACTCGAATATTGTCAAATATCATTTTTGGATTGAAATATGTCTTGTATGGTTACTAATAGCTGAATGAATAGAATTCCTCTCACTTAGTTTTGTTAAGAAGAGAGATTCACACTAGAGAAAGAATTGAAATTGAAATTTTGTAGTTGTCATATTCTTTTTGCTTCGTTTTGCTTTATATTTTTTTTTAATGGGGACAGCCATCTTGTGGTGCTAAATTCTTCAGGTCATTCCAAAATATCTTCCTATAATGTGTGACATGATTTATGATGCGATACAAGTAAGTTTTGAACCTGTTTTATTTTATTTTCTGGGTGGATGGGGTATTGGTGGGGGGGGGGGGGGGGGGGGGGTTGGGTGTTGTCAAATTGCCATTCTCATTTCCAGGCTTTTTCATCTTTTGCCCTCCTAAGTCATATTTTTCTGAGTGAGGTTCCCGACCTCCCATAGTGAGCAGGGAGGTACTTGCTGTGTCTTCTATACCCCTATATCTATTTTCCAATTGCTTTCTGTCTTTATCTTGGAATAAGATTATTTAGTTTTGTCCTTGGCTGTGAAGGGAAACAAGTTCTGTTGATTGTACATTTAGAATATTTTTACTTTTCAATTTTCTTCCCTTTTACCGGTGCTGATATTATCTAAATGTGTTGCAAGCGCCGTAAAAAACAAACAAAGACAATGTCATATATTTCCTCTGTCCTCCTACGTCCTTCTTCTTCTCCCAAGTGGCACAAAAAAAAGAAGAAAAAAAATGACCAGGCTATGTCTAGGATACTTTTTATTTGGACGGATACAGTAGGATGTTTATATGAGAGTTGGAATATTTTTTCCTTTCTTCTATATTCCTTCATTTTAATCATTTATTTTGTGACGGTTTTGGCAGGGATCTTGTACCTGTGTTCGGAAGGAATGCTTAGTAAAGTTTTAGACTGGAAACACTCTTGGGATCAACTTCTGTTTCCTCTTATTGTTTTCCATTTTCTAATGTGTTGGTAATAGTAAAAGTGCTGATTACTTCTTTAAACTGTCCTAACTTCTTACTCCTGGGTGGGGTTCCTGACCTCCCATAGTGAGCAGGGATGTACATACTGTGTCTTCTATCCCCCTATATTTTATTTCCAACTTGCTTTCTCTCTTTGTCTTGGAATGAGATTACTTGGTTTTATCCTGACCCTGGCTGAGAGGGAAACAGTCAAATGTATAGTTAGTTTTTGGAGATGATATTTTTTTTCCTTGTAAATCATCTCTCTGTTATGCACTGTACTGTTTAGTTAATATTATAATTATATATGATTTTGTAAACATTTGACTGTATCCCTCTTAGTTGGGACCTATGCTTGTGTCTGGATGAGACTTTAAGGTGATCTCAAACTAAGTACTTTGATAGTGTGCTCTTGGAATCTACATCTGTTTCCTATTTGAACCAATTCCCCTTTGTCTTACCTTTTCTTGGATGCTCTAATTGTAATTCTAGAACTTTTTACTATCCGATTTTCTTCCTTTTTACTGGCGCTTATATGACGTTAATGTGTTGCAAGCGCCGTAAAACCCTTAAAAACAAAACAAACAACTCCTTACTCCTGGCTGGGGTTCCTGACCTCCCATAGTGGGCAGGGGGGTACATACTGTGTCTTCTATCCCCTCATATCTGTTTTCCAACATGCTTTTTGTCTTTGACTTGGAATGAGATTACTTGGTTTTGTCCTGGCCCTGGCCGGGGTCCTAACTGGGAGGGAAACAGTCAAATGCACAGTTATTGTTTTGGGAGATAATATTTTTTTTCCTTGTAAATCATCTCTCTGTTATGTATTATTATTTTTATTTTGAATGTATAATGTAACCATTTGAGTGCGTTCCTCTTTGTTGGGATTTGTGCTTATGTCTGGATGAGACTTGTAGGTGATTTCAAACTAAGTACATTGGTGGTATGCTCTTGGAATCTACATCTGATCCCTATTTGTTCTCAGTTCCCCTTTGTCTTACTTTTTCTTGGGTACTTTAATTGTAATTCTATAACTTTTTACTATCCCATTTTCTTCCTATTTACTGGCGCTGATATAACCTAAATGTGATGCAAGCGCCGTAAAACCCTTAAAAACAAAAACAAACTTTTTCTTGTGTGTTTTAATTGTAATTATAGAACTTTTTACTATCCCATTTTCTTCCTTTTTATTGGCGCTGATATAACCTAAATGTGTTGCAAGCACTGTAAAACCCTTAAAAACAAAAAACAAACAAAACAACTCCTTACTCTTTCCTGACCTAAAGATATTGCAATATACTCCATTGAAACATTTGCATTGTGCCAATAACAAATTCTTCATGGTTTTGAGATTTGTAAATCGTTACACATATTGGAAAAATAAATTGTGTGTGTGTGTGTGTTTGTGTGTGTATGTGTATTTGCAGTGTATCTGTGGTTTTATGGTTAATTGGAAATGTTCAAGATTATTATGGAGTAATGCTTAGTTACAATATACCTTTGCAAAAATGATAGATCCACATACCGTAATTTGGAATTGGAAAACTGAAATGATGTATCAACATAACATGCCCTTTCATCATTGTCACTCCCTGTCATACATTTCATTCATCTATAGATCATTTCATGCTACAACAAACCTTTTTGCGTAAAGAACGAAAGATGTTCACTTTTCAACAATCATTGAAGCTAACAAGGTCTATGAAATGGTTTCCATGTTTTGTGTGTTTGTGTTTTTCTGTATGCAGTCAGTTTGTTTGGTTGTTTCTGTTTCTTTAGCCGCACTGTATATATTTTTTTAAAAATTTTATTTTACTTGATTGGGCTGATAAATCAGCTTTTATACATCTCTGCTGTTAACCCGTCGTTGAACCAGCCTTAGCTCCTTCACAGACACTGGCTCATTTGAGTTTGGTTCCAATATCACAAGGAGTATTTTTTCTTTTGTAGAAGTTTTAAAAGTTGTTATGATATATCAGATCTTTTGAATGCAAGGTTCAGTCACAAGAGTATTAATGGATTTATATTTTTTTTCTAAAGGAAATAATGTAGATTTTTACTTCCTTGATGAGTCAGATTGTGAAGGATTTAAATTTAGCAAGGTTCGGCTGCAATTCTAACACTGGATTTGTGAAAGCAAGATTAGATATACATTGGAGTTCGCACAAAGTCAACTTCTGCTTAAAGTCAACACCTCTTATTGGTCTCAAATTTTCTGTTCCTTTTATACAAGTGTTTTAATTGATACTGGATAAAGATAAACTTGATTAAAGCAAGTCAACCAATCTTTCTGGTTCGGTGGTGTTGATTTTATTTGGATTCCATTGTAACTAGAAAATTTTGACCGGAAAGTATTTGATAATAAATTTAATTTTATAAACAAAATAAATGATTTTGTAACTTTCATTTAGGATGACAAAAAGAAAACAAAAAAAAGTTGTGAATTTGAGTCAATTAGGATGTAGTTACTTTGTATTCATCCTTGTATATATGTCATGGGATGGATAAGCATCCTGGTCTGAGGTAGGAAGCAATATTTCATAGAGTCTGGATGAATGATGGATGTGTGTTGGTACAATTGACTACCATTATCTGCATTGCATATATACCTACACCTTGATCATTTCTCTCGGGATGTGACTAAAGTTTCAACATTTTGAACGATTTATAAATGAATTTGATGGATTTACAGAATAATTATGTATCTTTATTTGCGCCTGTCCTTTGATGCCTTCTATAATATGAATGTCTATTATTATTATTATTATTATTATTATTATTATTATTATTATTATTATTATTATTATTATTGTTATTGTTATTGTTATTATTATTATTATTATTATTATTATTATTATTATTATTATTATTATTATTATTATTATTATTATTATTATTATTATTATTATTATTATTCATTATTATTATTATTATTATTATTATTCCCAAGTATAGATGTGATAGGTACATGCTATGTAATTTTGTATTGAATGACTTGTAAAATTTCTTTCTTTTAAATTTCACTCAGGCTCCAATAATAGCTGAACCACTATACTATAACCTTGCTAATGAGTTACGGTCGTATAAGTAGCGCCATATTGTGCTCTGCTCTGATTATTTATATTTGTGGTGAAGGAGGACCTTCTACATTGACATTGCACTTAGACGGCTGACAGCTTGCTCATTTAGATGTATACATATCTTTTTAGATTTTTTTATTGTAACTATTTTTTTTCACAACAAATACAGCTTTTCTACATCTTTGAATTTAACTTCAAGCATTTTTTTTCAAGAAATTGAAAAACATGCTATATGATTATAATATACATACTATTTCCTTAACCTTTTATTGGAGTTTGGGTTTTTTTTTTTTACTCTCATGCCAGTTGACCTATTAGCGATTTTAAAAATATTTCCTGGGTGGGGATCCTGACCTCCCATTGTGGGCGGGGAGGTACATGCTGTGTCTTCTATCTCCACATACCCGTTTTCCAATTGTTTCCTGTCATTGTCTTGGAATGAGATTACTTAGTTTTGTCCTGATCCTTGCCGGAGCTCTTTGGCTGGGAGGGAAACAGTCGAATGTATAGTTATAGTTTTGGGAGATGATATTTTTTTCCTTGTAAATCATCTCTCTGTTATGCATTGTATTATGTTGAGTTTACATATTATATTAAATGATTGGTAAACATTTGAGTGTATTCCTCTTAGTTGGGACCTGTGCTTGTGTCTGGATGAGACTTTTAGGTGATCTCAAACTAAGTACACTGGTGGTATGCTCTTGGAATCTACATCTGATCCCTATTTGTTCCCAGTTCCCCTATGTCTTACTTTTTCTTGGGTGCTTACATTGTAATTCTATAACTTTTTACTATCCCATTTTCTTCCTTTTTACTGGCGCTGATATAACCTAAATGTGTTGCAAGCGCCGTAAAACCCTTAAAAACAAAAAAACAAAAATATTTCACCTACGGTTTTGCAATTTTATTTACTCTTATGGGGTCTCCTTTTTTTTCTCTTTTTTTTTCTTTTTCATGAAAAACAGCAATGCAAGTGTTGCCTATTGAAACTGGAGAAAGTTCTATAAAAAGAAAGGTGAAATTGAATTAAAACTCCAATATAAATAACAACATTACATTAATCTAATTACGGTACTATTTAACAGTTCATCATTGTTTTAAAAGAAAGCATCATTTCTCTTCATTTGTCTCTTTAAATGTGTATATTTTAGGTTTTTATTTCAATACATATTGCAAAAATTACAGTGCTTTACTAACAATACAATCTGAAGTTATTTGTAAAAGATATTCAAAATGAAGATTGCACAACATATTAAGCAATTCAATATTAATCCAAATACAATATATATATTATAATGTTGTAAATTCAGATATTATAACAAATGACAAAGGTAATGGTTTTTATAGGTTTTTGTAGTGCTGGTTGATGACAACGACTTGCAAAATCTCTTTTTTTCTTCAACATCAAGGCATACAAATAGTGAACTGAAGGTAACATTTATATCTTATATACCATAAGTTGGATAGTTTGCATGGCACTAGGATATACTGGGTGGGGTTCCTGACCTCCCATAGTGGGCAGGGGGGTACATACTGTGTCTTCTATCCCCTTATATCTGTTTTCCAACATGCTTTCTGTCTTTGTCTTGGAATGAGATTACTTGGTTTTGTCCTGGTCCTGGCCAGATGCCCTGGCTGAGAGGGAAACAGTCGAATGTATTGTTAGTTTTGGGAGATGATATTTTTTTCATTGTAAATCATCTCTCTATTATGCACTGTATTATGCTTCCTTTATATTATATATGATTTGTAAAACATTTGAGTGTGTTCATCTTAGCGGGGACCTGTGCTTGTGTCTGGATGAGACTTTTAGTGATCTCAAACTAAGTACTTTGATTGAGTGCTTTTGGAATCTACACCTGTTTCTTATTTGAACCAATTCCCCTTTGTCTTCCCTTTTCTTGGATGCTTTATTGTAATTCTAGAACTTTTTACTATCCCATTTTCTTCCTTTTTACTGGCGCTGATATGACCTTAATGTGTTGCAAGTGCCGTAAAACCCTGAAAAACAAAACAAACAAAACACTAGGATATAATGGTATTGTATGAGTATGATGGCCAGCTTGCTAACTGTAGGTCTATGGTTCGATTCCATTGTTGGTTGAGTAAATTGGAGTCCTTGGAAAAGGCTATTTATTCAAATTATCTCGCCAAACTCAGGAGTAAAAGGAGTTTCTGACCATTATTAGTGTTGGCCATGTGGGAGAGAAATTCTAATATAATTTATTAGGATTTTTTTTTCTTACTATCAGTTTTTACTGTAAAATATTAGATCCTTGCAGTTATTTGGTCTTCTGACTGTTGACTTATTCGTCTTGTCGCAATCTGACTGTCAATGTACATTAATCACAATGTGGCAAGTATTTAAAGGATAGATGTCTTAATTTTAGTTTTAGCTTTAATTTAGACCTCGTGGACTTCTCCTTCCATCACCTCTTGCTTAGCTGTCTCTCTTTTGCAATCCATTGCCAGTATTTTGATTTTTCTATCAAATTATTCTGGTCATTTTTTCATCTCATATGTCATCAAGTGACAAGGGTAATTCTTCCCAATACCTCTCAATTTGTTTAATATAATAGTACTGAAAAAATGGGGAGCAGGAACTAGTGTAAGATAAAAATCTGGAAAGGGGCGTATAATATTAATGCTGACAAAGCAACAAGAAAAACACAGAAAGTGAAAGATTCAAATTTCCTCGACTAGGTATTGAACCTGGGTCATCCTCATTGCCAGGCAAACATGAGCGACTTTCACAGTTCAGCCTTACAGAATAATGCATTTTATCATATTGACAACTTGTATTTTTGTGTTGCACTAATGCCTGCTCATCAAAGGATCTTCTCTGGTTTCTATTTTTCACTGATGAGTCTTGCTTATCTCATCCTAATTCTTTTATTTGTTGGATTGTTGTTTGTAATTTCATTAGGTACTTAGTTTCTTATTTATCAAATAAGGCAGATGATCTTTTTTCAGGTCCCCCTTCCCCGTTAACTAAGTTTGGGTTTTTATCCCTGCTAAATTTTTCATTCTAGTTCTAGGCATATTTTAAAGAGTTATTGAGGTAAAATAATCATTGCGACTTCATAGCTCTGTCTAGTTTTTTACAATTTCATTTATACATGTTGTGCTTTCTTGATTCCTGTTGCGATTTTTATGGATGGCTAGAATTCATCATCATCATCATCATCATTATTATTATTATTATTATTATTGTTTATTATTATTATTATTATTATTATTATTATTATTATTATTATTATTATTATTATTTTTTTATTATTATTATTATTATTATTATTATTATTATTATTATTATTATTATTATTATTATTGTCTTCTTTTGATTATGCTGATCGATTTAATGTAGTTATTATTTCCATGTGATTTGTATTGTAACTCATGATAATCCCTTATTTTGACATGAGAATTTATCGACTCTAATATGATCTGTACGATGTGTATATGTAATTAACTATGACAATGACTAAAAGACGCAACAACTTCAATAAAATTACATAAATCTTGGAGAGAAAAAAAAGTCACTATATTGTTTTTCTTTGAATAAGGCATTTTGATTTGTGTTTTTTACCTCTCTCCTTGTAAATAATCTCTAGACTGTACAACATGGTCTATAATTAATCATGATTAAGTTCGGTATTCTTATTGTACATTGTAAATGTTTGATTATAACCTATAGCAGACTCTCATAGTGGGCAGAGAGGCACTTACTGTGTCTTCTATACCCCTATATGTTTTCCAAATTGCTTTCTGTCTTTGTCTCGGAATGAGATTACTTAGTTTTGTCCTGACCCTGGCCCTAGTCCTTGGCTGAGAGAGAAACAGTCGAATGTATAGTTATAGTTTTCTCTGCGGGTGGTTGGATGGGAGCATCACCCTTGAATCATATACCTATGATGTTCACATGGGTGTACGATCCGATAGTGATGTCGTTTCTTCTTCTCTCTTTCCTAGCCTATCCTGCTTCTTTGGTTTGTGATTGTATTTTTGACAGGGGATATTTTTTTTTCTGTAAATCTTCTGCCTGTTTGTTCTTGGTTATTTATAATTTAGCTTATGATATCTTTAGGCTATGATTTTGATTTACATTTGTACTATTTTTGTTGGATTGCTTGTTTTTTTGTTTCAGCGGTCTCTCATATAACCTCAATTGTGTTGGAAGAGACCTAAAGCAAACAAAAAAAAAAAAAAAAAAAAAAATAGTTATAGTTTTGGGAGATTATATTTTTCCCTTGTAAATCATCTCTCTGGTGTGTATTTTTTTTTTAATTTGATTTGTAAACATTTGAGTGTGTTCCTCTTTGTGGGATCTTGTGATGGTGCCTAGATGAGACTTTTAGGTGATCTCAAACTAAGTACTTACAATCTGTTTCCTATTTGAACCAATTCCCATTTGTCTCACCTTTTCTTGGGTGCTTTAATTGTATTTCTAGAACTCTTCACTATCCCATTCTCTTCCTTTTTACTGGCGCTGATATGACCTTAAATGTGCTGCAAGCGCCGTAAAACCATTAAAACAATAAAAACAAAACAACCAATAGCAGAGACTGGGTAGGATCTGACATCCCGTGTTGGGCAGAGAGGTCTCTTGCTTTGACTTTGTCTTTTATGCCTTATATATGTTTTCCCTTCCCATGTTACTCTCTGTCATTGTTCTAAATAGAATTTGCTCATTTTTTTTCTTCCGTTCCTGGCGGGAATTTTTTGCTGGGAGGGTGACAATCAAATTTATACAGTATTATATTTCTTCTAGATGGTATGTTACCCCATGTAAATCATCTCTTTATTATGTACTATTATACATGTATTTACAACTAGTTTTGAATACACATCGTTTGTAAACATTTTAGTGTATCCTTTATAGCAGGATCCTTTGCTTGTACCTGGATGGGACTTTTAGGTATTGTCAAAATACGCACATCCTGGGATTACTCGTGGAATCTTCTGTTTTCTGTTTTAACCAGTCCCGTTTGTCTTGTTTTTCTTTGGTGTTTTTATCCTTGTAGATATATATCTACAAATTTTCCTCAATCATCTTCCTTTTTACTGGCGCTGAAATGACCTTAGTGTCTCAAGCTCCATAACACCCCTTAAAAAGGAATTAAAAAAAAAAACTATATCTATAATTATTTTTCCTGGGACTTTAAATTTTAGATTTTAATTTTAATTTCTAAAGGGAGTAAAAAAAATAGAGAGAGTGTGAGAGTGCATGATGTATTTGTTATATTTACCTAGATTTATGTATAATAATTTAGATGTCGGAGAAAGAGCATATATCTGGGTGGCGATCCTGACATCCCATAGTGGGCAGGGAGGTACATGCTCTGTCTTCTATTCCGCCATACCCGTTTCCCAATTGTTTCCTGTCATTGTCTTGGAATGAAATTACTTAGTTTTGTCCTGATCCTTGCCGGAGCTCCTTGGCTGGGAGGGAAACAGTCGAATGTATAGTTATAGTTTTGGGAGATGATATTTTTTTCCTTGTAAATCATCTGTTATGCATTGTATTATGTTTAGTTTACATATTATATTATATGATTGCTAAACATTTGAGTGTATTCCTCTTAGTTGGGACCTGTGCTTGTGTCTGGATGAGACTTTTAGGTGATCTCAAACTAAGTACATCGGTGGTATGCTCTTGGAATCTACATCTGATCCCTATTTGTTCCCAGTTCCCCTATTTCTTACTTTTTCTTGGGTGCTTTAATTGTATTTCTATAACATTTTACTATCCCATTTTCTTCCTTTTTACTGGCGCTGATATAACCTAAATGTGTTGCAAGCGCCGTAAAACCCTTAAAAACAAAACAAAACAAAAACAAAGAGCATATAACTAATATTCATCCATTTTTCTTAATTCTTATTTCCTATTACTATTAATACTCCAATGTATTCTGAGAATTATACACAATATATCCGACAATTCAATTCAAAAATGTATTTAATTATTATTAATAATATAATAGTTGTAATAAATGGCATTTATACGGCGCTTCACCGTTGTCACAGGCTCTGGGCGCTTTACAATAATATAAAACAAAACATATTACTGGAAGACAAGTGTAGATGGAAAAGTGATACGAATTCAATTTAACAACAAAATACGTTATAGTATAAGTAGCTTATGGATTAGAAAGATAAAACTTTAAGCGGTATTTGAAAGTTGTCAACGAATCCGAGCATCTCACATAATATGATGAGAGTTTCAAAAATGGGGGGGGGGGGGGGGGGGGGGGGGAGACGAAGTTGAAGGGATTGCTCACCTATTTTACGAAAGGTCTTAAGTTTGACAAGGATTGATTGGTCATTGCTTGACCTCAAGTTTCTATTTGGGACATAGATGTTTAGAATGTCTTTAATATAGGAGGGACTGTTATAGATAGGGGCGCTTGGTGATGGTCAACTTAAGATGGCACATCATCGCACCGTACTCGGGTATAAAATGAGTACCTGGCCTTTAACAGTGTCGTCTGTGTCGGAAAAGAATGTAACAGCCATCATGTCTCGCCTTACACGTTAAGTGTTGTTATTGGCTTGGGGCCCCTTTTAAAGTGCTTTAAGCATATTTAGTTGGTGTTACGCTATATTAATGCTCTATTTTTTATCGTTGTGTGTAAGGGGAAGGGGCATGTGTGTGTTTGATTTTTAAAAGGTGTACTCAAGCAATTGGCATTTACTATGGGTCTGTGTAAAAGAGAAATTTGTCGACCTTCCTCTCACTGAAGGTATCCATGGATCCTGTCACATTATCGGTATTGTGATACACGGCAACGCAGTGAGATGGGTGAATATCAATTTTTAAAAAAAGAACAGCATGACAACAGAATTAGGCAGTCATATTAAACTTCTTCCTTTCATTATCAACGGTGATGATGGTCAAACTTAATAGAATGAATAGAAAGTCCAACCTCAATGCTCTATTTATCTCATCCAAAGACAATACTTACTACTCTACAAGCTGAACTGCTATGTGTGCCGGGTTGATGGACTTATGATTCTTCTTATTTATAACGTCATGGGGATCTACTCGGTGAATGATTTGTGTAATATTCTTATCGATGATTAATATCCATTTAAGCAAAACGAATACCATCAGTGAAGTCTATATTTATTGTTATTCTCTTCAGTCGCATGTTTTGATTACAAGCCTGTTCTTTCAATGATGAAACTGATATGGTTTTGATTTCTATCAATAAGACCTCAAGAGGTTCAAAAACTAGATTTACTGGCCTGACCTAATGATTTTAATAGTGAAGAGTATTAGTTGTTTGTCTAAGTAATCCCACATAGGAATTTATTTAACAATTGCAAATGTGCATAAACGAGTACAATTATTTTTCTACATATTCCTGATTGATAAACGGTACCAAAATGACTGGAGAGAGTAATACAAAGTTTCAAAGTTTATTCAATCGTAGGTTTTCGCCAATAAATCACACAATTTGATGACACAAACACAGCTTTTTCCCACGAACAATAAATGACTGGAATGCTCTGTCACTGGTCATAACGGACGTTGAATGCAAATACAAGCCATTGAAGATTGAAGATAATAATAATAATAATAATAATAATAATAATAATAATAATAATAATAATAATAATAATAATAATAATAACATCAATGATAAAAATAATGCTGAAAACTTATATAGCGTTTTAACCCCGAGACGCCCGACTTGATTTAATCAAGATAATTAAAATTTGATAAAGTGAAAAAGATACAAAATTCACGATAACAAGCACAAAACAGAAAGAATTTTTGTAAGAAATTAAAAGAAAATGGTGAAGATGACTGGGTGACGTTAAACGGGACCGGAAAGGACGAGCGATATTTTATATTTATTTCCAGAACCAGGTTCTGAGACCGCAATTCCCCTTTTCTCTGGCATTTATAGAATTACAAAAGAAAAGACCACACATGTGACCTATCGCTTCAAAGCAGTATTATGTCGGGATGGATTATATGATAATAAACGATGATTATATGCTAATCTATAATTTTAAAAAGTATGACTTGGGTTACGTATGTTTTATTTGGGGGAATGAATTTTAATTTTTTAAACTGACGAAACTAAAATTTGACATGTCTGTTCGTTTAAAATCACTGTTTGGTATCTGGTTAATTTCGATCGGAGGCGGTGGATTGCAAAAACTATGTCTTTGCAATTCGAATGTTATTATTCTTATTTTGAGGCCTATCATTTTCATTTTCCTCTTTAAAAAAACTTTTCTTTGCCAGAGCATTTACTTATTTTGAAATTTCGAATGGTTGTACCGTGTTCTGCAACACCGCATTCTATGAAGACAAAGACTTGTATGATGTATTGGTTGTTATAAGTAAGCTGCTTTGATTTGGTGCCATTGCTTTCTGTTAAGGATCATGCTTTGTTCGTTCGTTTGTTTTGTTGTTTGTTTGTTGTTGTTTTTTTTTTGTTGTTTTTTTTTTGGGGGGGGGGGGGGCTTTTTTGTTTGTTTGTTTGTTTTTTTGTTCTTGTTGTTTTTGTTTTTTTAATCCTTTTTTTTTACGCTGAGCTTATCTTTTCGATGCTCTTCAGTGCGTATATTAATTGATTTTCATTCATTCATCCCATGATCTGATGATCTTCGGGAGGATACACGGGATGCAGCTCTCACCACTTTCCGCCATTCTTCTTTATAGTTGGCCTTGTCCAAGAGTTCTTCCATCTTCATTCCTGTCCATTCCTTGACAGTGGCGTAGAGTGCTTACAATATAAGGTGGTGCCAAAATCAGAAGAAAATGACTTAAATCATGCTATATTTGTAAATACAAAAGAAAGAAAAAAAAATTACTCAAATAAATAAGAGGCGGTTTAGTTTATACCATTTCTCAAATTTTATTATTATTTTTTTTTAATGCTGTAATCCATTTTTTAAAAGATGGATGCGGTGCCAGGCACCAAATCAACCAATATAGCCACGCCCCTGTTCCTTGATATGATCCATCCAAACTTTCCTTTGTCTTCCTCTTCTTCTTCCTCCTTCAAGGGTACCCGCCGTCACCGTTCTGCACAAACCTTCATGCCTTACATTGTGGCCATACCATGCCAGTTTCCTTCTGCTAACTATGGTGTCGTCCTGCACGATCTTTGCACCTCTTCCAGTACGTCTTTATTGGTTCTGTGTTCTGTATACGGCACCAGCAGGAGTTTTCGATAACTTTTCATCTCAAAAGCAGAGGTTCTGCGCTCTAATTCCACAGTTAATGTCCATGACTCGCAGTAGTACAGTAAGATGGAAAGTAGCAATGATTTGTACAGTTTAATTTTTTATTTCGAAATTGATTGGACTTTTCCATATTTTGTCATTCCCGTTAGTGTTGCTGTTGACATTCCTATTCTTGCCTTAATCTCAGTGTACTGGTACCGTTCTTGGTTAGCAGAACACCCAAGTATTTAAATGTTGACACTTCCTCGAGTTTTTCATTATCGATTGAAATTTCTGCATGTCCTTCATTTCTGCTGTTTATCTGAGACTGCTGTACTTATTTCCATGCCGCACTGCATCGCTTTATGTGCAAGTGAGTTAGTTATATCTTAGTTATATATACGCATCCGAACCCACATTAGCATTCCAGTCTCCCATTACCACGAGGATGTCTTTTTTTTTTCACCTTTGAGATTGTTGACTCGAGTATCTCATAAAACTCTTCCAAATCTTCATCACTGTAGGCTGAAGTTGGTGCATAAGCCTGGGTGATTGTTAGATTAGGTGGCTGGGGTACAATTCTTATGGATACTAGGAGTACTCTAGGTGAAAATGGTTTGATCTGCAACGACAACTACATAAATTATTATGACAACAGTATGTGATCTGCCTTGTCAGTCGAGCATTGTGTTGAAATTATTTAGATGAAGAAAATTGAGTTAATATATATATATATATATATATATATATATATATATATATTATATATATATATATAATACATACATATATATATATATATATATATATATATATATAATACATACATATAATATATATATATATATATATATATATATATATATATATATATATTAATATATTACATACATACATTATATATATATATATATATATATTATATATATATATATATATATATTATATATATAAACGATCAGGATTCGGAATTCTAAGATTTTTGAAAGTTCAGATACAGCTCACTTGGCACAGAGCACTTATTTCCCACGCAAAGGAACCGAGATCGATCCCGGGTGAAGTCGAGTTTATTTTTCTGCACCCCCCTCCCCCCTTTCCATCTGTCCACCCAGCATTAATTGGGTAGCTGGGTTTGTTAGATCTGGCGGAAAGAACTTTGCGATATACTAGCGTCCTATTCAAATGGTAACAAGCAATTGCAATTGTCCATTTCAGGCTATAGAAACCAAGATATACTCGGTTGATACAAGCGTGCATTCAATAATGACATTAACATTTTCTTTCCTTTACAAGAAATCCAACTCCATGCTGGTGTACTGTTTCATGACCGGAGTACCATAATTTGTATTGTGTCCTTCGCTTGTTGTGGTCTCTCTGAGGCCAGTCCACCAAACCTCCGCTAGACCCACAATGTCCCATTTGTAGCGATTGAGCTCATGCACTAATTTATTTACTTTCCCTGTGGCATAGAGGGTTCGTATATTCCAAGTGCCGATGGTTATTTCTTTGGATGTCAGTTTTAATTTCTTATTATCTCTAGTAACCAATTTATCACTTCCGCCCTGGGGAACTCCCAACGGTAAGCGCGGTCGGGAAGAGGAGACACTGGGTGACTGCGAAACTCAATAAAATAAGCACTGGTTGAATACGGAGAGAAAATGATCAACTGGTAATGGGATTGGTGGGGGGGGGGGGGGTAACCCACAAACGACCGAGGCGCTGGACGCAGGGGAGAACATGGTGATACGAGATCAAAGAGAAAAAGCCACCAGCTCTTGGGTTGTGGAAATGGTTGTTAGGGGGGGGGGGGTGTGATTATTCTGTTTTTAATGAATTAGAGATACTCATGAGTGTGTGTGTGTTTAAGAAGACCAATACGGTTTCTATAGCTGCAAACGGAATAGTAACTGAGAGTTTCACTAATGATACTAATGATAAATTCATCATTCGGGCGCATTGCATTCCAGTATTCCGAATCGAAGAGCCATGGAGTTATTCAGACTCGACCCTGGTTAGCCACGGAGTTCTATTCAGTTTAGACTCGAGTCCGAATTGCCACGGGAAGCAATTCAGACTCGGGTCCGAATTGCCACGGGAAGCAATTCAGACCCGGGTCCGAATAGCCTTTTCCCTTTCCGGAACATTAGGTTTAAATTGCGAATGTAGATAAACACGGAAAATAAACGGAAGTTGACAAAATATCTCCCTTTTTCAGCTGAGAGGCCAATAATATAGGGGAGTTCCGACAACTTTTGACTCAGGGTTGCCAGTTTGGCATTTTAAATGCCAGATTCCAAAAAGGAAATTTAGTATAATTCAAAAAAAAAAATTTAAAAAAAAAGAAAAGAAAACACGCAAGCCGCCAGGATATGATAGTAAATTGTCTATCAAAAGTGAGTAGTTTTCTTAGTGGGGGTGGGAGTCAACAGACTTTGGCATTTTTTTGAGTGTTTTGGCATTTTTTGAGTCTTCCCCTGGCATTTTGTTGAAAAATAATCTGGCAACCCTGTTTTGACTGAGGTAGAGAGCTTCCTCATCACCAGATCAGCCACTGGCATTTGGCTGGAAGAATGGCATCTTCTACAGGGGTTTTGCCATTTGTCAGAGGCATTGACCTAACCCGCAATGACTTTTCTGTTAGTATGAATGAGGTTGCTGAATTGTTATTGTCATTGTTTTGATTTTTTTAAATAAAAAAGTGAAAATCAAAATAATTGCCGGGGCACTTCTTTAGTTTAAGTTTTAGTTTAGTGACTTAAAATTAAAATTAAAATCACATTAATATTAAAATTAAAATTGCACTCTTTGGGGTTTGGTGTCCCTGACGAGAGGACGCTGTCACTGATTTTATGACATTAAGGTTAAAGTGTAAAGATATTTTCAACAACAATCGTCCCCACAAAAGTATTAGACTTCTAGTTCTAGACACTCTAGAAAATTATTAAACAAATCTGCTGATTAAGAATAGATTGGTGACATATATGTCGAAACTCAAACTCATCCTGTTTTCTAAATGTTTTTTCTCTCTCTCAATACAGAAAACTTTCCCCCATCATGTACAGGATATGACAGGTTTGCGTTGGCTAAGGTTAAGCCATGCAAACCTCAAGGAGGTCCCAATAGAGCTTGGCTTCTTAAATAAATTGGCAAGTTCATATTTCTCTACTTTTTAAAGTCGAATATTTACAAGTACAAGAGATATTTAATTGTTCACAAGAAATGACTCTCATAGCCATTACAGTTGACTGCAGGATCATTTTATAACCTCAGACTTAATGATGACAAGTCCATTTGAAGACAAGACACTAACACTAACAATGTCTTTTAACAATAATTGAGCTTTTTGAACTTTTATATAGCGCAATATCCACTAAACATGCTCAAAGCGCTTTACAAAGGGTCCCCAGCCAACTGCCTGTTAGGTGATATGACAATTTTTTTCAGACACAATGCTGTTAACGGCCATGTACTCATTTTACACCTGACTACGATGAGAGAATTTGAGTAAAGAGCCTTTTGCAAGGGCTCAAATATGTGCTGATTGAAACTCGAACCCAGGACCTTCCGATCCGAAAGCGAGTGTCATACCACAAGACCACATAGCCGCACAATAATGGACCATAATGAGGGAAGCTCATTGAGTACTAATAGAATATTAAAGTCTCTCACTCTATATAGTATTGATTTTGTTGCTCGATTTGATTAATGGTGGAAATTATGTTATTCAGTAATTTGCTCAAAAGATTATGAGTTTGAGTAAATGTTTTCATCCATTTCTTACAAACAGGAAATAGAATAAACTTTGATTTCTTTGAACATTGAGTCTCTAAAGTTCTCCCTTTTATTTCTTTTAATAGCCAGTTGTTCACAATGTTTATTCTATTAATTTCCACTGAGTGGAGTAACTTTGACCTATTTTCCCTTTTTTATGTTATTAAATGAAAATATCTTCAAGAATGAAACTAAATGTATTTAAACAAATGTCTTTTGGCACAGGAGGACATAACCATGGTCCACAATAGTATTGAATCAATTGGAGATGGATTGCCTGTTTTGCCTGCCCTTCACAGCATCAATTTTCGATACAACGAACTGACAGACTCTGGTGTGCCTAAGAAAATATTTAAAGGCAGTGACTTATCCATCGTCGTAAGTTTTAATATGCTGTTATTGATAACCTTCATCCTTTGACATCCATTGAGCACTAAACTTTCCAACCATTGTATATATGAGGCAGTGACAAAGGTCTTTTTCATAAAATTCGCTACAAAAATACCCCAATACTACTAATTTATTTGGAAAGACAATGGAAGATATTTGTTTTTATCATTTTCTCTTGATTGAATAATGAAAAAACTCCAAAGAAAACTGGTGATCTAGCATAAAAATTATAGCAGTTACAGCTTTTGTAAATTGTCAAAAATTCTGGGCAAAGTATCAAATTTTTTTAACACATGTGCACTTTCTCAGTGATTTTTCACTCATTTTCCACGATGCTTATCAAGAAAATAAAAAGCAAAAAAGTTTACATTACTGATATCTTCTCAAGTAGCCTTTTATTGTGCATTTGAAATGTAAGGAATGCCAACTTCTTTTTTAATGTACTGCATTTGTGGATTTAGAATGTTGATATCCATTTCTTGTTATGTATTTGCTTCACATTTTGATATATAAATCATTCAGTATGATTTGAGTGGATTTAATCAATTTCGATGCATATGCTAGGCATTTGTTAACATTGTATTTAATTATTTTTATTTTTTTGTTTCTTCACCCGTGTGGAGACAATTTTGGAACGCTGAGTACATTGGATGTGAAAAATAGATATGTATAATAGATTTCTTGTCCAGGTCAACGGTGCTAATTTTTTTGGGTATATTTTGTTGAGGACTTTTTTAAACATGCAGAATCCACTCCATTTATTCTTGTAAATTACCTATTTGAATTGACAAATGGAGTTTTGCACAATTTGTAGAATCTTAGATGATTTTTTCATGTGTATGTTCAGGAGGAAAAAATGGTAAGCACATCATAACCTTAATGATTTATTCCCTAGCAGGCCATATGAAACCAAATTTTAATTTCATACACAATTGTATTTTAGCAAAGACTTGCAAACAGCAGCATATTAATACCAGAAAATTTATTATGGAGAAAATGTAATATGGACAGGCACCTTTTAAAATTTCCAATATAAATGTGCATTAAAAAAAAGATCAAATCGGGTCATGGGTTCAAAATGAATGCTTGTAATTTTATTTTTTTCAGGATCTGAGCCACAACAAATTAACAGAAGTTCCGCCTGAACTGGAGAACTCCAAATCAGTCCTGGTATTGAATCTCAGCCACAACCAGTGAGCATGTATTTTATCATCAAGGAAGACAACTTATTAGTTCATTTTGTTGTTAGTTTCTTATTCAAGGTGAAGTCCAATTCCTTTTGGATTATTCTGAGTTATTTTACTCAGTGAGAACAAATACAGATGTTATATATAAATTGTTCTGATCATCAATATTAAGTCTGATTGTACAATCACTCAGTGCATTTTTCAACTATCAGCACCCACATTTATAACAATATTGAGCCGCTTTTATTGTTTTCAAATTCATTTGTATTTCAGAATTGAAATGATTCCCAATCAACTGTTTATTAACCTTACAGACCTTGTGTTTGTTGATCTCAGCAATAACAACCTTGGTAAGTCATTACGCAACATTACCTTTCTTTTTGGGAGATGGGTGTATTAATTTATCAAAATTTTTACAAAGGCTAAAATTGAGTTGTGGATTTATCTGTTTATTAATATCAACTGCCACACCACCAAGAACTTCAAAGGTAGGATTTACATAAAAAATTGTGAAAGATGATACAATGAAATAGGGTCCAGAGGTTACAGTCCATTGCTTTGCTTGAACCACGTATTCAAAGGAAGGACATCTACACTTTTTTATGAAACATAGAAGCATGAAAAATATTTTTTTTTTGGAAGTTTCAAATCTTGTTGTCCTCCAATATTCATTTATGTAGTGAAAAATTTGAAGACTACTTTCCTCTCTTTTAATGATTACATTTACTTTTGTTAAATGATGCAAAGGTACAATTGAATATTTCAGTGAAAAATGGTTGGGGGAAAAAAACAACAGCTCTCTATCGATGTCATTGCAGTTGAGTGCAAATCTTTGTCCTGTTCTTAAATTTGACATTTCTTAGAGGAGACGAGGCTGGGGGTGAAGATCAACCTGACAAGAGTCTTTTCCATTTAAAATGAGAACTTTGACTGGATTTTTAGTTTTGGTCCTGGATATTGTTTCATTAGTCCTTTGCAAAATTTAGTTTTGAAAAAAACAACATATGAATATTTGCCCTCAACAATAATTATCAATCTGACTGAGTTAGACAGTTAATAAAAAGATGAGCTGCTATTTATCCTGATTTCTTTTTTCTTGTAACATGCATAAAATATACTGAACAGCAAAACAACTGCCTTTTTAAAACAAAATCAATGTATCTCATGTAAGATAAGTCATTTTCTCAACCACCACCACCACATCATTATCAATACCAATACTACCACAACCACTATATTGTATCTATTTAGAACCATCCGATATGTAAACACAATGCCAAATCCCATCCATATTCCCTTTTCTTTTATGCAGAAATTCCTCTTTCGCATAAAAATTTCTCAGTGTGGTGTCTAAAATTCCTGTGAGCCAAATTTTAAGTTGGCATCTCTGGTAAACCACCTAATCTGTATTGGATGGGAAACAGGTACCAGGAGAAAAAAAAATCCTGTTTGCATATATATAAACCAAGTCTTATTTTCATACAAGTCAAATGATTGGCAATCTGGCCTGAAAGTGTAATTATTTATTTCAAGGATACATTTCCTTTGCCCAGCTTTCATTTCAGTTTGCTCGCTTTCAGACATTATTTATCTGTTATATCATATTCTGTTCTAAATTTTTAAATTTTTTTTTTCATCCATAGAAACTCTTCCACCTCAGATGAGGCGTTTGACTAGTCTGCAGACATTGATTTTGGATAACAACCCACTTATTCATGCCCAGCTCAGGTTTGGTTCTTTATGTTTTAATAAATGATGCAGTGACAAAAGCTTGCATAGACATGTGTATTTCATCGATTTAAATAATTATGGAAATGTTTTCATCATTTTTTTAACTTGAAATGAAGATAAGTGATCTTTTTCCTCTTTCACGAGACTTTTTGTCACTTCTTTGGAATGAGATTATTCGGTTTTGTGTGGGCCTCAGTAGGGTTCTGTATATTACTGTATATATTGGCTTTGTTGGACTGTCTTTCAGGAACATTGATCCCTGTGAACTTTCACCCATGAGAGAGAGTAGAGGGAGGGGATTCTGCATCTTTCAAGCTCTATATTTTAATTGGAGGGACAAACTATTTTAAAAATGATTCTATATGATCTAATTTAATCACAGTTTTTGTTCTTCCTTTTTAAATCCCTTTTCTTCCATTATTGTAGGCAGTTGCCAGTTCTCACAGCCCTTCAGACCCTTAGAATGAGGAATACCCAAAGAACACTCAACAACTTTCCCACTGGCCTCGAGACACTGACCAATTTACAAGGTATTATATCTTCTTTTAAATGAGAGGAAGTCAAATTGTTATAGTATGTTGAACCTCTTACTCACACATTTCTCAGCCTTTTGATTTCTTTCTGAATTCCATGTTTTGGTTTATGACTTAAACGCTATCAAAATATGGTCAGCTTCCTTCAATGTTTATTTTCTTTCTATTTAGTAAAAGAACACTGAAACATGTCAGCACGAAAAGTTTTTCCTACAAATCCCAAGGATATGTAGATATAGTTTAAACACCAGTTTGCATGCACCCATTAAAAAAATGCTAAATTATTCTGTTCCAATAAAAGGTTTTGTAATTCATAATTTTTATATCCATATAATATTTAGTGCCTTTATTTATATTTTTAAACACCTTTTCATTTGTTTTCTTACACATTGAATATTTGTTTTGATAAAGGGAAGACCCGAAATGTCAACAAACATCTGTGTTATTTATTGAAGCTTTATATTTCATATAAATTAGATTTTACTTGGATTTAAGCTTCAGGCAGCATGTTTTTATCATGCAAAATAAATAAATTCAATCCTTTATTCATTCATTCTGTCAAAATTTAATGGCTAAATTATTTGTATCTTACTTCTTTCGGCTAAAAATCAAAATCATGTCTTAAATGATCATTGGATTATGCTTATGTCAGTCTTGTCTTCATCGAAGTGTCTCATCTCTTTTATTACTTTTATTTTATATTTTATTAGATGTAGACTTGTCGTACAACAACCTGAATCGTGTGCCTGAAGCTCTTTACAAATTGGAGTCTCTCAGACGTCTTAACCTCAGTGATAATGAAATATCAGAGTTGTCCTTAATGATTGGTAAGTGTATTTATATTAAAGATTGATATGCATGTTGTCCTTTGAGAATTGAACGAATTCAAAGGTTGCCTGAAGTGAAGAATGTATCAATAAAGATGAGAGAAGATATGTTGAAATGGTTCAGACATGTTAAGAGATGAGAGAGGGAGGATGTGGGAAAGAAAGTATTGGAAATACAATTAGCAGGAAAGAACAAAAAGGGACACCCAAAACTTAATGGATGGATAGGGTAAAGGACAATATGAAAGAAACTGGACCTAGAGGAAGATGATGCTATGAACTGAGAGGCATGGAGATATGACATTCATTATGGCAACTCTGCAAAATGCAGGATAAGTTGAAAGAAGAAGATGTATGTTGTCCTAAATGTTTGAAGAGTGTTGTCTGTAATCATTGGTAAGCGTGTTGTCCTTAATGTTTGTCAAGTATGTTGTCCATAATGATTGGTATGTGTGTTGTTCTTAACTTAACGTTTATCAAGTATGTTGTCCATTGCAACACTTTGGGATCAGCGAAAATATTGCGATTAACAAAGTTGCGATTAACTGAAGTTGAGTTTTCTGTCCACTATTGCAGTGTTTTATGACAATTTCTGTCTGAGTTGGTGTAGGACATGAGCTGAACTCATTGTTGAATAGAAGTTTTTTTTTTCTGTACCGTGATATCATTCCTCTTGTTAGGGGAAGCCATGGTTTTTCAGTCTTCATGTTGTTTTTTTTTTTTTTTTTTCCAAGCTGCGATATCTTTGGTCAATTTCAGATCAAATCGAGGATGCTAAATCGCCGGTATAAGCCAGTCTGGCCAACAGTCACCACCATCATCATTATCATCAGAGTTCAAGCATCACAATTGCATCATCATCACTCTCACCACTTCTACTACCACCACCTTCACATCATCATCTCTACCACCACTACAACAACCACATCATCACCACTACAACCATCACTACTACCACATCAACAGCACTACCACTTCTATTAAAACCACCACCACATCATAATCATCACTAGCACCACTACCACAACCACCACCGCAGCATTATCACTAGCATTAACACCACGATTACAACCACCACCACATCATCACCATCAATACACTACAACTGCAACCACCACCATATCATTTTTATCACACACACACACACACAACCACCACCACCACCACATCGTCATCACAAACAATACTATTACAAATATCACCATCACATCATCGTCACTAACACTTTTTCTACAACCATCATCATCACTCACTTCCACTACTACTTCAACCACCACCACTACACCATCATCACTACCACTTCTATTGCAACCATCGTCACTAACACTACAACTACAACCAGCACACATCATCATCCTTACCACTCTGGGTGGGGATCCTGACCTCCCATAGTGGGCAGGGAAGTATATGCTGTGTCTTCTATCCCCCCATAACCGTTTTCCAATTGTTTCCTGTCGTTGTCTTGGAATGAGATTACTTAGTTTTATCCTGATCCTTGCCGGAGTTCCTTGGCTGGGAGGGAAACAGTCGAATGTATAGGTATAGTTTTGGGAGATGATATTTTTTTTCCTTGTAAATCATCTCCCTGTTATGTATTGTTATTTTTTATTTTTAACATATGATTTGTAACCATTTGAGTGTATTCCTCTTAGTGGGATCTTGTGCTGGTATCTGGGTGAAACTTTTAGGTGACCTCAAGCTAAGTACTTTGATAGTGTGCTCTTGGAATCTACATCTGTTTCCTATTTGAACCAATTCCCCTTTGTCTTACCTTTTCTTGTGTGCTTTAATTATAATTCTAGAACTTTTTACTATCCATTTTCTTCCTTTTTACTGGCGCTGATATGACCTTAATGTGTTGCAAGCGCTGTAAAACCCTTAAAAACAAACAAAACATACTTACCACTCCTACTACAACCACCATATCCACATCATATCCAAATACTACTACTACTTCTACTCCTACTACTACTGCTACTACTACTATTACTACTACTACTACTACTACTCCTCCTCTACCTACTACTACTACTACAACTACTACTACTACTACTACTACTACTACTACTACTACTACTACACTACTACTACTACTAATACACTACTACTACTACTACTACTACTACTACTACTACTACTACTACTACTACTCACTACATACTCAACACATCGCCACAACCATCTCATCATCATCATCACTACCACCACTATTACTACAACCACCACCACCTCCATTTTCTTTTACACTACTACTACAAACACCACAACCTCATCATTAGAAAAGTGAGTGGAGCAGGCACTTATGTTGGTAACAACAAGATATGAAGTGAGTAGAAAAGTGCCAGAAGACAATAGAGAATAAAAATTTTTTTCGCGGCGGTGGTGGGGTTTTGAACCTGCGACCTTATTGGTACGACAACTCCGCCTGGCAGGTGAGAGCGTGGCTCTACCGTGTGAGCTATCCACGAACACAAAAATATTCGTTTCAAACCCAAAGTCATTTCTAGATCCCTCTCTCACCCACTACTTGAGATCGCCGATTCGTTCACCACCATCGCGAAGTAATTTTGACCAGCAGTTAAGCTTAATAGCCAATATTCTCATCACAAACATATAACATAGAAACGATTGAGACATTGAGTATGCTCCGGTGTATGGGTGAATTTTTAATTCAGAAAAGTGAGTGGAGCAGGCACTTATGTTGGTAACAACAAGATATGAAGTGAGTAGAAAAGTGCCAGAAGACAATAGAGAATAAAAATTTTTTTCGCGGCGGTGGTGGGGTTTTGAACCTGCGACCTTATTGGTACGACAACTCCGCCTGGCAGGTGAGAGCGTGGCTCTACCGTGTGAGCTATCCACGAACACAAAAATATTCGTTTCAAACCCAAAGTCATTTCTAGATCCCTCTCTCACCCACTACTTGAGATCGCCGATTCGTTCACCACCATCGCGAAGTAATTTTGACCAGCAGTTAAGCTTAATAGCCAATATTCTCATCACAAACATATAACATAGAAACGATTGAGACATTGAGTATGCTCCGGTGTATGGGGTGAATTTTTAATTCAGAAAAGTGAGTGGAGCAGGCACTTATGTTGGTAACAACAAGATATGAAGTGAGTAGAAAAGTGCCAGAAGACAATAGAGAATAAAAAATTTTTTCGCGGCGGTGGTGGGGTTTTGAACCTGCGACCTTATTGGTACGACAACTCCGCCTGGCAGGTGAGAGCGTGGCTCTACCGTGTGAGCTATCCACGAACACAAAAATATTCGTTTCAAACCCAAAGTCATTTCTAGATCCCTCTCTCACCCACTACTTGAGATCGCCGATTCGTTCACCACCATCGCGAAGTAATTTTGACCAGCAGTTAAGCTTAATAGCCAATATTCTCATCACAAACATATAACATAGAAACGATTGAGACATTGAGTATGCTCCGGTGTATGGGGTGAATTTTTAATTCAGAAAAGTGAGTGGAGCAGGCACTTATGTTGGTAACAACAAGATATGAAGTGAGTAGAAAAGTGCCAGAAGACAATAGAGAATAAAAAATTTTTTCGCGGCGGTGGTGGGTTTTGAACCTGCGACCTTATTGGTACGACAACTCCGCCTGGCAGGTGAGAGCGTGGCTCTACCGTGTGAGCTATCCACGAACACAAAAATATTCGTTTCAAACCCAAAGTCATTTCTAGATCCCTCTCTCACCCACTACTTGAGATCGCCGATTCGTTCACCACCATCGCAAAGTAATTTTGACCAGCAGTTAAGCTTAATAGCCAATATTCTCATCACAACATATAACATAGAAACGATTGAGACATTGAGTATGCTCCGGTGTATGGGGTGAATTTTTAATTCAGAAAAGTGAGTGGAGCAGGCACTTATGTTGGTAACAACAAGATATGAAGTGAGTAGAAAAGTGCCAGAAGACAATAGAGAATAAAAAATTTTTTCGCGGCGGTGGTGGGGTTTTGAACCTGCGACCTTATTGGTACGACAACTCCGCCTGGCAGGTGAGAGCGTGGCTCTACCGTGTGAGCTATCCACGAACACAAAAATATTCGTTTCAAACCCAAAGTCATTTCTAGATCCCTCTCTCACCCACTACTTGAGATCGCCGATTCGTTCACCACCATCGCAAAGTAATTTTGACCAGCAGTTAAGCTTAATAGCCAATATTCTCATCACAAACATATAACATAGAAACGATTGAGACATTGAGTATGCTCCGGTGTATGGGGTGAATTTTTAATTCAGAAAAGTGAGTGGAGCAGGCACTTATGTTGGTAACAACAAGATATGAAGTGAGTAGAAAAGTGCCAGAAGACAATAGAGAATAAAAAATTTTTTCGCGGCGGTGGTGGGGTTTTGAACCTGCAACCTTATTGGTACGACAACTCCGCCTGGCAGGTGAGAGCGTGGCTCTACCGTGTGAGCTATCCACGAACACAAAAATATTCGTTTCAAACCCAAAGTCATTTCTAGATCCCTCTCTCACCCACTACTTGAGATCGCCGATTCGTTCACCACCATCGCAAAGTAATTTTGACCAGCAGTTAAGCTTAATAGCCAATATTCTCATCACAAACATATAACATAGAAACGATTGAGACATTGAGTATGCTCCGGTGTATGGGGTGAATTTTTAATTCAGAAAAGTGAGTGGAGCAGGCACTTATGTTGGTAACAACAAGATATGAAGTGAGTAGAAAAGTGCCAGAAGACAATAGAGAATAAAAATTTTTTTCGCGGCGGTGGTGGGGTTTTGAACCTGCGACCTTATTGGTACGACAACTCCGCCTGGCAGGTGAGAGCGTGGCTCTACCGTGTGAGCTATCCACGAACACAAAAATATTCGTTTCAAACCCAAAGTCATTTCTAGATCCCTCTCTCACCCACTACTTGAGATCGCCGATTCGTTCACCACCATCGCAAAGTAATTTTGACCAGCAGTTAAGCTTAATAGCCAATATTCTCATCACAAACATATAACATAGAAACGATTGAGACATTGAGTATGCTCCGGTGTATGGGGTGAATTTTTAATTCAGAAAAGTGAGTGGAGCAGGCACTTATGTTGGTAACAACAAGATATGAAGTGAGTAGAAAAGTGCCAGAAGACAATAGAGAATAAAAAATTTTTTCGCGGCGGTGGTGGGGTTTTGAACCTGCGACCTTATTGGTACGACAACTCCGCCTGGCAGGTGAGAGCGTGGCTCTACCGTGTGAGCTATCCACGAACACAAAAATATTCGTTTCAAACCCAAAGTCATTTCTAGATCCCTCTCTCACCCACTACTTGAGATCGCCGATTCGTTCACCACCATCGCGAAGTAATTTTGACCAGCAGTTAAGCTTAATAGCCAATATTCTCATCACAAACATATAACATAGAAACGATTGAGACATTGAGTATGCTCCGGTGTATGGGGTGAATTTTTAATTCAGAAAAGTGAGTGGAGCAGGCACTTATGTTGGTAACAACAAGATATGAAGTGAGTAGAAAAGTGCCAGAAGACAATAGAGAATAAAAATCGGCGATCTCAAGTAGTGGGTGAGAGAGGGATCTAGAAATGACTTTGGGTTTGAAACGAATATTTTTGTGTTCGTGGATAGCTCACACGGTAGAGCCACGCTCTCACCTGCCAGGCGGAGTTGTCGTACCAATAAGGTCGCAGGTTCAAAACCCCACCACCGCCGCGAAAAAATTTTTTATTCTCTATTGTCTTCTGGCACTTTTCTACTCACTTCATATCTTGTTGTTACCAACATAAGTGCCTGCTCCACTCACTTTTCTGAATTAAAAATTCACCCCATACACCGGAGCATACTCAATGTCTCAATCGTTTCTATGTTATATGTTTGTGATGAGAATATTGGCTATTAAGCTTAACTGCTGGTCAAAATTACTTTGCGATGGTGGTGAACGAATCGGCGATCTCAAGTAGTGGGTGAGAGAGGGATCTAGAAATGACTTTGGGTTTGAAACGAATATTTTTGTTTCGTGGATAGCTCACACGGTAGAGCCACGCTCTCACCTGCCAGGCGGAGTTGTCGTACCAATAAGGTCGCAGGTTCAAAACCCCACCACCGCCGCGAAAAAATTTTTTATTCTCTATTGTCTTCTGGCACTTTTCTACTCACTTCATATCTTGTTGTTACCAACATAAGTGCCTGCTCCACTCACTTTTCTGAATTAAAAATTCACCCCATACACCGGAGCATACTCAATGTCTCAATCGTTTCTATGTTATATGTTTGTGATGAGAATATTGGCTATTAAGCTTAACTGCTGGTCAAAATTACTTTGCGATGGTGGTGAACGAATCGGCGATCTCAAGTAGTGGGTGAGAGAGGGATCTAGAAATGACTTTGGGTTTGAAACGAATATTTTTGTGTTCGTGGATAGCTCACACGGTAGAGCCACGCTCTCACCTGCCAGGCGGAGTTGTCGTACCAATAAGGTCGCAGGTTCAAAACCCCACCACCGCCGCGAAAAAAATTTTTATTCTCTATTGTCTTCTGGCACTTTTCTACTCACTTCATATCTTGTTGTAACCTTATCATTACTACTACTACAACCACCAGCACCAAATCATCATCATCACTACAACTACAACCATCATCACCACAATCACTACAACCATCACCACCACATCATCATCACCACAACCACTACAACCACCCATTTGAGGTTTCGGAGATTTGGGGTGGTATTGGACTTTGTTTACCTATCTTACAGTTCTAAATAGATAAGATTTTCTGTAATGAACTTCTCCCAAACGGTGTCTGAATTTCATGTGAGCACAAGTTTAAGTTGGCGTCTCTGTAAATTGTAACTTGTTTGCAGGCTTTTTTAAGTGGTCCAAAATTTCTGCAGGCATTTCTTAGAAATGACGTAAGATTGTTTCAAATTGTGGTAGTTCTAGATTGCTTATTAGTGAAGTTATAGAAGAGGGAAACTTAATTCTGAAACACACCTCATATGTTAAAAAGTTTAATTTTTTTTTTCTGTTGGAAAATGTTATTTAAATAGGGAAAGTTATTTTGGTTGGACTTATCTTTTGTCGAATAATGTGTTAAAATTGATTTTACTATTTTCCCCTGTTGATTTTCCTCATTGCAATCATTGCCTTTTATTATTTCTGTTTAGCTCACCTTATTTGTGACATATCACCTCAAAACAGTATCAAAGGCTAACAACTGAATTTATAATATAAAAAATATGGGACTTTGCTTAGGTTTTTATGTTTTATTGAGGAGAATGAATATAATTTCTTGAACTGACAAGAACTAAAATTTTGCTTTTCTTGGCATTTTGACAATAACATCTTTTTTTGGCATCTAGTTTATCCCCAATATAATACTCCTTTGAAGTGATGGGTCACATTTGACATTTAATCTTTCAGATGTGTGGACACAAATGGAAACTTTGAATTTGTCCCGCAACAAACTCACCAATTTACCCGTAAGTCAAATTTGAGGTCATCATTGATAAAGTTTATCATTAATCACTACCAAGTTTTATCCACCTTACTATTTATGCTTGGATGAGATCACTTTGATACCTAACCAGTGATCAAAGTGACAGTTGTCAAGAATCTGTTTGGAAATACTTAATGGGCTTTTTTTTTTTAATTTAAGATGTGAAAATTACTATAATAATTATTTTTTGTTTTGGCTAATTCGTATTATTGTGTTTATATTCAGACTATGATATAAGGTCAATATTTTGCAAATAATGGCTTATGTTATTTTTAGCATTAATGTTTGTATGATAAATACTTTGTTATATTTTCGTATTTCCGTATATTTAGATTTTGCTGAATAAAATTTTAAAATTTATATCTGACTTTTATTTGATTTGTTCATATTCAGAAATTATGCAATAGATATTGAATTTGTATATACCTGTATTTCAGTATAAAAATGCCAACTTTCTCTGATTTTGTTTTTTCCAGACTTTGATTATTTGTTGCCAAGTTTTTCCAATGATTATATAGCATTTAAGAATAAATCCATTTCTAAATTGTTTTTCTTTGCTACTTTCAACAAAACAATCTATTTGGGATGTGCAGATTTTGATTCAGGGAAAAAAATTTCAATGAAAAATAAATACTGTCATATTTTGTGTATTTTTGTGGGTTATTTATTTTTTTTTTTTTAAAGTGAAAATTACAGATTTGCTTTTTGTGATGCATTTGAGGTTTTGAATTTAGTATCTTATTCTTGTGATTTCTTATTGATATGTTACACTGATTTATGATTCTATCTCAATATTGATTCTGTTATCATATTTTAGATCTCCCTCCATAAGATGCAGTGTTTGAAAAAGCTATATGTCAACAACAACCAACTTGATTTTGAGGGGATTCCCCCCAACATTGGCAAACTGCATGATCTGGAGGTATTCAGTGCTTCCAAGAACTGCCTGGAGATGATTCCTGAGGGGCTAGGGAGATGTGGCAAACTGAAGAAGCTTATTCTCAATAACAACAAACTCATTACTCTTCCAGATATTCTACATCTCTTGCCAGAATTGACAGTAAGTTGTGGGCAGCATTCGGTAAAATTCCCTTCAGCCATGGGAACATTGGTCATTTGTCATTTCCATGTGGCTTCTGTCCGTATCTTTTTCTTAGAGGAAGACAATGGAATTATCTTTTGTGAAAGATGATATTTTTTTCATTGTCTCAATTTAAATCTGGCCCATTTCTGTGCTAGTGTTAAAAGGAACTTTTTGGTAATCTCAAACTAAGCACATTAATGGATTGCTGTAATATTGGGTCTACTTCTCTTTATGTTTAAATAGCCCTCTTTGCTTTCCTTTTTCACGAGTGCTTGTAAGAGCAGATTTAGTTGTCTACTAACTTTTCCTTCATCTACCTTGTGACTGGCAATAAAATTACTACTTATATACTGTGAGCACTTCAATTCCTCTAAATTACAAGCAAACATGCAAGTTGAAATCATCTTTTTAGAATTTATAGGTGGTCAAATTCAAGCTATTTGTAATCTTTAATCTGTGTGACTGTTTCAAAGCACTTTAAGCTATTCACCAAGGTAAAGCTAGAGATTATAACTTGATCTTAATGTAGGATGAATGAGTATACAATATAGAAATGAAAAATCTATTCATGGTCTGAACCTCTTATTTTTGTCAATCAGACTCTTGATGTTCGAGACAATCCTGACTTGGTGATGCCACCCAAACCCCAAGAAGCTAAGACTGCCCTCCAGTACTACAATATTGACTTTTCACTCAACACACAACTACAGCTGGCTGGAGCACAACCCATTCCCTCCACCGGAAACACTCCTTGTATGTGTCTTCTTTTTTTCCTCTTCCTCCCTCTTTCCTCATCGTCCTACTTCTCCTTCTCTACAACTCACTGTTTCTTTCCACACTATGTTATATATGAGACACGTGATTCATTTCTAACAAGCTGTGAAAAGACCTTTACTTCCTTCTGTATGCATTTGATGTATTGTATTTCTGTTTTTTATTGTTTTTGTCATTGTCTGAATCAAGTATTTAGAGCCAGTATCATTCAAGGATACTTAATACTTATTTTGTTTTTCTTCTTGGCATTTTACCGATGACAAATGGAGCACTCTTTTGTATACACTCACTAATCATAAGACTTGATCATGGTACATTCCTTACCCATCAAAAATAGATATTGCTTCTTTGAGTATTTTTAATTGTGAGGTAAATTTCTGTTTCATATTAGTTCTATATAAAAGGACATATTCAGATAGAATAGACAAGAAATAAATTTCATATTTTTCTTAATTTGTTTGTCAATAAGTTATGTGAATTTCTATAAACTTCCCTCTTATAATAACAAATAAATAAAGATTAATCATGATAGTTACATAGCAATAACTATCCCGCACAAATCTTTGGGCCTCTTTTTCGCTCACGAAGTGCCCAAATTTGCGACAAAATATGGGACGAAGCCGTTCCGTACATGCTATTTTAAAAAATTAATTACAAAGCTTTATCGATGAATATGACTGAAAGTTGGCACACAGTTAGAAAAGAGGTCATTTTAGATTATGTCAAGCGACAAAACTTGTACGATTACCAGAAGACCGTTAAAAATAGATTTTTACTCTTTGGAGTACAATATTTCTAAAACTACAAAGAGGAGAGATTTTGTCGCTCATAAGGTTATATATGCACATTTCTTCTATTTGTATTTCAAATTTCATTGGATTATGATAAGTACTTTTCCTGTATTCTCACAAAACATCAACCCAATTTGCATTTCAATGAGTGAAAATATGGAGACGGCCATTTTGCTCCACCATCGCGCGACACGAAAATGACCTGAGCGAGGCAATGCTGCCAGGTGGCCAGACTTTAACCTAACCAAATTCGACTTCAAAAGTGGCTAAATAGAAAATCATATGGCTTTCACTATTAAGACTGGCCCACTTAAAATGAACTAAATTTTAACAAACAGAAAATTGAATAGACTAGGATAAATGTCAATGAGACAAAAATAGATGAATAAAATTTAATAAAAGAAGCAAAATTATATATTTGGCCACACACGTGGCCATCTGGCACCTTGTTCGCGATGACTGACGACACAAATCCTCGCGCGCTTTTTAAAAATTAAAGCATTGTTTCATTATGTCATAAGGATAGTAGATTAACTCTCTCTCTCTCTCTCTCTCTCTCTCTCTCTCTCTCTCTCTCTCTCTCTCTCTCCTCTCTCTCTCTCTCAAATAAATACTAGAAATAAGATAAGCCATGGTCTCACAGGACTGATTGATAATAATTTAGCAGGCATTTTTCGTTTGATTTGTATGTGTTGTAGACACAAAATTACACTTCGGAAAAGTTCCAAATGATCAATATTATGTATATTTTAAAACAAAATTATAGTTGACCCTAGCCATACAGCTCTAAAACTATACAAGTTAGAACTTTTCTGATGTTTTCATCATATTTTCTGATAATTTTACCATAAAATTGCCAAGTTTTAATATCTTGTTCCACGTATTAAGCGAGATACAGCCACAAACCAGAATAAAACGCAGAAAAAGTGTCCCATATTTTCCGTATTTTTTTTCTATTTGTGAGTCATCCAAATAAATGACACATTTGAAACTGCATAACTTTGTTATATATTAATGGATTTCCAAAATTCAAAAAGATTTTTACTCAGTGGAGATAGGGCTTTGATTTAAGAGGAGTATTTCCTACAAAAATAGAAAACAAAAATTTTCATAGTCATTGCTAAGTTACAGGTGGAGAAAGTGTGGTGAAGTAGTCAAGTCTTTGCTTCATACCTAAAAGGTACTGAGTTGGATCCTCCACCATGCTGTGTGGCCTTGAGCAAGTCACCTTGCCCTAGCGCATTGCACTGTGGCTGACGTCTGGGTCATTCCAGTCTTCGCATGGAATAGATGCTAAAGGCAAATTTCCCCTCAGGGAATAATAAAGGGAATTTTATTATATTTATTTTATCTTTTTGCAGCTCCAAAAAGCGACCCAGTGGCAAGAAAGTTGAGGCTTAGGAGGAGAAGGGATGGACAAGAAAGTGAAAAAGTTTTAAAGGTGAGTTTTGCTTCTGTCTTTATCTATATTGTATTTACTGGGTTTTAAAAAATTACCTTTTATAGTTCAAAATCAAAGTTCTGAAAAGGAAAGCCTTTATTTTTATTAGCTGTTTCTTTAACAATCTGTACTGTTCCTTTTACAAAGTAATTAAATGAGATCAAATTTTGTTATGACATATTCTCAGCAGTCTAATAACTAAACCATGTTACCTAATACTTTGAATATTTTACAGGAAAAAAAAGAATACATTCCTTTTGATCACAATGACTTTTTCTCAATGTGAAAATAATACATGAATTATCATTTTTCGTTAACTTCTTTTTTTTTCTTAAACTAACCCTAACTCCCATGTAATTTTTCATTTTGGAAATGTTGCCTGTTGCATTTTTTCTTCTTTAATGAGCTTCTGTGACAGTCTTTTTATCGTATTTATGATTTTTTTTTTTTTTTACAGGGAATGAGAGATGTTGCTAAAGACAAGGCTGAAGGGAAATCTACATCTAAAGAGGAAGAACAAAAAGAACCATTAAAGTCAGTCAAAAATGATTATTTCATTTTAGCAGATATCTATAGATGAAAAACTTTGTTGCAAATTAAAATAAAAAAACATACTTTAGCTTGATTCTTGGGTCAATGTAACTTTCTATCTCATAAAAATAAATCAGATATAGAATACATTAAACACTCCTGATCCCAATTGTGGTAGTGTGATGGGGGGAGGAGGAGGGATAAAAAACCTAGTCCTTTTGAAATTAGGATAAATTGAAAGTTCCGTGTGCATGTTAAGTCTTATTCTTTCAAGTTTTATTAAATTAAAATGTAACTTATATCTTAATTATGTGAAACTTACTTAAGGGGAAATTTCACTTGTCCACAGAAATCAGCTTCCGTTTTTGATTCATGGACATCAAGAATTGTGAGATTTACTTTCTCGTTTTTAATATCACACTGTATACATTTTAATTGTCACACAGTATTAACCAATGATTTCCTTCATCCAAACATATTTTTAGAATATTTATAACTATTGCATTTCTTCACATTAAAAAAAACCAAACTACCAGACCAAAGAGATGGGATGAAAACCTACAGCGGCCATCATTGGATTACAGTGAAATTTTTGATGAGGATGTTGGGCAGATACCAGGTGTGTATCTGCCATTTTCATACATAATCTGGATTTTTTTTTAGCCTTGAGTGATTTTCTGTTGTATTAAGCAACGTAATCAGTCTCGAAATTCTTTGGAGGTCCTTTTGGTTTTGTGGGCCTTCATATTATTGATATTAGTTCTCCTTTATTGATATCCAGATGGTGGTGATGTTCACATGTTTGATTGAAGATGTCTGCTATATGTTCATCTAATAATGATGCCCCATAGTTTAGTAGTTTAGCACACACGCTATCTCCCCCCCAGGGCTCTGTTGTTATTTAGACTTTTGAAAGCATACCTTACTTTTCTTGAGGTGATAGGCTTAAGTAATGCTCTGGAGTCTTCTTCAAATTAACTAATTTGTGATGTTTTTTGTCTTCGAATTTTGATTTCAAAAATTTAAATAGAACATTTGTCTTCTATCTCTGGGTTTTCAAATGGTCTTTGATTTTAAAGTTGTATTGTTTTATATATTGCTTGATCGTTATTGCATTTGTTAATATTATCAACTTAAAAAAATAATAATAATGATAAAAATAACTATGATTGATTGATACAGTATCTGTAACTATAGTTGCATTTGTTTTATTTTGTTTATTGGGGTTATTTTAATTTTTAAAATTTTAGATACTATGTACTCTGGATAATCGCAACTCTGTTAGTCACAAATTTCGGTTAATCGCAGCATATCCCAAGCAATGGAATTAATTCTATATAAAAGTCACTGGTTAATTGCAACAAACTTCGGTTAATCACAACAAATTTTCGACCTCAAAAAGTGGCAAATTCAAGAAATCAATCAAACAAAATCTCATGATTAAATTTTATCATGGGTGATATCATGATAGGTTGAATAATCGAGAGTGGGTTGGGGTTTAATGTTACAGTAGTGTCCCACCATCCTATTAGAGATAAAAGGGGTCGTGTTTGTGAGGTCATGTGTGACCATTAAATAGGAGGCAAGGGGGATGGGCAGGGTCTTAGACAACACTAGACAATGACAGCGATATCCTTCGTTTTGGGATTGACAACTGTGTATTGTGATCAATGGTTTGGTTAAAGCTTATTGTCTCTCATCACGGCCACTCTCTTGGACTCTTACAAATTATAAGAACAAAATAGTGAAAGTTAATCCAATCTGAATAAGATGTCGGTTTGCATCAAACCTGCTCAAACATCAAACATCAAAATCAATACAAGGCTGCCATATGGTTTTTGTTTCAATCAAATTGCTCAGTCGTTGGTGGACTAAGAACATTGTTTACAGTAACTGGTTTGAGTTACCATATATTTGTAAAATGTTGCAACAATTGACAGGAAACTAAACTTCGCTTAATTGCAACTTCAGTTAATCACAACATTTTTGCTGCTCCCAAGGTATTGCGATTATCCGGAGTGGACTGTATATTGATCTCTATGAGGTTGGCTTACATAAGATCAGCACATCTGTGAGTCAAATCAAGGTAACTTGTTCTAAACGACATAGTGCAGCAGGTGGGACTCCTAACCCGGTACCTTTTGGTGATATGAGGAAGACTACACTGTTGAACCATGCTGCTCAAATTACTGGTTCTTTTAATGTATATTTTTTAATGGTTATTTCACTTGTCTTTTTTCTTAAAATAGGTCTGAGTTCATGGGAAATTGAGAATTTCTTGCCAAATCAAGTAGAAGATGGTAAGTCAGTTGGATTTACCTTTATGATTCAAGCACAAACTTTTGTCGAGGTAGACAAATAGCTAAGTTTTTGTTGTTCAACATTTTAAAATGTTTTCATTGGTTTTGAAATAAGCAGTTCATTTTAGGGCTATATTTCTTCCATGCCAAGACAAAATCTCATATAATGGAAAAACCCAAATTTACAGAAGTGCCCCCCCCCCCCCCCTCCCCCAAAAGAAAACCCCCCCCAAAAACATTATGTCTAACTGAAGATAGACAAACAAGGTGTTTTTAAGCTTTCTTTAATTTAATATATGGAGGAGACTTAAATGAACTCGTGTTATTTATTTGTTTGATCCAATTTACAGTTATAATCCTGGTTTCTGAAAATTAAATGTACATTATCAATTGCTATCTACCCTTTGGTTAGGACACCAGTCCATTGAAAGTACTTTCCATTAGGTTTAACAGACTTGGGTACCCAACTGTTTGAAAAAAAGGGGGAGGGGGAGGGGCAAAGCACCAAACAGCTCCACCACCAAGACATTAGGTAAACAAATTTCCATTTTTTTAAAATGAATAAAGTATATATTATTATATTATTATTGATTGTTTTTGGATTTTTTTTAAACAGGGAAAGATTAAATGTTAAATGATAAAATAATGTATTCTTGATTTCATCACTATGCATTTTTTATCAATAACATGCCTTCCTACTATTACGCTTTTGGTGTAATCATTGGGAGAACCCCCCCCCCCCCCCTTCCCACACACATACACACACACACAAACGACTCTAATTACACTGCTACACAAAATTTCTGGAAAAAAAACGTTTTTCTAATTGAGGATTTATCAATTTTCTCATGTGATCAAATGACCAACGAACTAGTACTTTTTTTTTCAATTAAGTCTCTAAAGCGCCTGAAGGCTTGCTACAGCAAATCTTTGCATCCAGTGGGCCTCATGCAGTTACTTTGTTAATAGATTTTTAAAATATTTTCATTTATATGTTAGTGTTGAAAGACTTTTCTGAACAAGGAATTTCTTTTGGCTTATTAATTGTGATGAATGGATTACAATTACAAAGCTACTAAGACTAGATATCACATGATATAAAAAGATGCAGCCTTAGTGGTATAGCAAGTGTCACCACATTTTTTGATTTTTCAAGTAAGGAGTTATGTGATAGTTGACATCTTATTGTTTCTTTGTTGTCTACAGCACAAGTAAAAAATAAATGTTTCCCCCCATTTCAGGTCTTCTTGGGAAGTTTTACGAAGCAGACTGTTACATAATCTTGAAAACTTTTATTGATGATTCCAACAGCCTCAACTGGAAGATTTGGTATTGGATTGGGGAAAAGGCAACTGTGAGTTACTATCTTGTTTGCTCGTGGATATAAACGCATCTGTCTCTGGATTTTATCCATTTACACTACCTTCAATGAAACACTTTCAAATCAAGCATAAGATGCCTTCTGCATTATTCCTAAATTTCATCAAGAATCTATGCTTTACTTTTTTAAAAACCCGATGCCATGCCGTCTGTGCCAATGACTTAAAGATCCCTTTATGTTGACTATACTGATAAAAACAAAATTTTCCTTTGGTTTTCCCAAAAACTTACTATTGGAATATTTTTGGGGTGAATGGTTACGAAAATGACCTTTTTTGCACAGCCTCTTATATCTTTATGGCACTGGAATCTGTGCCCAAATCTACTATGTGTAATTCCTCATACAAAAACTGTGAAAGTTTCCTTTTCCATCTTTATTTTTCTCACAGAGCTTTTGTTCGTGCAGATAATCTCTAGGTCTATAATTTGTTCCATCATCTACCTAGCACTGATTTAACCTACCAGCATTCTATAGTTTAAACAAAACATCATCAACAATTCTTAACAAATAAGCATGGTATGCACATTTATGTCCACATCGCCACCCATTCATTTTCTAGTTCCATTCAAAGAGCACAATCTGTAGAGTGTCTAATATTCAAACATAACAGATTTGACTTCACTAAATGATTTTAAATATTTTCAGATCTCCCTCCTCCCCTTCCAAATCCAAATGGGATTGAGTAACAAGCTATTGTTATTGCTGAACTTCTATTTCTATGGGCTAAAGCCAGAAAAAAATTCCCTTTTATACATAAATAAATTTTGAAGCATGATTGGAAAAATGGTTTAAAATACGCTTCATCTCTGTAGATAGCCTAAATACATCCCTTTAAATTGCATTGAAGATATTAAACTGAAACTCAAAATCATTTTTTAGACTAAAACATATCTAGTAATTATTTTAAAGGATAGTTGTCATCTATCTGTTGTCAAATATTGATCATCTTTAAAAAGATAAGAATAATACAGTTACAGTTAGTACGTTATAGCGTCATCCAATTTAATACACTTTTTAAACATATTGTAACTTTTAAATATATTTTGTAATCCAGACTGATGAAGTAAGTGATAAGTGAAATTTCATCCTTTTTATGTTTAGCTTGACAAAAAGGCGTGTTCTGCGATTCATGCTGTCAATCTACGTAACCTTCTTGGTGCTGATTGCCGGACAATTCGTCAAGAAATGAATGATGAAGATGAAGATTTTCTTGAGCTGTTTGAATCTGGTGTGTCATATATAGCTGGTGGTAGGACTGCCAGTGGATTTTATACAGTGGAGGAAATGGTAATTTCACCTGTTGTTTTATTAAAAGGGTTTGTTTTTTTTATTCCTAGATTTTTATCTGTGTAATTTAAATGTCTTCACACTTCTTTAATTTTGAGTATACTGATTGGTTGATTTATGAAATGAGAGAGAGCAATATTAACAGTTTGCTACTTGACTGCGTGGTTATCCATTTGATCTGGTGTTATTTCGTATTGATCCATAAAAGCCTAATTTTTTGCATGAAGCTGTTATTTTGCCATGTTTTTTTTCATGTGGTAACCAGTCTAATTTGTTTCATTTAGGCATCAACATCTA
>NC_088364.1:25292236-25354736 GCF_034508935.2 Berghia stephanieae | reverse complement strand
ACAGAAACATTCAGTTATCAGGTATCAAAAGTCTGTTTTGCTAATATGGTATCACTTCAGTATTGCTTATTTTGTTTTCTTTTTTCTTTTTTTTTAAGATTCAATGTTATTTATTGTTTATGATTAAAGTTGTAGACATTTTAAAGAGTATTGCTGATTTGTAAAACACTGCGTCACAAGCATTTTACAAAAGACAAGTTTTACTTTTGCATGGTATTCTGAAGTCTTCTGCAATATAAATAATGGCTTTTCATTTCTTTAATGTAATTTCAGTTCATATTCCAAAGAACCGATTGACCGTGTCTCTCCTAGACACAAAGTGTGTTTACGTTTTAGACTGTATAACAGATGTTTTTGTATGGTAAGATGCAACCTTACACAATATTTTATAGTAGGTTTCCTCCATCTAATTTTGTTTTTTGTTTTTTTGTTTCATTTTGTTTTCTTTTGTTTTGACACGTGGATGTAGGAAGGCTAGAATATCTAAGTCAGCCGTTCAAGGGTTGACAAACATTATTTGCTGCTCTGACTAAAGCTGTCAGAAGGGCTGGAACTCACTATTGGAAATAAGCAGGAGGTGTTAAAACTAAACTTGAGCTTTTATACAAAGCAATATCCACTAAACATGCTCAATGCACTTTACAAGGAGTCCCTAGCCAACAGCAACTCTTAACACGGAGGATGAGACATTATGCCTGTCAGGCAATTTTACAATTTTTATTTCCAACAGAGACAACACTTAAAGGCCAGGTTTTACACCTCAGTACAGTGAGGGAATGTGAGTAAAGAGCCTTTTCCAAAGACTCAACTGTCCACTGCTCAGAGCGGGACTCAAACCCTGGATCTTCTGGTCCAAAGGCAAATGTCATACCACAAGACCTCATAATCATATTGATTTTCTCTCTTTCTTTTCTCTCTGACTTGGATGTAATAATTGCCTTAAACAAGATTTTAAAAAAATAAATTTGATCCACATTTTACTAAGAAAATAGAGATAATGTTAGATTCTTGAAATCTTGACATGAAATTTTGAACAAGTTCCCAGTGCCACTGCTTGCGTTGGGAATAAGTTTGAAATTTCAAATGCAGGAGTTCAAGTATCTTATGATTATACCTCTCCAATGACTCCACCTTACTGTTTCTTATCAAAACGTATTCTTTTTTACAAAGCTTATTTCTTGAATTTAACAATTTGACATTAAGAATTATTATCAATTATTATTTATGCTATAGTAAAATCTGGTTTTCCTCTAAACCAAAAGGGTATAATAATATCGTTTAGTGTAACTAAAAAAGCCCGCAATTTCGGGGGGAAAGAACTATTTTCATTCGATATTGCCTGAATCATTTTCTTGATTATCTTGATTACGATTAGATGCACACTTTAATCGATGTGCTTGTCGCTGCCATGCTTTATTCGACATGATTTTAGTTTATCAGTCAGTAGATATCAATATCAATAAGTCACAAGTCTTTACCACGCTTGACTTGGGAGGCCTTCCGTAAGCTCCTACAAAGGGAAACAACTTAAATAATATTCCCTCAACTAACCCCAAGAAAAAGTAAAACCTAGAGTACCTTTAACTAACCCTAATAGAAAAAAAACAACCCTCGGACTGCTTTGCACTACCTTTCAATACTTCACAAATTACAATGGCGGCCGAGAATCAAAACAATGATCAAATTAGGAATTTTTAAACTTTCACAAATCTCTCAAGGTTTGTTCTAGAGTTTTAAAAATGCTTCTATATGATGACAAATTGAATAAATAAACGCCTGACAAAAGATCAGCGGTGAAAATACAAATTGAATGAATACTGGGGATGTAGGAGCTTTCGGAATGTCTCCCCTTTACTTATGTGAGGTCAAATGAAAATCTGAAGCAGACGCGAAAAATATCAAGTCCCCGAATCTGTCTACTTTTGGTTTGTTCGGGCTAGAAGCTAGACAGAACCAATTGACAGTTTGCCGAAACGTTTAACTAAATATTTCCCAGAGCAATAATTATCACATCGATGGCATAAAAACGACAGTAATATCAGCAGTAATATTAGTTGATGTTGTTAATCGGTGAAACTTGTTTAAAATTTCTGTAAATCCGAATACCATCATGTGATCATGTGAATTATATCACTATGAATGCCACGATTTGCTGAAAAATGCCAATCTGACAGTTCCTAGCAAACACACCCCCCTTTGCTCAGGAATTTCTCTACTTGATGGACACCCCCACCCCCTTTTTTTTTTCTTCCATGCAACCACATTCCAAAACACACACACACACATAAACATACACGCAATGAGAACACACTACTACATAACAACACTGATCACCGCTAAATCAACACAACGGAAGTAAGGACTCTACTGGACAGATAGAGTTGAGGGTGTGGCCATGAGAGTGTTTGTGTCTTCAGTAAATTTTTTATGATATCTGTTTGACTTAACGAACTTTCAAACTGACTTTAAATTATAAAAGGAAATCAAGTTATCTGTTTATCTATCTGTAAAAAATACATTTCTATTTTTCAAGTCTTTCAGTAGAGTTTTGCGCCATATCAATTTTTTTATTGACTCAAATAAGCGCAATGTTCTCCACAAGGCTATATTTTTTTAAGAAAGGATGTTTCAATTCTTCATTTTTGATTATCATCTTCTTCACGTTCGCTCATTTTTTATTATTAATTTTAACTTATTTATTTAGGATTGGCAAGAAATCAACTCGTCTTGTGCGAGCAGCTGCCCTCAAGTTGTCACAGGAATTACACAACATGATTGAGAGGCCTGATTACGTCTCCATCTGTCGTTGTCTTGAAGGGTAAGTAACGCAATGCAAATCATTTGTTTTAAAATTTGTGAAAGTTATCAAATCGATAATTTATGAAGATCCACTCTAGACAGCTATTATTAAGAAGTTAAGAGATGATATTATGATTACATTAAATCAACAGAAAAAAAAACCTTATTATTTAACACTGTCTTTCAGATACTATGATGGAATTCAGTCAAAATCCATTATTGTTATGTTCTATGTTTGTTTTTATTGTCATGCACATTTATTAATGTTTTATATCTGAGGAAATTCAAAGGATATTGGATTTGAAAAAAGGACTACTACCTAGTTAATCCCCTAGTTGGCTCAACCACTTTTACCTTAACTAGATATTGTCCTCTTTTACCAAAGGAGAATTCAATGTGAATGAAGTTAGGTTATAAGAATTGCTGCACAAAGACTTTGCTATGGAAAATTATTTAAAATTACAAAGAAGTGCTAAATTTTAAAAATAGATTTGAAATCCTTACATATAACTGATAACTGGGAGATATGATGAAATCGATGTATTTAGAAGGATTCAGCTGACTACATACATGATATAAGACCTCTGTCTCTTCACTCTGATAATGATAATTTTACTGATTTTTGTTTTTTTTCTTTCTTTATTTATTAATTTATTCACTCGTTTATTTATTTGTTTTGGAATTTTGTTTTTGTTGCAGCACGGAACCTCAAATCTTTAAAACCAAATTCTCAGGTTGGGATGATGTCCTACCAGTTGATTATACAAGATCAGCAGAATCTATAACAAGAAGGGGTGCTGACATGAAAGTAAGTCATTATCTTTGATTGGAACATTTTCTGGGACTGATTGATTTTGATAGTGTTAAAAAAATGAATGAGTAAAATTTAGTTACAACTTCTTTTCATAAAGCATTTATGCATGTCTTTTCTCTGTTTTTTTTTTTTTTAATGGATCAATGTATTATTGAACTTTTAACATTTGATATATCGAGGGTTAAAAAAATATATAAATATAATTCTTTTCTTTTTTTCTTTTTCAATCAAAACAACAAATGACCATAGGTGATCATGGAAAAAGATAAGATGCAGACTGATCTCTCTGCTCTCTTCATGCCCAGACAACCAAGCATGACAGAAGAGGAAGCGGTAAAGGAAATTTTGGAATAACGTTTTTAAAAGTTTTTATTGGACATCCCTTTCAAAACACTGCGTGATATTTTGCTGAGAGATGATTGGATTGATTGTTTGACTTTTTTTATTTTTTAAATTTTAATTTTGAGATTTTTAATTTTTTTATTATTTTTTTATGATTGTAAATCTTGTATAGTTCTTTCAAATGGTCATAGACTAGACAAACAGTTACTTTTTGATCTACTTACATTCTTTTTTTAAGTTGTCTTTTCCATCTTACTTTTTCTCTGGTACTATAGGCTACAGCTAAAATCTTTTGTCTATACCATCATCTCTCATTTAAATTGGGTGCAATCAAGATTTTTTTCTGACACTCCCCTCCCTACTCTTCCACCAAACAATGATTTGATAGCTAAGTCATTAAGATCTGGTAAAAATACTCTGTGATAGACCAGCACCCTGTCCAAAGGGTAGCAAACAATTGCTACTGCCCACTCAGTGTGGGAAAAGTGGGATTCATTCTGCATTTCTGGATCTTATAGCTTTGAAGGACATCTTTTTATTCTTTTTATTCACGCTTAATAGACCTAAAAGAACACAAGCAATGTAAAACCCATAAAAAGCAAACAATAAAAATGGTTATTCAAAGAGCAGCTCTTTCATTTTAAAGTTTGTGATAGGACTGGAGTTGAGATTTTTAAATTCCAAAGTCACTTTAAAAAGTCATAATTTCACTGAATTAACAATGTGATTATTATGTGGATTGTAACACGCCTGACCGGCGAGTCTTGTTTTTGTTGGCTCTTTCATTTACGTGTTTTGAGTGATTTTTATCTGACATTTCGCCTGGATTTTAATACCATCTGATTTGTGATAGTCTTGTGGTTTTATTGATATACATTTTAACGATTTCTAACAGAGGATTTTTCTAAAATTTTAAAATTTAAGTATGGATTTTCCAAAGTCGAACATAGTTTTAAACTGCTATTTGTTTACAGCCATATTGGAAACTTTATTCACTGTGCTATATTTTACAACTTTTAACAACTACCGTGTACATCGATCTATTTATAATACTAATTTTGTGAACAGACTCAGAGGGGGTAGACGAAAACAACGCCCTATAACCACCGTCATTGGTCATCGGCCAACCCCACGCCCACTCCCCCTACGACCTCGATCCTCGCTTCAATTTATCAACACTCGTCCCCCATCCAATCTAATCACTTCAATGAGTAATCCTCACCGTTCCTTGTCAAATGTCAACACTGTCCGTGACAGTCAGTATGAAATTAACGACCACCATGACAACAACTCGCAGCAACAGCACCGTCTTGAGCAACAAACAACAAAACAACAACAACAAAAAAACAAACACACCTGCACGTAGTGATCATACCAGTTTAAAAATTGGATTACTAAATGTTAGATCGTGTCGTAATAAAACTCAAGACATAATCGACATTATTGAAGATCATAAAATTAATATTTTTGTCATCTTGGAAACATGGCTTAATCATTCATATGATGATCCAATTATGAAAGCAATTACACCCGAAGGCTTTTGTATTAAATCATTTCCACGCATTGGGAGGAAAGGAGGTGGTATTGCAATTATTTACAACTTGTCACTCTTTGACAAGATATCATTTCACCATGATAATTTTAGAAGTTTTGAATACGCTGGATTTGCCATTCATGAAAATAATTTTAAAAAGTCGTTTCACTGTGTCTACCGCCCACCACCAAGCCAACAAAACAAAATATCAACAATTGATTTTGTATCTGAGTTCGGAGAATTTATGTCTATGCAATCCATTAACAAAAAGCATAATATTTTTGTGGGTGATTTTAACATTGATTATTTCGGAAACAAAAATGAATCGAAAGTATTTCGGGAGATTATTGACACAAACAACTATATTCAACTTGTAAGCGGTCCTACAAACAACCATGGCCACACAATAGATCATGTCATTACAGACATTGAACATTCTCTCTCTTCACCTGTCTCAAATATTGATAAATTAATCTCTGACCATCATTTAATTGTGTTTTGCGTTTTATTTCCAATGAAGCACGAAGTAAAAATATGATAACATCTCGTAATTTGAAGAATATAAACATGAACATTTTTAAACAAGACCTTGACCATAACGTTAAAAATAAACATGATGCGAATGGTCTCCACGAGTCAATTGTTGGTACGGTGGACAAGCATGCTCCCTTAACAACTAGAGCAGTAAAAGTGAGACGTCAAGCACCCTGGTATAATACCGAAATAAAATTGAATGGATTAGCCAGGAGGCGGGCAGAAAGAAAATGGCTCAAGTCCAGAGATGCTGTCGATAAGAAGCGATACATCGCGGCTAGAAATGATGCAAAAGCCGTCAATTTCAGGGCCAAAAAGAAATTCTATGAAGAAAGCCTCAAAAACGTGGGACGTTCGAGACAATTCTTTTCCTTGACCAAGGAACTGCTGGGACAACAGACGCAACCAGCTCTCCCATCTTTAATCGATCGTGCAGATCTACCAACTTGCTTTGGTCAATATTTTAAAGAAAAAACGGATACCATCAGGAAGGAACTCTCGTCTGAATCGATCCCTACAACATTTGACAAGTTTCATGGTGATTCGTTAACACATTTTTCAAAGATTACTGAAGCTGACTTACGTGATTGCATTATGTCGTCTCCAACTAAAAGTTGTGATTTAGACCCCTTAAATACTGCCATTTTAAAAAAATGCATTGATGTAATTTTAACACCATTTACATGTATTGTTAATAATTCGTTGCAGTCAGGTGCTGTACCAGACATTTACAAAGTTGCTCATGTCAAACCCCTTTTGAAAAAACCTGATCTCGATAAAGAGAACTTAAAAAACTATCGCCCTGTCTCTAATCTTCCTTTTCTCTCTAAGATCTTAGAAAAGCTTGTTTTGAAACAATTACTGTCTCATCTTAAAAATAATTGTCTTGAAGAAAAATTTCAGTCTGCTTATAGGCAACATCATTCGACGGAAACCGCACTTGTTAGGGTTGTTAATGATCTCCTCTCTGTTATAGACAATGGTTCATGTTCTTTGCTGAATTTGCTTGACCTATCGTCTGCTTTTGATACTATTGATCACAATCTTCTTCTCAAACGTCTTGAAATTACTTATGGCGTGTCTGGTGCAGCGCTTGATTGGTTTAGGTCATATTTGTTTAATCGTAAACAGATTATTACGGTGGATGAATATAGATCGGAGGAAATCTTTCTTGATTGTGGGGTTCCCCAGGGTTCAGTACTTGGACCCGTTCTTTTTGTTTTGTACGTTGGCCCTCTGTCTAAAATCATCAGAAGTTTTGGTCTGTCTTACCATCAATACGCTGATGATACGCAATTGTACTGCGTTTCCAATATGAGAAATTTACAAGAAGTATCAGCCAATAGTAAAAATTGTATCCAAAGTGTTAAGAAATGGATGAATGAGAACAGACTGAAACTGAATGATGATAAGACGGAGGTGCTGTATGTGGGGAACAGGAAGTGGAAAAGTGAAACAGATTTGAAGTTGGGGGATGCCTCTATTCAAATTGTTGACAAAGTGAAAAACCTTGGCACATTCTTAGACTCTGGACTGTCGATGGAGCATCAGGTTAATAATTTGGTTAGATCTCTCTTTTTCCAACTAAAAAAGATTGCTTCCATTAGACGGTTCATATCTGAGGATGTGACCAAGCACCTGGTTGTGTCCCTCGTACTATCGAAATTGGATTATTGTAATGCTCTGTTGTTTGGCGTTTCGCAATACAATCTGAAACGTCTTCAGATTGTCCAAAACAGCGCTGCCAGACTAGTATTTATGAAGCGTAGGTGCGACTCTGCCGGACCTCTACTTCATGACCTGCATTGGCTGCCTGTTGAGAAAAGAATTAAATTCAAAGCTTGTGTTTTAGTGTATCGTTGTCTTGAAGGTACTGCCCCTTCCTACCTTTCAGAACTAATTGAAAGATATTCAAAACCCCGCCCCTTCCGTTCGGCCAGTGATTCCACACAACTAGTTGTCCCTCGAATTCGGAAAAATGCTGGAATGAGATCCTTTTCTCATTTCGGACCCTCTATTTGGAACGCCTTACCGCAGAGCATTCGTGAAAAAGAATCTTTGTCTATTTTTAAACGTTCGCTTAAAACATATTTGTTTCGATTTTAGTAGATGGTATGAGAAGCAAGATAGGTTTGGTTTGTGTTGTGTGTTGTGTTGTGTGTGTGTATGTGTGTGTGTGTGTGTGTGTGCTTGTGTGTGTGAATGAGTATGTTTCAGCCAAAGTAATTTGTAATTTAAGCGCTTAGAGTCTGGTGTCTCGGAGTTATAGCGCTATATAAGTTTTCAGCATTATTATTATTATTATTATTATTGTGAATATGTTTTCCCTCTAAGAGGTAAAAAATTGAGAAAAATAAATGTTATAAAATAAACTGGAATTAATTAAAGTAAACCAGAAAAAAAATGACCTGACTTAAGTTAGAGCAGTTCACATATATTATTCTATATTTTTTAACTCAAGAAAACGTCTTTTTTAAGTGACAGGCTCTCACATGAAGTTCAGCAGTGTTACCTCCACCCACAAGAGCAACAATGATTTACCTATACTGTTATGAGATGCATTCAATCTCACCTTTCCATAATTGCAACTTTTTTATTTTTTCAATCCTGATACACAATTCACCAGGGATGGACTCTTGCTCAATGTTTGTTTTTTGTTGTTTTTTTTTTTTTTGGTTGTTTTTATTGTTGTTATTGAAACAAGAAAGCTATGAATTAAATAGAAAGAAGTAAACAATTTCATGTGTTTGTTATCAAAATAAGTTTCATTTGTGATCAAACTATTTTACAGGAGCAATTATCTGCTGACTGGAATGAAGATCTCGATGGAATGGAGTCGTTTGTACTGGAGGGTAAAAAGTTCATTAGGTTACCAGAGGAAGAGCTTGGTAGGTGAAACTTCATAGTAACTTTAAAATTTATCAGATTTAAAGACATTAGTGAAATGAAATTCCTACAAAGAAAAAAAAATCGAGTATCTTTTAATTTGATATTGAATGCCCTGTTTCTGCATTTCTCTTTTACAGAAGAACGAATTTTGTAAAGCAGATTAATTTTATGTTTAGTTAGTGACAGGGACGGGATGCAATTGCTACAGAAAGATGATTTTTTAAAAAAATTACCCTTATTTATTACCTTATTCCAAATTTGTTTTCGTAGAAAATTCATCAGATGCCAGACAAGAAACAAAGTTTGTCTTTACCATTCCTGAGAGGGTGGAAAGAAGCATTCTACCAGCTGTCTTCTCTATCATTTTTCTTTTTCTTTTGTTTCTTCCATATTATTTCTATTCTTGTCCTTGGAATAAGAAGATTGGGTTTTGCCCAGGCCCTGGCTGGGAACAACATTGAAACATTGGTCATTATTCAAAACTCCAAGAAAGGCTAACCCTTTCATTCTGTACATTTTAAAAAGTTGTTCATCTATATGTATATTGCATATCTACTGTTTGCCCATACTAAATATCTTCACAATGCTACATCTATCTTCAGTACGCCATATGGACCTCACTTTAATTTCATATAAATTTTTGCCAGTTGGTCAAGATGCTAGCATGGACTTTGTTTCAACTTCAGTCCATTTCGATTTAATAATCTGTTCTACAGACAGCTCTTGTGTTTTTTTCTTCCAGTGAGCCTTAATTGGCACTGTCCCCCAACAAACAAGTGTTGTGTTTATCTTCAAGTTTGAAATTTGACATCCTCAATACTAACAATTAAATTCTTCTTTTCTTCTATGTCTATTACAACATCCAGCTGTCTTAGTACTGGGAACACTATAAATTTCCTGTCTACGGTTTCAATTTTTGAAAAATTGTATTTGAAATTACTTTTATTCACATTTTTCATTACTGCAGTTAGTTATAATTTGAAGTTTTGGTATTTGCTTAAAATGCATTTAAACTGTTTCAAAAGCAGCTTGTCTTTTCATTTTCAATGATTTATTATTATAAATTGTTTATTTTTATTTTTTATATATTTTAATGTAAGACTTTTTGATATTATGTATTTTATAGGAATATTCCACTCAGAGGATTGTTATGTGTTCCTCTGTCGCTATTGGATTCCAGTGGAACTGCCTGAAGGAGAGGAGGATGTAGATGAAGAGGATTTGCCAGAGGATGAGTTTAAATGTGTTGTTTATTTCTGGCAAGGACGGGATGCCTCCAATATGGGGTGGCTTACATTTACCTTTAGGTATTTTTAAGAATTATTGTTGTCATTGGGATTACTTTTGCTGTTGATATTGTTGGTTTTGTTGTTCTTGATATTGATTTGGTCTCAGAAAACCTAACTGAAATTCTGGCATTTTTTCCCCCCTATATTTACATGTGTTACCACCCTAATGGATACAATAAGTTTTAATCGTTAAATGTTGTAAAAATGAACACAAATTTTAATTCAGTTACCAGAAACAGAGACCAAGATGTCAGTTTGATGTAAAGCTTTATACTAGAATAGTTTGATAATTGACCCATCCATCCTGTGTCAGTGAAATGTGAGTTCTTAAATGTGTCTACTCAGAGGATATTTGATATTTGTTTTGCTTATCCGTTTTTCATTTTTTCAACTCCATTTAGTTTGCAAAAGAAGTTCCAAGCTTTATTTGGTGATAAGCTTGAAGTCATCAGACAACACCAGCAGCAGGAAAATCTCAAGTTCCTTTCTCACTTCAAGCGTCAGTTTATAATTCGCACTGGAAAGAGGCTGACTGTAAAGGCCAGTGAAGAATCAGAACAAAAGAAACCTTCTACTGAGTTCTTTCATCTACGGGCCAATGGCAGCCCTATTGCCACACGCTGTGTTCAGGTAATCATGTCCTCAGATAATTATACCATTTTCATCGATTGGAAATTCTTTTTTTGTTTGTATGGTATTTTCTGTATCATTTAGAGCACGAAGTCAGGAGATTTGATTAATTCTAGAATAGAACAGGCAATAATTATCGCTTATTGCCCATACCGTGTTATATCTAAAATTAACTATACTAATTGCTGGACAGAGAAGGAACAAACTATTTATTTTATAGCGTGGAGTCAAGTTTGTTATATTTGCATGTTAATCAGGCTCTCGGAAAAATCATACCACCTATAAGACAAATTTTCTCTCTAAATAAAACTGTAATTTGTTTTACCATTCTTCCTCTGAGACACATTCAAAACCAATTAAATATTTTAAATTCTAGCTTGTTAAATTATTCTATTGATGTAGGTTTGTGTTTATATTCAATATTTTTACATTTTCTTTTCAGCTGGCGAAACCAGATGCCGCCTGTCTCAACTCCTATTTCTGGTAAATTGGATATAAAAAAGATTATCTGTTTAACTACAATATCTGATTAAGAGCCTATCTTTCATTTTAAAACTGTAATTATTTAGGGTGATATGTGTTCTTTCACATCTCACCTCACTTTTCATCCACCTGTTTTCTGGCTTTCCCCTGGGATTGACATCATCAGAAATAAATCAGGCATGTATACTCAGGCCTGTAAATCTTCTGACAATTGTCGGAATTCCGACAGTACGATTTTGCTCTATAAATTCTGACATTAAAAAAAAATTTAAAAAAAAAAAAAAAAAAAAAAAAAAAAAAAATATATATATATATATATATATATATATATATATATATATATATATATTATATTCGTAACGTCAAAAGACAGAACCAACTAAAAATAAAATAAAAGTGTTTTATTTTGTGCCTCGACGAGAGCCTATTTTTAAAAAAAACAACAAACATTGTACTTATCTCGTCAAAGACAAAACAAACCAGACAGCATTCCATCTTGTCAATAATTATCACCACCTCCACACTCCCCAGACTTGTACGTATTCACTGCCTACTGTCTGCCCACAGACTGTGTGTCTGCCCGCACAAAGCTAGCTTGTGTCGGTCAGTCGCGTTCGCGAGTCTTAGATCACACACAACGTAGTCAGTAATCAACTAACACACAAAGCGTGTTGGGGACCGGTCCGTTTCTTTCTATTTTGCTACCGACACACACACGTCGTTCCGTTCTTCTTTTTTCAGGTCCATTCATTATCTCTATCCGGTTGAAGTGAACCGGAAAAATATGGGAAAATACGAATGTGAAATAAATATTTTTCTTCGAATGAAAAGGTGAATGAATGCTTATATCAGAAGTTTTCGCTCCTTTGGCCTACGACTATATTCTCGCACGACCGTAGTTTTTCAGTTATTTATCAATTCAATTATTCTTCCTATTCAATATGCCTGAAGTATTTTTAGATCGCAGTTGCGACTTACTTACCTTAGAAAAAGGTGTTAAAAATAAATTTAAATGGTCATGGCTTGAAGAACAAGACACCAACGGCGATTTCTTCTCTTGCTATGTGAGGAAAATTGAGGCACCGGGAATGGCATTTTGTATTTATTGCCAACGTCATCTTATTTACAGATCGATAGGAAAGTCTTTTATCGCAAGGCATGCCGAATCATGTGTTGTTAATCCACTTTTTTGGTTTGGTTGGTCTATTTTCGCATCCTCGAAAAGTTCAGACAATTTTTTCACCAGCCATTTACAGGCTTGTATACTGTATAAACATCAAAACAATAAATGTAGTAGATTAAATATTGATTGCCACTTTATTTGATTTTATGAAAATTGATTGGGGCAAAGGTCATATCAAATCTTTAAGACTCTTTTTTGTTACGTAAATGATATTTATTTTGTTTGAATTTAAATGTGTCTAACATTTTTTCTTGTGAACTTGTATTAAATCTCTCATAATCACATGAATGGACAATCTAGCAAATTTGTTTGATTTCCACTCATTAATAACCTGAGATAGATGAGATGATTTATGGATTTTTTTTTACTTCATCTTTTTTATATTTTGTGATTTATAAATTTACTTTTCCTCTGAGCAATCTGTTGCTCAACAGTAATTTGAAACTATCAAATTTTTCAGATTTGCAGATTTTTGAGTTGATATTGTTTATGATCATATTTAGATGTTTTGACATATTCACAGTTTGAATAAATTAAATAAATTCTATTTATAAATTTTATATGGGTCTAATTAACGGCATAACACGTTGAGCAGAAGTTTGATGGTGAAACAAAAACTGACCTATTAATCACAGAGATAAGCCATTGTATCAAGGTTTCATTTTTTTTCATAACCTGTATTATCTTTTTAGTGTAGGGAAAGGAAATTTATTCCAGCTTTTATTTCTTCTGTTTTTATGTTTTAAATGCTTGTCATTCCTGTCTCCAGTTTCATCCTTATGGTGCCATTTGACAGTAATGATCTTCAGGGAATCGTGTATGTCTGGGTAGGGAAGAAAGCAGACCACAAAGAGGCCCAAATTGCTGAAGAAATTGCATACACCATGTACAAGGTAAAATTGTCATTGATGTTGAAGTTATAATGTTTAGACATGCTTAGACATATAAGTTCTCAGTTAATTGACTGAAGTCAGCCACTGCGTCAAATTGGAAAAAAAAAAGGTAAGAAAAGAAAGAAAGGAACCATGAACGTAGATGAATATAATGTATACACAACAATAATCAGGGCATGTACCAGTCATTAAATGTTATTGATAGATAATTTTAAGCATCTAAGGTTAAGTGATGCTTTTTTAAACATTCTGTGTCTGAATATCCCTGACGTAAAGACAACTTCTTATCCTTCATTTTCCTATTGATCATAAAATTAATAATTTTTTTAACCACAAATAAATGTCTTTTATTTTCAGGACAACTATACCATACAGATGATAAATGAAGGGGAGGAGCCAGAGAACTTTTTCTGGGTTGGAATTGGTGGCAGGAAAGATTATGATGAGGTTTGATTTTTTGAGAAAATCTTATTGTTTAGAAAATGAAGAAAATGAATTGCTAGTACAAAGCTTAGATGGTAACTATTGTATTATACTTTTCAAGCAAGTTTTATGAACAAAATTATGTTTTGAATTATAATCATGGCCTTCCTCAACAGACAAATCTGCCACTGCCACCAGTCTGTGGAAAAGAAATGCTATGAAGCATATGTCAGGCCCATACTGGTATATAGTAGCTCAGTGTGGAACCCACACACATCACAAGAAATCAATGAGCAAGAAAAAGTCCAACGCCGGGCAGCCAGATTTGTCAGTGGAAACTATGAGCGGGATATGAGTGTAACTCAGCTCATGAACGATCTCCAATGGAAACCGCTACATGACAGACGATCCATCAACAAACTCCTCGTATTCCACAAAGCACAAAACGGAAAACTCTAAATTCCAACGAGCCATTTGAAATGGAACAACAAGATGACAAAAAACTCAGCATTTAATTTTGAAATCCTCCACTCAAGTACAAACCATCATCTTTACTCTTTCTTTACTCTTTCTTCCCCTCCACCATCCGACTTTGAAACTCCCTACCAACTACTTGTAAACAAGCCTTTCGACTGATGACTTCAAAAAAGTCACTCCCCCCTTCCCTCTAAAATCCCTGTTACTGAAAAGACGGCCATACTTTGGCCTTAACGGAAGAAGAAGAAATTACAGCAAAATCTTGTTATACCAGGTTTGAGATTTTAACAAAATAGGCAGTATATGTGGGCAATGTGACAAATAGATTTATCATGGATTGAATATAGTCTGTGTTTGTCATTTCGTCTGCAATCAGCAAAGTTGGCAATATAGCAGAACTACAGATTACAGTATGTATACTTTATTGTAGAGGAGATATAGAAGATAAGGTACAGATTATGTAAAGAAAATGAAAGCAAATACATTTTTGTATTTAAAAGAGTATTTTTATTCCTTGTGTGAATTTTGCCTTTTACATTTTGATATGTTGAAAGCCAAATTTTAGGCTACTGAGAATAAAGCCAACCCAATTGTATGCAAGCACCGGGACAGAAGCTCTTCTTCAAATGTAGCCATGAAAGATAGTGCAAGGAAAGGACCCCCAATATGTATGACCTTTAAGCTAAATTTACTCTCTGCACAGACCACAACATATGTTGATAATATATGCTATAGAGTACTGTAGAACTTATTATTTTCTCTGTCTTAAATGAGAGCAATTTTATCTCAATGAGTGAATTGAATTTTAATTTTATATTTAAATGTATGTCTACGGATTTTCCGCAGGAATGTCAATTCATGAAATTCTGTCGGCTGTTCCGATGTTCCAATGAGAAAGGCTACTTTACCGTATCCGAGAAATGTGCAGATTTCTGTCAGGTATTAACTTCATGATTCGTTTTGATTTTTTGTATGTTTTTTTGGGGGGGGGGATTATTGCTTCAATTGTGATGTAAACTGACATCCAAAAGTTCTTTCACTCCTGAAATAAATATTGAATAACGTCTGATTGCCATTCAAATTTATCAGATGTGTGGACACATCACCCAAACGTGTTGCCTATCTAATGCAATGAAAGGTGTAAGCACATGGAAAACTGATTTAAAGAGAGATTATTTTGGTTAGACTCACCCCATATTTTTTTGCTTTCAAGTTTGATCGGTACATTGTATATCTCCGCTTGCATGAATAACTGTCATACATCTACATCTCATTGACTGAACGAGATTTCTGATTGTGCTTGGGGCATTTGCACCCTTTACTCCATTAATTCCACCTTAAATTTTTTTGGTGCATCCGAGTTTGATGCATTTTTTTCTCAGACATATATTGAGCTTATCCCATAGATGTCCGATGGGATTGAGATCAGACGACCTTGATGGCCAATCCAAAACATTAATTTAATGCTCTTGGATAGTAGTTTGAGAAACAATTGCCATGGTGGGGGGGGGGGGCATTGTCATGTTGAAAATCACCACCCTGATGTGTCATAGGGGGATCAGCATAGGGGACAATTATTTTATAGCTGTATCTCCTTCCTTGGATTGAAATCAGTGGTGTGCGCCGAGTAGCAGTGATTCCTCCCCATAACATCACACTTTTCCACAACATAACAATATTCTGAAAACTCACTATAAGCTTGTAAAGTAGGGATGGAAATTAATGAAGACAATAAGTTGCATGAAAAATAGAATGTGATGTACTGCTATCTGCTGTCTCTGTTCGATGTCTGCTTTTCTTGGATATATGTGGTCGAGTAAAATCATTTTTCTTGTAAAAGCATTTAAAATATTGAACAGCTTTTGGATGCCTTTGTGAGCCATCAACTCTACAATTTCCAATACAAACAGCATGTCATCACCACTTTCAGCACCAGCAACATCAACATGCCTTCAACACCACCAGCATCATGACGTTTATTACTTCCATCATCACCACCCTTATCAACACCATACCTGCCAACCATAGATGTCAACCTAAAAAGAAAAAGTTTTGAAAAAAATTGGAGTAAAACCAAATTAAAGTTATGTAAAGCACAGCTGTAATGTAGTCGAGACATATATGTGTATAGTGTGTTAAGGATGAATTGTGAGTGTGACAAAAGATTGTTCCTTATCCCAACTGTGAGACTATTAATTGTTCTGATTCCTAAATTTGAAATATGTAGACTATCCACACTGGAATACGTTCTATGCCATAAAATTTTCACATAAAAAATTATAATATAAACTATATTTACACTATTTACAAGATAGAAACAAATCTTAAATCATTGTGAAAAGCTGAAAGATGTTTTGGTGTAGCACCTTTGGCCACTTTTAACTACTCCTCAGCGAGTTCTACTTTATTGCACTTTTCTAATTTTGTCTACAAAATTGCAGTTTTTGATCATCGAATCAGACAAAACAGTGTTTGACATTGACAACCTGAAATTTGTTTTAAATTTACTCACACGACGGAAAACTCTCTCATGGTCATCATTGTTGTGGGGAACAACAAAAAGTCTTTTTATAATGTCATTCAAAGCCTTGAATTTTAGATCACCACACCATAACCAACATCATTACCACTAACATCATCACTTCTGTCACCACCATAACCAACACCACATCTCACCACACCATGGCCAAGAACATTATTACCACTAACATCATCACTTCTGCCGCTACCATAACCAACACCACATCACCACACCATAGCCATCACATGTATTACCACTAACATTATCATCACTTCTGTCATCGCCATAAGCAACACCACATCACCATACCATAACCAACAACATCATTACCACTAACATCATCACTTCTGTCACCACCATAAGCAACACCGCATCACCACACCATAAGCAACACCACGTCACCACACCATAATCAACACCATTATTATCATTAACATCATTTCTTCTGTTACCACCATAACCAACACCACGATCACCACAATTATTACCATCTAACCAACACCACCCTAATTATCAATATCACCATCACTACAATTATTACCACCATAACCAACACCACTACCACCACAATAATCACCACCATAAGCAACACAACCATCACCACAATTATCACCACCATAACCAACACCACATTGCCACAATTATCACCACCATAACCAACACCACTACCACTACAATTATCACCACCATAACCAACACCACTACCACCACAATTATCACCACCATAACCAACACCACAATTATCACCACCATAACCAACACCACTACCACCACAATTATCACCACCATAACCAACACCACTACCACTACAATTATCACCACCATAACCAACACCACTACCACCACAATTATCACCACCATAACCAACACCACTACCACCACAATTATCACCACCATAACCAACACCACTACCACCACAATTATCACCACCATAACCAACACCACTATCACCACAATTATCACCACCATAACCAACACCACTACCACCACAATTATCACCACCATAACCAACACCACTACCACCACAATTATCACCACCATAACCAACACCACTACCACCACAATTATCACCACCATAACCAACACCACTACCACCACCATCAACACAATTATCACCACCATAACCAAAACCACATCGCCACAATTATCATCACCATAACCAACACCACTACCACCACAATAATCACCACCATAAGCAACACAACCATCACCACAATTATCACCACCATAACCAACACCACATTGCCACAATTATCACCACTTTAACAACACAACCATTGCCACAATTAACACCATCATAACCAACACCACCATTATCTACATTACTCCTGGCAAATTTAATATATCTTGATATCAGGATGATTTAGCTGACGATGATGTGATGATTCTAGACAATGGAACTCAAGTCTATCTGTGGGTGGGACGTAAAACCAGCGATGTGGAAATCAAATTAGCATTCAAGAGTGCTCAGGTAAGAACCTGACTTTATTCCATTTTCATTGAAAGGAACTTTAATAATTACCGTCTATTAAACAAACTTGTCTTATTCAGCTTGAGTTCTGATTGGCTCATTGTGCAGGTTTGACCCTACATTTACTCTACAAATTGCTAATAACTAAAAACGGTCATCAACATGAATGGTTTCACCCAGCTCACTTCATTTCTTGTTTTTATGATCATGTAATTTCGTGCAAAGGATTAATTGGCCTCTGAACAATGAGGTCAAATCAAACATGAAGCATGCACTTAAGGCATCAAAATTTTTAATACTGCTCATTTAAATTTGATAGTTCACTTTCAAAACGTTGAGACTTTTGGTTCATTTATGAGTTTTTCTTTGTGTTTTTTATTTTGTTATTGTATAAGTTTGTGTATTTTTTTTCTCCTATTTTCTTTCTTCCCTTTTCTTTTCTTTTTCTTCTTTTATCAGCAGTAATGTACTGTCTGGTCAGTCGGTTTATTGGAACAAGAAGAAGAAAAAAATGCGACTCCATAACTCCCTATAAAGAAAAAGGATATTTGCATATACATTGTCTTCCGTTTACCCTTATAATTTTACTACCTGTTACTACAGCAGTGCATCGCTCTTACTGACATATTATCAGAGTAGCATGTAATAATATTGAATAGAGGTGGTGAATGCATATAATGGAAAAAGATGAATTATGCAGCTTGAAATTTAAAAAGTGATATCATTGACTGAAAAGAACTATCTTCTTGTAATTTTGTAGGTCTACATCCAACATCTTAGGAATAAACAACCTGACAGACCTCGCAAGCTCTTACTTGCAATGAAGTACAAGGAGAACCGGCTTTTCACAAAGTGTTTCCATGGTTGGGGCAAGCACAAAGAGGTGAAAGACTTCAAGACCTTGCTTCCATCAATTTATTGAGTGTGTCCCACAGCCAATCCTATTATAGCAATCCCAATTCAATCCTGGCAATCTAGCAATCTGTTGTTGAACAATTATCATGACTATAATTGAGAATATATTCTATTTCGGTTTGAGAACTTTTCTACAGTTTTGGGGGGAAATGATACAATTAAGTTTATTTTGAATATCAGATTTTTCATTGAGTGATCATAGATATTGAAGTTCATCAAGTATCTTTAAATTTATTACATCGGAATTGGCAAAAAAAGTACTTAAAAAGCATGTCTTATATTTTAACCCAGTGATTATTCTGGTTCTTTTGCTCTATGAAAATGCAATCTTTATCACTCCAGCTGTCATTGTTTGACATTAATTGGGTGTTAGTATCATACTACAGTTTAAACTTAATCAGCAACTTAGTAGCTTAATAGCATTGTGTTCTGGTCGTCAAATTACAAGACTTATATGCTGTATTTCAGATAGGATTTGTCATGTTTAGAAAATAAAACATAAGCAAAAACTTAATGAATCACAAGCCCTATAGCACATGATAACTTATAACAAAAGATGACTTTATATCATTGATTATTGCCTCTGCAATGGATTTTTCTCTTCTTGTCTTTGAAGCAACTTGTGACACGAGTTGATTATCATAAGGTTTTGCCATATGTAGGCCAAGTAAAGAAATCTATTTAACTCACTGATGGGAGAAAAGGATAATATTCAAGATCTTTCAAAATCTTGTATTTTAATCTTTTATCACTCACACAAATATTAATGTAAATGTTACTAAATTATAGCTAGATAGGGTTCAACTCCATCAATATTTTGGGTTTTTTTTTCTCATTGGTTTATTTTCAAAACGTGCAAGTCTCATCTCACCCTTGTGATTAAACTTTGTGCAATCTGTGATAATTAGTTCACCAAGAAGAGAGGATTAATTACTTCCATATAGTTTGGATTGAGAGTTAAAAGTTTGACTTTGCTGTGTCATAATTATTCCTCCATTATTTCCTCCTCCTGTTTCAACTTATGTTCCAACTGAATTTAATTGAGTGCAAGTGATGCTGCCTGAAGCTTAATAAAGAATAAAACAATGATGTTGAATGTAAACATCTATTTGAGTAAGACAAAGGATGCTGATGTCTTGGGTTTCCCTCTTTCATCAAAGTGGACTTGAGTTTATTTTTAGAAATTATATATAGCTTAATATCCACTAGCCAGTCTTAACACACTTTACAAAGGATCCCAAGCCTACAGAAACTCTTAACGTTTCCAGACAAGATACGATGCATTATAACATTTTTTCTGACAGTGGCAACGCTTTTACTGGTCAGATGTTCATTTTACACCTGACTGTGGTGAGAGAATGAGAGTAAAGAGCCTTTTCCAAGGACTCAGCTTTGCGCTGCCCAGAGCTGAACTCGAACCAGAGACCTACCAATCTGTAAGCGAGTGTCACATCACAAGACCACAAGCTGCATGATGATTTTTATCTAAAGAACTTTCCACGACATCGTCACTGTACTCCAGCTCTGCCTTTGCAATATTATATTTATTAAAAACTTGAGCTTTCAAAAAGCACAACATGGGATTGACTAAAATGCTTTACAAAGTGTCCTAAACCTCTAGGCATTCAGGTCACCCCTGTCCTTTTTTCATATGCTTGAGACCGATGCTTTCATGGGTACATGCTGTTGTCCTTTCAATTTTTGGGGGATTTTTTGGTTTGTTTGTTAATGATTGGGAAAATGACATTCTCAAAGTGGATAGTAGTCTTCTCCTTTGGCTTGTGGTAGCCCTTAGAGATTGAGGATCATTCTACCGTTAATATCCATCTTATGAATAATGGTGAAAAGAGAAAACTTAAACAATGTATTAATTCAACATACAATAGGAAGATGTGATGCTCTCCAGTTCGGTGTAACTGCTGACAGTAAGAAAGAAAAAAAGATGGGTCCCCTATCTATTGTAGCTATCTTGTTGAAGTTATCTTTCCCTTTGTGGACACTCTTGCTGTGTCTTCCCTCCCCCTTTATCTGGTTTTCTTTTCCAGGTTTCTTTCTGTCTTTGTCTTGGGATGAGATTAATTGGTTTTGTTCTTGCCCTGGTAGCTGAGCTGAGAGGGAAACAGTCAAAAGTATTATTGTATATTTTAGGAGGTGATATTTGTTCCTTGTACATCATCTTTATTATAATTTTTAGTTTTTAATATATTTTGTAAGCGTTTGAGTGTATCCCTCTTAGTAGAATCCTGTACTTGTGTCTGGATGGGACTTTTAGATGAGCACATTAATAGTCTGCTCTTTCGTTATACTTATATGACTCAGTCTTCTTTGCCTTACTTTTTCTTGAGTGCTTTTAATTATAAATGTAGAATTCTTTTTACTATTCCATCTTTGTCCTTTTTACTGGCTGTGAAATGACCAAAGTGTTGCAAGCGTCGTAAAACCCTCAAAAAACAAAACAATTTTTTAAAAGTTATCTTTTATTTATATTTTTTGTATTCATGTCCCATTAATTTCTATCACCCAATAACCTCATAATTGTGTATTGATTTATACAAACAATTTTAATTTCATACAAGCAATGGAGTTTCCATGATGATTTTTATGTTTAGCTTAAAATTCCTTTTGCAATGATTTGATGTGTTCCTCAAAATAAAGAAATTGATCGCTATAATCAATCCTATACATCTTTTTTCTTTTCTTTTCTTTTTAAAATTCTTTCAAAGTAAAATGATTTTTAAAATATTTATGCACACAACTCCTGAGACTCGGACTAAGTGTTGACAATTTTTGTAAGAGTTTGTATCAGACTGTTTTAGGCGTTAACAAAATTGATTTGGTATTATTGTAGTGGGTTTATCACTCGCATTGAGCAGAGGCAGGTTCCTTGTTGTTGTTGATGTTTTTGTATCAGCAGACAATTGGAATAACTCTTAATGAGTGAGGTCTCTCTTCCATGGTGGGCGGAGAGGTCACTTTTGCTTTAGCTTCTATCTCCTATATCCGTTTTTCCTTTCCATGTTCTTTCTTGTCTTTGTTCTGGATTGATTATTGGTGCTTTTAACTTCAGATCTACAGCTTTTTCCCAGTCATCTACAGTGGAACCTCCCGATAACGACATGCCACGGGACCGAGTTTTTATGTCGTTATCCGGAGGTGTCGTTATTTAGAGGTTTCCAAGATGGCGGACAAAGTTTGCGTGGTAAGGCCCGCGGGACCAGTTTTTATTAACATTGACAAAACAAACAAAACATTGTAGTGTATGTATTCCTCTTAGAGGGTTCTTGTGCGTGTGTCTGGATGAGACTTTTAGGTGATCTGAACTGAGTACACTGATAGTGTGCTCCTGGAATCTACATCTGTTCCCTATTTAGACCATTCCCCTTTGTCCTACTTTTTCTTATGCCATTTCAATTGTAAATCTAGAATGTTTTTTACTCTCCAATTTTCTTCCTTTTTACTGGCGCTGATATGACATAGATGTGTCACAAGCGCTGTAAAACCCTTTAAAACAAGTGAGTTAGATAAAATTCCTCATCCTCTTCCTCCTCCTCCCACAAAAACACTACTACTACTACTAGCTGCTGCTACTACACACTACTACTACTACTACTACTTACTACTACTACTACTACTACTACTACTAGCGGGTGGTTGGATGGGAGCATCACCCTTGAATCATATACCTATGATTTTCGCATGGGTGTACGCTCGATAGTGATGTTGTTTCTTCTTCTCTTTACTAGCCTATCCTGCTTCTTTGGTTTGTGATTGTATTTTTGACAGGGGATATTTTTTTTTCTGTAAATCTTCTGCCTGTTTGTTCTTGGTTATTTATAATTTAGCTTATGATATCTTTAGGTTATGATTTTGATTTACATTTGTACTATTTTTGTTAGATTGCTTGTTTTTTTGTTTCAGCGGTCTCTCCTCATATAACCTCAATTGTGTTGGAAGAGACCTAAAGCAACAAACAAACAAACAAAAAAATACTACTACTACTACTACTAACTACTACAACTACTACACACACATAATATCACATTTTCCAAGATTTTGTGCTTACTTGCTTACACTTACATTTATACCTTGGTTTTAATTAATGCATATCAGCCAAGATTCGTCCAAAAAAAGCTGCGTTCTTATTGGTTTCAAAAGCTGCGTTCTCATTGGTTCAAGCAGGAATCGTTTTTATAAATTTTGAGTACTCATACTCGGTATTTTTAGTATCAGATATCTCCGAAAACTGCCGAAAATCGCCAAAATGATGTCGTTATTCGGAGGTTTTATCAAAAAGTGCGTCGTTATCTGGAGGTTTTTTTACTGATCTTAAATAGGAAAAAAATCGGGACCACGGGTCAATGTCGTTATCAGGAGGTTGTCGTTATTCGGAGGTGTCGTAATCGGGAGGTTCCACTGTACCTTTTTACAAGTGCTGAAATCTGGGTGGGGTTCCCAACCTCCCATAGTGGGCAGGGAGGTACTTGTGACTTCTATCCCCTGTATCTGTTTTCCAATTGCTTTCTATCTTTGTCTTGGAATGAGATTACTTATTTGTACTGACCCTGGCCGGAGTCTTTGGCTGGGATGGAAACAGTCGAATGTATGGTTATAGTTTTGGGAGATAAAAAAATTTTTCCCTTATAAATCCTTTCTATGTTATGTACTGTCTTTTTGTGTTTTTTTTAAACATATGATCTGTACACGTTTGAGTGTATTCCTCTTAGTGGGATCTTGTGCTGGTGTCTGGGTGGGACTTTTAGGTAATCTCAAACTAAGTACACCGATAGTGTGCACTTGGAATCTACATCTGTTGCCTATTTGAACCATTCCCCTTTGTCTTACTTTTTCCTCAAGTCCTTTTAATTGTACATCGAGAATATATATGACCTAAATGTGTTGCAAGCGCCGTAAAACCTCTAAAAAGCAAACAAAAAAGAAATACCCTGAGGGCTGGGGAACATTTGAATCTTCATCAGTCCACAGCCTTGCTATCTCTATCCCTCGTCGTCTTGTCATTTCTATGTGACTTTATGTCCTTGTCCTTGTCCTGGGATAGAATCATTGGTTTTGCGTGGGTCCTGCCCGCAGACTTTTTTATTGAGCAACTGGATGAATTTTTCTGTTTGTGAGGGTAATATTTTTCCCCCCTGAAAATCACCTCTCCATTATTGATAATGCCATTTGTAGGGGATTATTATGTTACAATTTGAGTGTGTCTGGGCCTTTTACTCTTTTTAACATGTGAGTTCAATTTCCATGTTGCTCTCTGTCCATAGCATTTGAGTGTATCTTTCTTAGTGGAGATCTGCTTGCAGTTATTTGGGTGGGACTTGAAAAAAGAATTGGTCTTTATTTTTGGCATTATCAATTATACTTATACTTTCACATTCTATGACAAGGAATTGCTGAATCTTCACGAGTTGAAGGATGAAGTCTAAAATCAAGATCAACACTCACAAAAACACTGGATGTAAAATTGTGTAATTTCTTTGTCCTTTTTCCCCTGGCTATTTTGAAAATGAAATATCTTCTCTTTTGTTTTTGTTTTGCTTTGTTTTGTTGCCAAATCTGTAGTTGATTTGATATTTTTTGACTTGGCACATGCCTATATCCTAGATTGTTATTTACTGTATTAGTATAGGGAATGCTCTGATTATCTCCTTTGTCGAGGATCCTGTAATGCAATCTATGTGTGACATTGGGTGGCCTTAGTTTGCTGCTTGGTTCTACATGTAACTAACCTTCTCTGTCCTCGTTTTTCTCAGGTGCCTGAGATTCAAGAGTGTTGCTATCACCAATTCTAAATCTAATAGTCCTCTTGTGGAACATTCGCTTCTTAGGCTCTGGAATGACATTAACCTGTAGCAAGCGCCATTAAAACTAAAAAAAGATCTGCAAGTACAATACACACAGAAAATAACATGAATACCGAAATAGACAGAGAACATTTGTAATGTTTATGCTTTTTATTCAAACTATAAAATAGCACGTGTCTCAACTTAGAAAAACAAATTATCTTTAACATCAAAAATCATAAAGTACGCAACCTATCTCAGCAAAAAATGATTACTGTGATATTTCTATGTTGAATTTGACTTTGAAAAACAATCTTGAATCATTGAAAGCAAACCTTATTCACATAATTAGAACATTTGGTTCACCCTGGAGCCTAGCTAGTCTTTTGCTGAAAGGGGAAACAGATGGATTTTTTTCTGGTGAGACATGATATTTTTTCATTGAAAATCGTTTCTCCTTTTATTTTGATCTTCGACATATATATTTATTTATCATTGTGATGGAGATCCTATGGCATTGTCAGTATGGGACCTAAAGATGTTTTCAGACTTGTTATAAGGACACATTGCTCTTGGGTCGACTTCTGATTTCTATGGAAATTGCCCCCATTGTCTTAGGTTCGGTTAAGTGCCAGTAAGTTCCTTTATCAGAAAGAGTGAGCACAATGGATAGTTGCATTCATGGCAGAAAATTTGTTACCGTTGACCTTGGCTTCAGAATTAGTAGACTTGGCTTATGCGTGTCGTCAAGATCATCCCCATGCTTTGTCTGGTGTTCGTTTGGAAAGTCGTCTGCTACCAATAAAATTAAACCTGGTGGGAAAAAAATAATTAAGAAAGCTCTTGTCGAGGATTTGAAGAGTACACCATTCTCTTTAAATATTGATGAAGCCACCAGTACAAATGCTAAAAAGGTCTTGTCAATCCTTGTCAGCTCCATGAAAGGGGGGGTGGGGGGGGGGGGGGGTAAGACGATGGAACTATTAAGGACATCTTCCACTATTTTAAAAGCAATTTGGTGTGTTTTTGATCGAAATGAACTGCCATGGGACAATCCTGTTTCCATTCTAAGTGATAGCTGTGCTGTGCCATGGTGTGGATGGCTCAACATGCGCACGCATGTGTTTTTGTATGAATTTCGAAAAACTTCAGGGATTGCATCAACTGCACTCTGATTTCCCTGGCTTTATATATCCTTTGATTTTATAAATATATTTCAGTCATTGTCACCTTCAGTAGCTGCCAACCAGTCAGAATGTATGACCTTCCAGTTTGTGAGCAACTATCGTGATGTTGTGACACATTGGTCTGTGAAACTACACTGTAACTGTTGAAAGTGGTTGAACTATAAATATACGATTGTTACTGTATGTTGAATGCCATCTTATTTTCATTGACGCTGATTTGACCCCAACATTTTTCTAGCTTCTAAAACTAAAGTATTGAGATATTTAGATAATCGAGACACGGCTATTTGTAAACGAATTGTCCTTGTTTCAGGTTCTTGAGGCGATGGTGGACAGCGTTGAATCACGGGAGTTATTTGTTGTGTTCGTGTCCGAGTTTGAGAGATCATGTCGTTTCTTATCCAAGAATGACAAACATGTAAAGCGCTTTTTGAACAGCTTCAGAACGTGTCGGTTGAAACTAAAGGAGAAAAAAATGAAAATGCCTTGACTTCCATTAATGACAACAGCTGGGTATCTGTTTGAATAGAACGTTGAAAAAGAAAATTAGAATGGTGGGTAGGACTCTCATTACAAACATCTCTTACATCGAAATTCTGGCGCTATCGATTATTTCACGAATAATTTGTGAGGACAAACTATCGACAAAGTCGAAGGTCAACAGCTAGAAGAGGTGGCATGCTTTAAATACCTTGGGGCTACAATCAACAAAGATGGCCGAAAAACAAGAGAAATTTAAAACAGGATATCAATGGCAACGAATGCAATGGCAAAACAGGATAAGCTATGGAAAAGCAAGAACATGGCATTCAGTTCAAAAAATTATATAAGGCAATTGAAATATCAATCTTATCAGGTTATGAAAGTCAGACATTAACCTCAGAAAAAGGACGCGACGCAATTATTCAAAAACAAATGCTATTGGCGCATTTTCGGCATCTTACGGGAATCCCTCCTGTCTTCAGTCCAAAGAAGACAATTGTTCTGGTTTGGTCATGTTTCTCGCCATGAGAGATTGGCAAAAAAAACATTATCCAAGGGTCCTTGGGGGGGGGGGTGCATTCAGAAGGAGAGGGCGGCAAAGTGACGGGTGGATAACGTAAAAGAATGGACAGCCCAACATTAATGAGGAACGCTGAGGATAGATCTGGATATAGAGCCCTTACTGCAGTCTTCTCTCATGTCCTCTCAAGTGCGGCTATGCGGTCTTGTAGTATGAAACTCGCCTTTGGATCAGAAGGTCCTGGGTTTGAGTCCCGCTCTGACCGGCACATAAAACATTGAAGGAATACACTTTTGAATATGCTTACCACTCTCTATAATTATTGCCATTCAGATTTTTGTCCTTGAAAAGGCCTCTTTACTCATATTCTCTTACCTACTCAGGTGTAAAATGAGTACCTGACCGTTAATACCTTTGTCTCTGTCGGGAAAATTGAAATATCACCTAATAGGCGTCATGTCTCGTCCTACATGTTAAGTGTTGCTGTTGGATAGGGACGCCTTGTAAAGCGCTTTGAGCACGTTTAGTGGATATTGCAAAATCTCAAGTCTTCTGTACGACCACCTCGGTCAAGAAAATGAGTTCAGGTGACAGGACATGCACTATCCTACAAAGCAGGCACGTGCGGTGACCTTTTTCCCTGGACAAGCATATTTATTTTCTCACGACGTTGTCAACAAAATCACAAAATTAAGCTTGTCTAACATTCACTATCAACATGTCCCACAATTAGTAATAAAACAATAGGCCTATCAGTGATAACGACAAGACGTCCACACTCAATCATTTAAACTGAAGCAAGACTTCCTAAAATACTCAAACAAAAAACAACACAAAACAGCTCGTATACTATCACACACACATACACAATTAAATACATCACACACCTATCTAATTACCAAGTGGATTCTTGGAAGACTGGGAAGTAACCGTCAGCAAATGAGAAAATAAGACGGTTGTGCGGTTATCTGGTCTTGTGGTATGACACTCGCTTTCGGATAGGAAGGCCCTGGGTCCGAACCTCGCTTGGCGCATAGTTGAAACGGCTCTTTACTCACACTCTCTCACCGTTCTCAGGTGTAAAATGAGTACCTGGCCGTTAACAGTGTTGTCTCTGTCGGGAAAAAAAAACTGATATCGCCTAACAGGCGTTATGTCTCGTTCTACAAGTTACATGTTGCTGTTGGTCAGGACCCTTAGTAAAGCACTTTGAGCAAGTTTAGTGGATATTTGGATATTGTGCTAGTGTGTGTGTGTGTGGGGGGGGGGGGGGGGTTTTTTCGTTTTTGTTTAGTTGTATAACAAAGATGTTAGATGAAATATAATGAACTTAGTCTGGTTAATAATTCCTTTCCACACACGTACCCGCGTTTGTAGATATTTGTTTCATATGATCCTACCTCAAGACATCGCTGTCCAAAACTTCGCCGAGGATAACCAGAGTCCAAAACATTCCAGTGAAGGCCGACAACTTGATGTAGATGAAGAGGTCCTTACGATCCTGTTTCCTGAAATCCTCGTTGGTTTGGAGACTTCGAACTGCGCGGATTTTGACGATGACAATGAGGAAGAATACGGTATTGAGGAGAACTACTGTGATCACGGGCACATAGATCGCCAAGGCTGGGGATTGAAAAATCGAAGTGCTTATTCGCAGTAGTACTGCGAATAGTGATTTCACACGGTAGAATCACTATTCGCAGTAGTAGAAGAAAAAATAACACCCATAACCACTACCCGCCATATTCTCAAAATTTCCTCACCCCCACGTCCCCGAAAGACTAGGAGAAAACATTATTATGTGCCAGCGAAAGTGTCCCTTATGGAAGAGTGCATCGGCGACAGGTAATTTTGATTATTTCTAGTAAAACCCCAAGGCAGTGATTTGTTGATATGCCAAAATACAATAGAGCACGCTTATAACGCTTGTAACGAATTGACGGGAATAAGGAACACATTTCTGCATGCTGTTAATATACTTGTTCTTCTCTTTGTGTAAATGTTTCCATAACGCTACAGCGAACAAGCCATACTGAGTTGACGGACGACTCGTGAGTAATCCCCTAACATTTTTTCCTTCTATGTTTACGCCTGATATAACGAACCCGCTTGTAAAGGACCTTTCTCATTAGAATAGGCACCGCCCAAAGAACTCGCAAAATACACAGACACGCCTGAGGAGTACCGTTGTGACTCGTGGGGTCAATCCGACTAGTAGGCTATTTGTGGTTAAACACATGCATGTCTTCACCTCTATGTTACAGCTGCTTAACTACTGAAATCTCAGAAAACATAACTTGCTGTGTCTAGTTAGAATCGAAGTACATTGTATAGCCATTTTTAATGGATAAATTACATACATTCTGAAATGTTGTGACAACTTCATTATCAAATAATGATTGTCCGATTTTCCAAGCAAGCGGAGTAAGGACAACCGTTTTTTTTTCTTTAGGTTGCGTAGATGGAAATCACCCACCTTGAGCTTGGGAGTCCATTATCAAGATTTTGGCTTTCTGGTCTTGAGGCGTCAAGTCCCTGGTTTGAGTCCTGATTTCACTCGCGTTATGGGCAGAACAAAATTGATTCATTTGAAAATGCTCTTAATTGACATTCTCTTGCCTTATTCGAATGTAAAATGAATACCTGATCGGTAACGGCGTTGTCTTCATATGAAAAGAAACCCCGTTTGAAATAACGCCTTAAGGCGACATGGGTAGTTCTACATATTCAGTACTGCTTTTGGTTTATAATAATAATAATAATAATAATAATAATAATAATAATAATAATAATAATAATAATAATAATAATAATAATAATAATAATAATAATACTTTATTGCATCCCAAAAAGGAAATGTTTTGTACAGACGTGTTATAATTTACACAATAAGATAAAAATACAATGGAAATATGATGTATATATAAAAAGGAGCAGCTGCATAACCAGAGTCGCGCTTTATAATATGAATAATTTCAACACTGTAAAGTAGTTTAAACTGTCACTATAAATTGAAAATTGAAAAGATTGCAAAATTAATAAATTAATATTTACATTTTTTTGAAAATAAAAATGCGAAATAATCATATAAAATGATTATTGCTAGTAGTTATAAAGAATAATACTGAACGGCAGAAAAGATTTTCGGTGACTTTCTGTTTTCGTTGAAATAGAGAAAGGGCGACCACTCCTTCCTGACATAATAACTGATGGTCTTAGTGGATGATTCTGGTCATTTACTATTTTAGTTATTTTACTAATACAAAATTTCTCTTATAAAAGATCTACATCGTCAACATAATTTATATAGCGTTTAATGGATTTTTTAATATTTGAATTTATTGTGTTTCTTTCCACTGCTAAGCAATTGCCTCCCCAAGCAGTTATACAAAATGACAAGACACTTTCGATTACTGCTCTATAGAATAATGTGCAGAGGGTTTTATCTATTCTAAACTGAGAAAATTTTGATAAAAAATAAGTACGCCTGCACATCTTATGCCTAATTAATTTCAAGTGTTCATCTCACTTGAGCCTGTCATCAATAATTACACCAAGGTATCTGTAGTGAGGAACTCGCTGGACGAATTGGTCCTTTAATTTTAACGGTTCTATCGGTTCCTTCACTCTCCTAAAGTCAATCACTAGCTCCTTTGTCTTGCTTATGTTAAGCTCTAGGTGGTGGGCATCACACCAAGACACAAAAATTTCAATTTCTTGCCTATAAGCCACATCGTTGCCATTTGTTATGAGGCCTTCAAGAGCGGTGTCATCTGCAAACTTTATTAAAGGTACACTCAGGTTTTGACTTCTACAGTCATTCGTGTATATTGTGAATAATGCAGGGTACAATACACAACCTTGAGGAGCACCAGTATTTGTAGTTATACAGGAAGATATGTTTTGTCCTATTGAACATATTGTGCTCTCTCCGTAAGAAATTCGAGCACCCAAGCAATTATATACTTGTTTAAATTCAGACTAGTCAATTTTTGAATAACCAACTGAGGTTGCATTGTATTGAACGCTGAAGAAAAATCTGCAAACAGCAAGATGCAATAGCTCTTAGCGTGATCTAGATGCCTGTAAATGTTGTTTGTAAACAGCAGAATGGCATCCTCTACGCCACGTCCTGGTTTGTAAACAAATGATGACCATCATTCAATGGTATAAACTGGTTCCTAATTTTAACAAGAACAAGTTTTTCTAAAGATTGGGACACCTTGTAAATCTAGGGGACTTTGTGCCCACTTTTTAGTTAGGAATTTGGAAGTGCGCGCGCGAATGTTTATGTGTTTGTGTCTACGTGTGTGTGTATTTATTTTGATAAAGAAGGCGTTGGATAAACAAAATCAAAGCAGACATGGCGGAGATGACAAAAATATACTGTAGGAGAGGTTGACTGAAATAAACAAGTAATGATTTAAAGAATTGACTGAAATGAACATTTTTTCATGTCTGGACTTGCTCGTTTTATCAGTGCTCTAACTGAATAAGCAACATCATACTTTATGAAGACCTTGAAATTTGGATTGATAATATAATATCAACGTTACGGCATGGGATTCGATAACTGCTTTGGCAAACAATCTGACAACTCTTACTTTAGCAATTAAAAAGAAAGAAAAAAAAGCAAGTAAGCGACTATCGAGGTTCAATAGTTTTAAAAAGCCCGGCAGGGCGGAGAATAACTTACGATCAGCTAAGACGGAATTTCCTGTTGTACAGTAACCAATTTGGTTCCCATCATGCAAGATATATGACGTCACAACAATACTAATAACAATGGAAGATGGAATCAAGAATGACAAAGCAATGTTCCTTAATATCCTCCTTTTCTCTTTCCTTTGTGCTTGGTGAGATGATCGAATGTTTGACGTAAAAACTTGGAACATATGGAAGCAGCACAGAAACGACCAGGTGAAAAAAGACAACCAAGCAAAGTGGACAATAACGTTAATGACTTTGCAAAGCTGTGCCGAAGAGTTTCTGGATAAAAGAAAAGGAGAAATGAAAAGATGTATAAGGTGATCTGTTACCAATCCAAATTGTGGGAAGTGGCACATAAGGGGGTATGTAGTGGGATGAAAGTGGACGAAATCTTTAGACTGTGATAGAAGCATGACAATTGGTATATATGTCGTCCAGTATATTTTTATAGTGGTTCTGGACCAGTTTGTAAAATAAAAAATGAATCAAAATTGCCGCCAAAAATCCAATATGGTTACCATATCCCCCCCCCCCCCCCCCCCCCATGTCCATGTATAACAATTTCTATACATGAAGATAAGTTGAAAAACAGCATTTCTTTTAATTATTGATAATTGAATGAGTTATGGCCCCTGCAAAATGGTCGTCATTTCATTCAAACTCGAAGAATACGTCAAAATTATGAGATTTTGATTTAATGCGTTACAAAGAAAAAATGTCGTTGCACATGGTGTCAACATTTTAAATGTAAAATATCATCTCATCAAAACGACTATTAGATAAGTTATTTAACTTTTTAATTATTTACGGCTATGTGGTCTCGTTGTATAATACTTGCCTTCGAATAGGTAGCTTTAGGGTTCGTGTCCCGCTCTGAGCTGAGCATAGTTGAGTCAATGAAAAATGGCTCATTTTCTCACCGTACTTAGGTATAAAACGAGTACCTGGCTATTAACAGTTGTTTTTATCCGAAAAAGATGTAATATCACTAACAGGCGCCATGTCTCGTCCTTCATGTTAAGTGTTGTTGTTGGCTGAGGACCCCTTGTAAAGCGCTTTGAGCACGTTTAGTGGATATTGCACTAAATAAATGCTCACATTTTTGTGCTCATTAGAAATATCCGCCAAAAATTAAAGATATTAAGAATTAAGTTTAATAAAAATCAGAATATAGACGTCTAATAATATTATCGAAAAAATAAAAATTGTTTATATGGTGTTGACATTTATTTTTTGTCTCATTACAAATTTTGGGTAAGATTTAAAACAAAACTTTTTGCTGCTTTATGCTCATTAAAATGGCCGTCAAAGGTCCACGGTGGACGCAATGTTTTTCTTTAAGGTAAAGTATTAACATTTCTTAACAGAAAAATATATTTCTACTAGTAGGCTAGATGTATCTGAAGTATGTAAAAATTCATAGTCTTTTAAAAGACTTAAACAAGACTTTTGTATTTGCTCATCTATAAATGGATAAATAGATAGATGGAAAGATAATATATAGATATATTCATGATGAATATTGATGGATAAATCGGCAAGCATTAATAGGATGAAAGAGGAAGACACTGCTATTTCAATACTCACAATATTTCTGGAAAGTTAGTCGCTATCAATAACAGCAGCTGCGCAATCAAAAGACTCAAACTCAACCCCAAAGTGTTACAACCAGCAACCGTTCGAAGACTTGGAAATAGACAATACGTCGTCACTGTCACAAAAAGACAGATAATTGAAACTGTCAGAATTGCATCATTCAGCACAGTCATTCCGTTTTGAATGTACATGTATTTGGGCTGAAATTTGGACTCTAATAGTTCTTGACAGATGAGAATCGATCCATTTTTGCCACGATCTTTTGATACTTGGTTCATTTCAAAAGGCTCTTTGAGTTCTATTGTCAATTCGCTGAACTTGATTTTAACAGAAAGTAAACGGGAAGACAAATACGGGTAGTGTGCAAAATTAATTATGATTTGATCTTTAGGTATTTCAACATGAGGACACATCAAAACAGGTTGCCATTCAATGTAATCTGATATTGGAATGTCTGATTTTATACTTAAACTTAAAGATGAGGCAATGTATTTGGATTCTTTGGTGACTTCTTTGCAGCTTTCAATTATTTCTGCAGCTGGTATGCTGTCATACATCATTTGCATTTTGAACCGTTTATTAAAGTTGTATTTCCCACTTTCAATGTGAAGAGTGTAATTGTTCAACATGTTCATGACCGCTATTTCAAAATCGTCCCTAGACAAGTTGTGTTTAGCCTCCAAGTATGTATCGACCCAAACCAGTGGAGTTGATTCACTGTTTACTGGTTTCTGGTTTGTACGGAATTCATGGAATGCTTTAGATTGGGTTATGCTTTCAGCAGGCCTTTCATTGGCTTCAACGTGTCTCTTCGTTCCATTGTTTACCGAGTTTTGACTTTTAATTGTACCAACGAGTTCCACGGGATCTATTGAATCTTCCTCATCCTTGTCAGTACTGAATGAGTCGCAGTAATGGTTGAGAAGGACACCTACTTTCAAATCAATTATCATCTCGCTTACCGATTCAAGCATGTAGTGTATCTGTGGGAAATATAAACAAATTTCACATGAGAGAAGGGACATATCTGATTAACTTCACTGAAAAGTGCGGTGTTATTTATTTTTTTTTTTTAAATTGCATTTTTGTTTGGATTTGGATGTCTTACCATTAGACATAAAAGCACATTTGTCACGAAGGCCATCAACGAATTCAACGAAGTTCCAGTAAAGGTAAAACTGAACAAGACTTAACAATAAATGGCTGAATTAAGAAGAAAAAAACGAGAGAGAGAGAGAGAGAGAGACACAGAGAGAGAGAGAGAAGAGAGAGAGAGAGAGAGAGAGAGAGAGAGAGAGAATAACTGAGAAAAGAGAAGAGCTGACGGGGAAAGAAAGTAAGAAAGAGAGAGAGAGAGAGAGAGAGAGAGAGAGAAAATGAGAGACTAGTTGAGAGAGAGACACACACAGAGAGAGAGAGAGAGAGAGAGAGAGAGAGAGAGAGAGAGAGAGATGGGAGTTGTGTGTATTTTATTAAAGAGCTAGACATCTGTAACCTAACAATAATTGCCTCCTGAGACAATAAAGATTAATATTATTTGACTACAATGATGTCCATGGTCGACTGTCAATTCCATATTTAGGCCAATGAAAGTTTCATCGGTACATCCGACACTCATTCGCCCGCACGGATCGTAACCTAATTAACGCAAAAATCTGCAAACGTTGCCACAAGACATACGTTTGAGAAACTGGCAAGAGACTAAGCGACAGGTTTGGACAACATCTCCGGTCTATTGAAAACGACGAGGACAAACTTGTCGCCCACCACTTCAATGGGTCCAGTCATCGAGGATTGCACGACATCCAAGTTGCCGTCCTTCAGTTCTGCCACAACACTAAACAACATAGAAAATATAGGGAGGCAGAACTGATACAAACACTGAACACCCTTTCACCTCACGGCATGAACTCCAGACTGGACCTAATTTAAATATTATACTACCTTTATCTCTTGCCCCCCCCCCCCCCCTTCCCCGCCTCCCCCGGCCATCCATCGTCATTTCCGTTTATTATAATATATCAGTATCATTAATACTTTGACTACAACTACTACTACTAATACTACTACTACTGCTACTACTACTACTACTACTACTACTACTACTACTACTACTACTACTACTGCTGCTGCTACTACTACTACTACTTCTACTACTACTACTACTACTACTACTACTACTACTACTACTACTACTACTACTACTACTACTACTACTACTACTACTACTACTACTACTAAAAGTACTTACTGTTCCTTCTGCTGCTGCTGCTGCTGCTGCTGCCACTAATAATTATACTTATACCGACATCCCTTATTCATTATTTTTTGTATATATTTTCAATTCCATTGTATTGATTTTCCAACAACAGTCTATCTAGATCTACACGTTTTTATATTTCACTTTTAACTGGATTACACAGTTCCTCCCCGCCTCCCATCTTTTCACTTAATTAATTGCGCACTTTTTAGAAATTTCTAGTATTCTATTTTAATTCGTGCTTCCTTACAAAGGAGCATACTATTTCCTCCAACCAATGTTTTGTTTATTCATCTTAACTACGCCACTACCACATTATCTCATTCATCTGTAGTGTTTCATTCATTCTGTTTTGTTGATAAAGGGGAAACCCGAAACGTTCATTTGATCTGTTTTTGTAATTAAATTGAAGCTTACAATCAATTTCACATTATTATTTATTTCATGGAGAAGCAGGGTATTCAACCTATTATATTATATCAATATATTTCGATGTACATTCGTCTGATTTTTAAGATAAGATAAGATAAGATACATTTCCTTAATGAGGTTTACTATCTTTTCAGGGAGTCCATAATGTGCCAGAATTTTCCACAATGTTGCTCTGTCAATACTGTCGAAAGCCTTCTCGTAATCCAGAAAGTTGACAATAAGAGGAGAGTTCCATTCTATAGACTGTTCTACTATGACTCGCAGAGAGGCAATCTGGTCGGTGGTTGAACGGTTTTTCCGAAAACCTGCCTGTTCGTCCCGCAGTTTAGCATCTGTTGCATTCTTAATTCTCTCTAAAAAGAATGACTCAACTATAACAAAGAAAGTATTGGACTGGAACCCTCAGGGCAGAAGATCAAGGGGAAGGCCACGAGGAACATGGAGAAGAATTAAAGAAGCTGATATACAGAGAAGTGGTAAGACCTGGAATGAGATAAAAAAGTTGGCTCAGGATAGAGAAGGATGGAAACTGTTTGTCTGTGGCCTATACCCTGACCCAGGGTGAAAAAGCCAATGATGATGATGAAGAAGATAAGATATATTTTATTCATCCAAAAAATGGAAATTCGTTTATAGACGTGGCATGCATGTAAAAAGATACAACCAAGGACCAATAACAACACTTTATATATTAATTTGATAAATTGAGATAGGCCGTACCTCTGGCCTCTAGTCCGAACTTGTGTGTGTGTATATTTAAAAGATAGTATTTAATTTAATCACAGTTGCGCGTTAAAAATTCGAACACCATGTGGCAAAATATGAGTTAAGGTGACGTGTTGTCTCTGTTTTTATAGATATAAGGCGACGGCTCCTCATGGAGAACATAATATATTTGTGATAGTTCATAGCGCACAGTAACAGATCCGATTGAAACAAATCAATCTGGAGGACAAAGCAATGTCTGCCATGCAAACATTGCACTATTTTGATTTCCTTGCAATTCATTTACATTTCAAATTATAACAATAAGACAATGTAAATGTTGCTGCTCGAAGCTCGAAGCTCGAAGAAATAACTAACAATATGTATTTGAATGCAAGCTCCAATTTAATAAACGAAAACAGATATTGTGGAGGTTTCGAATCTGCCAGGGTGATGAGGACTTCACGGTAGAGAAAGATAAAATTCTTGACTTCTTCCGGGACCGACAATATCCTGAAACATACTAAAACAGGCGAATAAGGTGAATAAACAAAAACATTGATGGGGCATGAAATAGTATGCTCCTTTGTAAGGAAGCACGAATTTAAATAGAACAATATATATGTATAAAAGTGTGCAATTAATTAAGTCGGAAAAAGAGGGGTGGAGGGGTGGGGAGGAACTGTGGAGTGCAGTATAGAGAGTGACATAAAATAAAGTGTAGACTATTGTTAGAATATAAATACAATGGAATTGGAAATAAAGTTATACAAAATGTAGTAATAATAATAATAATAGTAGTAGTAGTAGTAGTAGTAGTAGTAGTAGTAGTAGTAGTAGTAGTAGTAGTAGTAGTAGTAGTAGTAGTTAGTGCGCGGCGGTCCTTGGCAAGCTTAAGGACCACGGTCCTACGGTCCCTGGGAAATGAAAACCGCAAGGACCGGTCCTAGGACCGGCGGTCCTTTTCGACATTGAACATTCCTGAGAGACCGTTTTGACCTTTGGGACCATGGGATCGTTCATTCTTGAACCGTTAAAGACCGCTACACGATGAAAACCGTGGTCTACAGGAGTAAAACACACGGAGTAGTCACACTCATTTCAAATTGTAACCTAATTAGAGAAGAGGGGTGATGCCTTCTTTATTTGATCACAGTACTTCATTGTTACTTCGATAATTTAGCGTGAATAAAATTTGAAATTTATCCCCATTAACGGAGATAATGGAATCACCCAAGGCGTTGATCGAGTTGTTCGTGGCGTTTATACACACACGCAACTCCTACCCCCCCCCCCCCCCACACACACACACACACAATGAGAGGGCAGCGAGCATTGAAGAGTAAGAGAGAGACGTGAAGTTATAATAAGAGGGGGTGGATGCGGTAATAAGTATATAATAAGTGGGGTCGATGGTGACTTTTCGCCAGATCTAACAAACCCAGCTACCCATTCACTGCTGAGTAGACAGGGATTCAGAAAAAAAACACGACTGCACCCTGGATCGATCTCTGGCCCTGTGCGTATAAAGAGAGTGCTCTATCAACTGAGCTATCGGGGTCCCCAAATATTCTATTGGACCTTTTAAAAATACAGACGTTATAACTGTTTTTTTGGAAGGAAGAAACTAATGAAACTCATATTATTTGATTAGTTAAAACACCAAACGAAATTTTAATATTATTGTATTATTTTAAATGACAACAATGCGATAGAAAGGAGTGGCGACAAGAGATGGACAAAAGAAAACAAAAAATCAGACTTGCAACTTGCTAGGTTTGAGACACACACACACACACACACACACACACACACACACATCTTTAGTAGTCACATACATTTCAAACAATAACCCATTAGAGAAGAGGGGTCATGCCTTCATCATAGATCATTGTCATTGCGATCATTATGGTGTAGTAAATTTTGAAATTTACCCCGTATAATGGAATCGTCCAAGGCGTGCGCCTCCTGTTCCCCCATCTCACACACGAAAGGGCGGTTTGCGGAGTGGAGGGAGGTGGTCGTCTGCCTCTATGGTCGTCTGTGTCGTTTAGTGTATGGCAAAGGGGGGTGGGTGCGATTAATTAAGTGGGATGGGTGGTGATTGGTGGAAGATAGGCAAAGGACCGAGGCAACGAATCGCTGGGGAAGTAGTATGGCGCCAGACCGTTGAAAGGTGATAAGAAGTGAGGACCGCCGGCGGTCTTCCTCTTTGGGACCAGACAACGGTTCACAGCTAAAAGACCGTGGGACCGGTCCTCGGTCCGGTCCTCAGCGCGGCACTAGTAGTAGTAGTAGTAGTAGTAGTAGTAGTAGTAGTAGTAGTTTTAGTAGTAGTAGTAGTAGTAGTAGTAGTAGTAGTAGTAGTAGTAGTAGTAGTAGTAGTAGTAGTAGTAGCCATAGTAGTAATTATACTGGTATGCAATTTGAGGAATAGACGATGGATGGCCGGAGGAGTCGGAGGGGTAAGAGATAAAGGTTGTATAATATTTAAATGGGGTCCGGGTTCTGGTTGGTGGCCGTCGTATTGGGAGAAAAACTTACGTTCAAGAAGGCCCATGAACAAATTGGCGTACGGTGGACAAATTTTTCCATCAGATCTCGGGAGATGCCATGGGCACCAAAATGGGTCCAACGTACGCCAGATTGTTCATGGGCCACCTCGAGCTTCAGTTTTTCTCCCAATATGACGTTACCAACCAGAATTTTTTCAAAAGATACATAGACGATTGCATCGGCGTCAACAACATGACGAAACTCCAACTCCACGAATACATCACTGCCCCTAACAGCTTCCATCCAGCAATCAGATATCCACAACTCACGTAGCCTTCCTGGACATCGCAGTTTCCCTCACCCAAAGTGGAATCAAGACGTCTATCCACTACAAGGAAACCTTCTCCACCCATCTTTACATCCCATCAAATGCAAATATTTCATTCCAGTTTTGCAGGACTTCACGGTAGAGAAAAGATAAAATTCTTGACTTCTTTCGGGACCGCCAATATCCTGAATACATACTAAAACAGGCGGTCTTGCGGTCGTTGCAGATGCAGGACATGCCCACACTTATTCGTGGAAAATTCCATCAAATTCCCGATAAAGTGTGGGACATCCGGTAGGCCTTCACCAGCACTGATCGCAATCTGATGTACGCAATCATTTGCAAACGTTGCCACAAGACATACGTGGGAGTAACTGGCAAGAGATTAAGCGACAGGTTTGGACAACATCTGCGGACCATTGAAACGAGGACGACAAACATATCGCCCACCATTTCAATGGGTCCAGTCATCCAGGATTGCGTGACATCCAAATCGCTGTCCTTCAGTTCTGCCACATCACTAAACAACATAGGAAATACAGAGAGACATAACTGATACTTAAACTTAACACCCTGTCACCTCACAGCATGAACTCGAGACTGGACCCCATTTAAATATTATACTACCTACCGTTATCTCTTGCCCCTGAAACACCTCCGGCTATCCATTGTCTATTCCTTAAATTGCATACCAGTATAATTACTTCTATGACCACTACTACTACTACTACTACTACTACTACTACTACTACTACTACTACTACTACTACTACTACTACTACTACTACTACTACTACCACTACTACTAGTACTGCTACTACCACTAACACCACCACCACTTCTACTACTACTACTACCACAACAACAACAACAACTACTACTACTACTACTAATACTACTACTACTGCTACTACTACTACTACTACTACTACTACTACTACTACTACTACTACTACTACTACTACTATTACTACTACTACTACTACTACTACTACTACTACTACTTCTACTACTACTATTACTAAAAGTACTACTGTTGCTTCTGCAACTGATATTGCCACTTATGATTATACTATTTCCTACATCCCTTACATTTAGTATAACTTTATATCCTATTCCATTGTATTTATTTTCTAACAATAGTCTACACATAAATGGTTTGCCGCAAAGGCACTCAAAGAAAACATATCCATAACAATAACCGGAATCGATATGTCCGCAACCTTTGATACGATCGACAGAGGAAAACTTTTGGAGATATTAACAGAAATAGTAGACGAAGACGAGCTCCGAATAATCCGATTTCTCCTCAGCAACACAAAGATACAACCAAGGATATACGGGGCCAAGAAACAGACACAGTTCGAAAGTAACATCGGGACCCCCCAAGGAGATAGTCTGAGCCCGATTCTGTTCACTTAGAACACGCTCTGAAAGAAGTTCGAAAAGTCATTCCAAAACCAACGACTCATATTGAGAATGCAATCCCTAGAGAAATCGCCTATGCAGATGATGTCGATTTTATTGGATCAACACCAGCAAATATAGACATCATACAAAATACCCTCATGAAATATAACCTCCAAGTCAATGCCAATAAAACCGAATTTACAACAATATCGAGGAACAAAGAGGAATGGAAAAGAACAAAGAAAGTCGGCTCACTAATTGGAGACACCGAGGATGTACAAAGAAGAAAACAGCTATCAAACGCCGCACTCAGTAAACTCACCAATGTATGGATTAGAGGTGACAAAATAAAGAGAAAAACCAAACTGAAACTGTACCGTGGTCTTGTAAAACCGGTACTTATGTATAACTGCGGCACTTGGGCGTTGACAAAATCTGAAGAAGAGCATCTGGATGCCTTCCATCGCACACAACTAAGAAGGGTACTGGACATCAAATACCCAAAAAAGATCTCAAATGATTCACTCTATAAGATCACAAAAGAAAGACCAATCTCCCTTGAATTTTACAACAACGATGGCAACTTTTCGGTCACATACTACGCAGGGACAAAAACATACCAGCTAGCCAAGCCATGTCGGGATACTTCCAAAAACACGGGAACCTTTTCAGAGGAAGACCGATCACAACACTCCCTGTGATCCTAAACAAAAACCTCACAACACTTGGACAAAGCATTAGTCTCATAACGGCAGGGGACCTTGAAAATCTGAGAACCCTAGCAGAGGACCGGCAATATTGGAGACACCTCACACAGGAAATACTGGAAACAGCCAAGGCGACCCGATCTTTCGGTCGAGACGCGAAAGGCATCTAAGTCAAGTAAGTCAAGTAAAGTCTACACTTTATTTCATTTCACTTTTTATACTGCAGTCCACAGTTCCTCCCCACCTCCCTCCCACCCCTCTCCCATTTTTTCACTTAATTGATTGCAAACCTTTTATAAATATCTATTGATCTATTTTAATTCGTGCTTCCATACAAAGGAACATACTATTTCCTGCCCCATCAATGTTTTTGTTTATTCGCCTAACAACGCCTTTATCACATATTATCTCATTCGTCTGTGGTGTTTCATTCATCCTATTTTGTTGATAAAGGGGAAACCCGAAACATCTACATTATCTGTCTCCGTTTATTAAATTGAAGCTTAATGACAATAAGATAACAAGAAGTACCCGCATAAATATTGATATTGATTGAAACATACCTTCTCGAGTAGCATGCTACTCAGGGATTTTAAATCCTTGCCAAAGTGAGGTCTTGAACCTTGATCATTTTCCATTGGCAATAACCAAATCCGTATGTGATAGGGAAGACCTTTGATTTCCTCCATGGCTGTAACACAATGGTTCGCCTTGAGAATCTTACCTTCCGTACACAACATTTTCCTGCATGTTCCCTGTTGTGGTCCAAGCATTAAAAAAATTGCGTAAATTTATTTATGCCTATAAAATGCTTTTGTCACTCTATTCTGTTCTATATCTTCCAGATTTTGGAACTGATTGTGAATACGATTTGTTAAAAAATATCATCCTCCTCCTCCTCCTCGTCGTCGTCGTTGTCGTCGTCATCATTCTTTTTCTTCTTCTTCTCCTTCTTCTTCTTCTACTACTACTACTACTACTACTACTACTACTACTACTACTACTACTACTACTACTACTACTGCTACTACTACTACTAGCTACTACTACTACTACTACTACTATACTACTACTACTACTACTACTACCACTACTACTACTACTACTACTACTACTACTACTACTACTACTATTTCTACTATTATTACTATTACTACTACTACTACTACTACTACTACTACTACTACTACTACTACTACTACTATTTCTACTATTATTACTATTACTACTACTACTACTACTACTACTACTACTACTACTACTACTACTACTACTACTACTACTACTACTACTACTATTTCTACTATTATTACTATTACTACTACTACTACTACTACTACTACTACTACTACTACTACTAGTAGTAGTAGTAGTAGTAGTAGTAGTAGTAGTAGTAGTAGTAGTAGTAGTAAAAGAAGTATTGGTAATAGTAGTAGAAGTAGTGGTAATGGTGGTGGTTGTAGTAGTAGTAGTAGTAGTAGTAGTAGTAGTAGTAGTAGTACTAGTAGTAGTAGTAGTAATTGCTGATGACATTATTTTCTACTATCACTTTTGAATACGACCAGGCAGGGATGAAACTATCTAGGAGCCTACATTATGTTATTTGAAATTTCGAAGAGCTTGCAGGACTCAAAAGTCGAGGACACTGCTCGGTAATTTTAATCTCTGCCTCTATCTCCCCTTTCAAATATCGGTGTTATATTTACATGTTCCGGTCTATTGAAAATTTTCTCTGGTCTAAAGATGTTTGTAAGAGGCAAGTGTAGAAAGGAGCAAATGTTTGTGTACAGTTCTTGATGCATTTACTACCCGAGATCCCGTCCGGTCCAGAGGCTTAAACCACGCATCAAATTTAGAACTCTTTTCTCACAGACCATTATTTTATCCAGTTGTTTCGATGTCATATAATTCAATTACACAGTTAGGTAGATCGTCTTTGATATAAATTAAAAGTGAATTTTCTCCTTATTCATTCACAGACTGTTATTCATTCGACTATGAATATTGTGTTTGACAAGAAATTTATCAACCTCCTCCCACGATATTATTTTTCAGAGATTTTTAAAGTATATTATGGCGCTGATATAACCTAAATGTCTTGCAAGCGCCGTAAAACCCTTAAAAACGAACATAAAGTATATTATTTCAGCAAGGATTTTGACCTACTTTCTAAGTTTATCAACTATATGTCATTACAAGACCATTTTTAGCGGCAATAACCCAGTAGACATGTTGAAATTGATAATTTTCACTTCGGATACTAAAATTTAATTTTAAATTTATTTTTTAAATTTTAATTCTGGAGTTTTAAAAAATGAATCTAAACCTAATAATTTGAGTTCAATTGATCCAGAAATTTGAAGAAATAATTTGTAAAAAATATTATTTATTTTCTAAGATGTCGACAGTTTTCATGACAACCAATTTGTTTAAAAATTAAACAGCACCATTAGACATAAAAGCACATTTGTCACGAAGGCCATCAACGAATTCAACGAAGTTCCAGTAAAGGTAAAACTGAACAAGACTTAACAATAAATGGCTGAATTAAGAAGAAAAAAACGAGAGAGAGAGAGAGAGAGAGAGAGACACAGAGCTTCCAAATCAAAGAAACTTGATCAAATAAAAAGCCAGCTACCTGAGAGGTAAAGTCTTCAAAGAAGCCCGTATCACATTGCTGCTGCTGAATTCTTATAAAAGCGGAACGGTCTTCACTGCCATATCTGACGAAGTCCCAGGTTTGAGAGTTTTTGCCATAAGATAAAAGTCAGTTTAATTGATCAATATTTAAAGGAAGAGTTTTTGGGCCGAAATTTTAAATGCATGTGTTTTTTTTTTCTTCAGAGAATGGTGATGCATTTATTACGTAATAAATAAAGGGAGAAATAATTTGATCTTACTGTTAAAGGGATTACTTTACTTATGCCCGTCACTCCTAGTGGAGCATAGGCCGTCGACAACAGTCCTCCATCTTCCTCTGTCCTGGGCCATCTTCTCCAACTCTCTCCAGGTGTGTCCCATCCTCTTCATGTCCGCCTCCAGGTCTCGCCGCCAGGTGTTTCTAGGCCGCCCTCTCTTCCGTTTTCCCTGGGGGTTCCATCTCAGCGCCTGCCTAGCGGTGTTATTGGTTGGCTTCCTCAGGGTGTGCCCAATCCATCTCCATCGGCGGCGTCTGATTTCGTCTTCTGCTGGCATTTGAGATGTTCTCTGCCACAGGTCTGCGTTGTTGATCCTGTCTGGCCAGTGAATCTTGAGGATCCTTCTGAGGCAGCTATTGATGAAGGTCTGTACTTTTCCGGTGGTGGTCTTCGTGGTCCTCCATGTCTCCGCTCCATACAAAAGGACTGACTTGACATTTGAATCGAAGAGTCTTATTTTGGTTCGGGTTGACACCACCTTGGAGCTCCAGATGTTTTTAAGCTGCAAGTATGCTACCCTCGCCTTGCCAATTCTTGCCTTTACGTCTGCATCTGTGCCACCCTGTTTATCAAATATGCTGCCTAAATACGTGAAGTGGTCAACCTCATCCAGTTCGCTCTCGTGCAGTTTGATTGGTTCTTTACTATTTGTGTTTATTTTGATGACCTTTGTTTTACCCTCATGGTCCCTGAGTCCGATTTGTGATGACTTTGCTGTTATCTCTGTTGTCTTGTCCTGCATTTGTTGGTGATTGTGGGACAGCAAGGCCAAGTCATTTGCAAAGTCCAAATCGTAGAGCTGGTCGAACAATGTCCACTGAATCCCATTTCTCCTACCTGCCACTGCTGACCTCATTGTCCAGTCAATCGCCAAAAGGAAGAGAAAGGGTGACAGAAGACATCCCTGTCTGACTCCAGTGTTCACATTGAAGCTATCTGTCAGTTGTCCCCCATGGATTACTCGACAGGTCACTCCCTCGTAGGAACTTTGGATCAGGCTGACTATTCTTGTTGGAACCCCATAGTGGCGGAGTATTTTCCATAAGGTTTCTCGGTCCACGCTGTCAAACGCTTTTTCATAATCAACGAAGTTGATGTACAACGGGGAATTCCACTCCAAGGATTGCTCAATTATGATGCGTAGGGTTGCAATTTGGTCGACACATGATCTATTCCTGCGGAAGCCAGCCTGTTGGTCGCGAAGGAGTGGGTCAACAGCACTTTTAATTCTCTCCAAGATGATTCTATTAAAGACTTTTCCTGGCACTGACAGAAGCGTTATTCCTCGGTAGTTGTTGCAATTGCTGCGGTCGCCTTTCTTAGGCAGTTTGACGAGGTACCCTTCCTTCCACTCTGTTGGTACTTCTTCCTCCTCCCAGATCTTCTTGAAGAGAGGATAAAGCATTTCTGTGGTCGTTTTTAAGTCTTTAAAGCTTCTGCGGGAATGTTGTCTGGCCCTTGCCATTCTTCAATAGTTTGATAGCGTTCCTGATCTCCTCTTTAGTCGGGTGTCTACAGTTGATGTCAAGGTCTGTATCAGCTGGGTTGATGTTTGGGGCGTTCGACGGAGCTGGTCTGTTCAGAAGCTCTTCAAAGTGAAGAGCCCATCTATTTAGTTGCTGTTCCTTTCCCAGGATGGTGTTTCCTTCTTTGTCTTTGACTGGTCGCTCGGGCCTATTGTTTTTCCCCGACAGTTTCTTTGATATGTCATACAGCTGTTTCATGTTGTTGCTGGCTGCTGCTTTCTCTGCTTCTTCCGCCAGGCTGTCAATGTATTTGCGCTTATCTGTTCTTGCACTCCACTTAACTTCTCTGTTGGCCTCTGTGAAGTCTGTCTGTGCCTTTGCCTTTGTGGCTCTTGTCCGGCAATTGTTTATGACTGCCTTCTTTTGCTTCCTTGTCTGGATCTTTTGCAGTGTTTTGGCTGAAATCCATTCCTTATGGTGGTGTCTCATCGGCCCAAGCACTTCCTGACAGGTTGTCTTGTGTCCTTCTTTCACTTTCTGCCAATCATCTTCCACATTGCTCTCTTCCAAAAACTGATCTTTTAATACTTTATACATATTGGTGAGAGTCAGGCTGAATTTTCCTCGGGTATCTGGATCTTTCAACAAATTGACATTGTACTTCTCTCTTTTCGTTGCTTCCATCCAATTTCTCTTCAGTTTTAATTTCAGCCTTGCTACAACCAGGTGGTGGTCCGATGCAACGTCTGCTCCTCTTTTCACCCGTACATCCATCAGGGACCTTCTGAATTTCTTAGCTATGCAGATGTGGTCAATCTGGTTTTCGGTAACAAGGTCGGGTGATACCCATGTAGCCTTATGTATTCTTCTGTGGGGGAAAGTGCTACCTCCAATGATCAGGTTATTCATAGCACAGAAGTCTGCAAATTTCTCCCCATTCTCGTTCATTATTCCCAGTCCATGTTTTCCCATCACTTCCTCGAACCCTGTATTATCTGTCCCTATCTTTGCGTTTATGTCACCCATGAGAATGTTCACATCTTTCTCTGGATACTTGGCCAGGACATTCTGCAATCTGTTGTAAAACCTGTCTTTTACCTCTTCGTCATGTTCATTTGTTGGTGCATAACACTGTATTATATTCATTGTGATCTTCTTCACTTTTGTTCTGAAGGAAGCTCCGATAATTCGCGGTCCGTGTGCTTCCCATCCTAACAGGGCCTGCTGTGCAGATTTTGACAGCATGAGTGCCACACCTTCTGTGTGTGGAGCGTTCTCTTCTTCGTACCCGGAATACAGTAAGAGCTCTCCTGTGATCAGTTTCTTCTGCCCTGACTGGGTCCAACAGGTCTCACTGATTCCAAGCAGTGTGAGGTTGTAGCTTTTCATTTCTGCTGCTACTTGGTTGGTTTTTCCCGTCTCATACATGGTCCTCACATTCCATGTTCCGACGTTGATGGTTCTGGTCGAAAGAAGGAAAGTCGGCCTTGTAGCTTCCTCTCGGCTTTCACTGCAAAGCGTCATGTGTCGCAAAGACCCTTCCTCTCCCAGAACAGTAGTAATTGGGTTTTCTTTCGTCGACGTTTCTGTAGCGGCTTGTGTTTTCCAGGGTGGAGTTGCTGGCCCTACGCCTAACCCTCCTCCTTTCTCATCCGGGCTTGGGACCGGCAATGGCGGAGTTTGTTAAAGGGATACGTTTAGAAAAAAAGAAAAATATATATACCTGGAGCTTTTATATAGCGCAATATCCACTAAACGTGACAAAGCTCTTTACAAGGGGTTCCCAGCGAACAACAACACTTAGCATGTAGAACGAGACATGATGCCTTGTTCGGCGATATTGCAATTTTTTTCGGACAGAGACAACGCTGTTAATGGCCAGGTACTCATTTTACACCTGAGTACGATGAGAGAATGTGAGTAAAGAGTCTTTTCCAAGGACTCAACTATGATCCGAGCGATTCCAAAATCTTCCGATCCGAAAACGAGTGTCATACCACAAGACCACATAGCCGCACAAGCTTCAAACGGTTTGGGATTTTTATTTTGGTATTATGATAGAAAATAGCTCCTACCTTTGGATCTGCCCATTCGTCATCATTGCAGACAGTGCTGTCACCAGTTGTAGGTTGATCTATATTATCTTTGTCATTGAACCCAAAGAGATAGCTGAATGCTGGCCTTCTTATCTTTTCTGGTACAAAGCTCCCTTGTTTTTCTTCTTCCATCTGCCACCATTTGTGTGTATGAAGTCCAAATGTAAGGTTTGTTTATAGGAGAGCAGAAAGGAAAAAGTAATCACAATATCAGAAATAGAATTATATCCATTTGAACAATTAATTAAATATAGATATTTTTTTTTGGTTGGGGTTAACAAGACAGCGGTGTCCAAAGATATTCCGGCAATCAGTTTGTTAAGCAGCTTGATAAGTCTCATTGTTCTGTGGAGTACATACTCGTTAGCCCTATGTTTTTGTAATTGAGAGGAAAAAGAAGAAAGAGGGAGTAGGGGGGGGGAGATAGAAATGGAAATGAAGAAATAGAGAGAGGGAATGAGAGCGAGATAGGAGAAGGAGGAGGGGGAGGAGGAGGAGGAGGAGGAGAGAGAGAGAGAGAGAGAGAGGGAGAGAGAGAGAGAGAGAGGGAGAGAGAGAGAGAGAGAGAGAGAGAGAGAGAGAGAGAGAGAGAGAGGAGTGAACGAAGGAATCAGGGATTTGAAGAAACTTATGTCGGAAAAATTTGAATCTCATATTAATACATATTTGGATAAACAAAACAGTTCTGAACAAAATGTAATTTAAATTTTGTAATTATCTTTATTAGGGCCCAAGACAAAAATTTAATAAAGGAGAAAATCGCTTTTAAAGGTTAGACATATCTACGTATTTATTACGAATTGTTAAAAATAATATATGGTTATATTATCACCACAGTAGCAACTCTGCATACCACATTCTTATTCAAAAAACAAACAAAAACGAAAAAACAAAAACAAACCTCTTCTATAACACAAACCAACGATTTTGACTTAATTTCCCCTTTTGTGCGTGTGTGTGTGTGTGTGTGTGTGTGTGTGTGTGTGTATGTGTGTGCCCTTATTGGATCTGAGACGTGGTGTTTTAGTAGGAGGAGATTACAGTGCCGCTCTTTCCTCGCTGTTCAATTGCTCTGTAACTACTCAAGGACAAGAAGGTAATGGAGCAACCAAATCCTGAACACTTTCATCAATGATAGGTCTATTTCATTAGACAAATATGACTGGCTCTTTGCATCTTCCTATTTCTCTGGAGATTTCACTCCCTTATATCATTATGGGGTTTCACTGTCACGTCTATGTAAGATGTTGGCAAGGAAGGAGATAGGTATAGATAGGAGTCAGATTATTTTCCCCATAGACAGCGTCGGGTGCCAAATTTTATTCCATTTATTGATGGTTAAAATTTTCCTGACACTTTGACTGATAGCAATAGAGTGTTTTAAGTTTAAAGAAATAGGTAATTGTAGAGTGTTAGAATATTGGCACGTTGTATAGGGATAGATAGGTTCAGAAAGTAAGTATTAATCCCCGTTAAAGGAAATGTATTTTTATACAATTAAACAGAATTGCCTCATACAATAACAAGATAACACGTAATTAGTCAAATAATAATCATAATGCTGGTTTTAATTCATAAAGAAACATTCTATGAATATTGATCTTCATCCCATAACATAATGCTATTCATTTTTCATTTGCGACTCCTTAACTGAATGGTGTGAGATAGTAGTCGGTAGTCGGTTGTAGTAGCAGTTCGGCTTGATCCTTCACAGGGCAGACATTAATCCGATTTACACTGGGTCGTTCAACACTGAAGTGTTCGTTGGTAATGGATTCATGCTCGATGATTAAAGCTGACGATTATTGCCATAATTGGTCTGTGAACGGATGGTTAAAGACTTCCTGCTTCCTCATACCGATCAGTGAAAGAATGGTTGAAATCTTTGACTAGTTGCAACATTTTAATAGTCAATGAATAGAGGGGTTGTGAGGGATTCGAACCAATACCCTTACATCACCACTATCCATAAATGAAAGCAATGGGGCGCATTTAGTTAGTGGGATGGGGAAGGATATGCATCAATGAGAACATAATAATCAGTGCACATAAATACTTAATAGAACTATCGAGTAATTGCGATAGCACATTGATAATTCAATTCTTGTATGAAAGGATAATATATACACTATTATACCAAAATACATGTATAAGTATATATATATTATATATATATATATATATATATATATATATATATATATATATATATATATATATATACATATATATATATATATATATATATAAATATATATATATATATATATATATATATATAAAGATAGCGAATGAATATCTGTATAGGAAACATGAGTATCAATTAAGTTATTGATTCCTGTTAATTTTTTGTTGTGTCTACTTACTGCAGGCAAAAACACAATATCAATTATCACTCCTACACATTAGTATAATTACAAACACAATGTGAATTTTCACTGACCTTTGGCGCACAGTTTTCTCGCTATGTGGGATTTTTCGAGTTGACTATAGAGCAGTGAGCTCTAAGTAGATGAAATGGAGAGAGAGAACATTACTCTCCCCAACTCTGGCTTATATGGGTTTTCGACGGGAGTTGGAGAATCGTGAAGAGCCAACACTATTACAGGATTTTGGTGGACCTGTTATTTATTGGTCGTTGTCTTTAGTCCAATCGGACCTGGGTGTCGAACTGTAGCGTCCGTGAATGTTTAATTAGGTTTGTTACCTCCCGCTACGAGTGTCAAATCTACCATATTATGTTCACAGGCAAGCGCGAATTGCAAGTCCAAATGCAGGTGAGAAAACCAGATGACTCTCCTTCCATTGTCCCAAGGCAAGATTGATTGACACATTTGCCACGCTACGATAGCCGTTATATTGTCACGACAATGGTTTGGGTTTCGTTACGTGTTGTGACGTATTTACAATCGTGGGAAGGTTAATTTTGACTTTTAGATATTTTGTATTGTAAGTTATCATATAAAATTGAAAGAAAACGGCATCCAGTCAAATGATCATATTCCTTCAGAGCCATTGGGCCCATGGAGCCAGAGTTTTTCCCGATGTTTATATTGTGAAACGGACAAAGTAACAATATCTTGCCATCCTTTGGATAGGATGCTAGTCTATCGCAACGTACATTCCGCCAAATCTAACTAAGCTCTAGGGATCACCCGAATGATCATTTTGATGACACAATATTTCACACAAGAAAGTAAATGGAACGTGGAACCATTGTTTAGTTTTCTTTATACACGCGCTGTCGTTCTTCTGCTTATTCGGTGGTGGCTAGTATTCATGCGCAACGACTTGCATTCCAGAGAGCGGACAATGGCAAAAGGAATGATAATATGTACTCGCAATATGTTGATGTTTCGTTATAAAAAATCCTCTCTAAGCATTTAATTGAAATCCTCTACCTTGGAGGCAGATTAAAGGTCAATTTCGAACGTATTTACGATAAAGCTTAGGAAAATGTAATTACATTGTTTATGATATGAACTTCAAATAATAAAATCCTTTTTTGAGAATGTAGTTGGATGGATACTAAAAGCGATGATGTGGGGGGAGGGGGGGGGGGGACTCGAAAATCATGAAAACAACTATTTTTCACCTCTGTTTGTTCGTATCTCAAAACTAGCTCGCACGACATCCAATGGGTTTTGCACAGCAGACTCTGAAAGAAATGATTAAACATTAAGCTTTGAATCGCTCGCTTTCCATCGCTCTCAATGAATACACATTATAAGTAAATCGCTTCGCTTCGTCCCGCGCTCTTCGCTCGCAGTGTGGCCTTAGCATAAGAAAGCAATAAAGATATTTAAGATGGATCGACGAAATATATATTTTATTTAAATATTTAGACTACAATATCGTGGTAAATATATTTAAAATAATCTGATTCGTTGTTGCTATCAACATGTTGAACACTCTTAGTAGACCATATTTGTATCATAACACGATTCAATAGAAAGATAGATTATTAGATAGATATATGAATAGATAGATAGATAGATAGATAGATAGATAGATAGATAGATAGATAGATAGATAGATAGATAGATAGATAGATAGATAGATGGATGGATATAGTCCGTTCAACAGCCCGTGCGTACGCGTTGACGTTGATATCTTCACAACCTTCTGATGGATATTAATGATTCGAACACTAAAATTGTTAGCGACGTTGAGCCGTTTTTGTTTTTGTTTTTGTTTTTGTTTTTTTTTGTTTTTGTTTTTTGTTTTTTTTTGGTATCGGTTACAGTATCGTACTTTGATATTTTTCTTCTTTAAAGTATATACAAAACGAAGAGTCTGGGATGAATGAACATTTGGATGGTTTACGATAACAATTTTACACACAGTGAATTCTGTTATGATTACGACCACTGAACTCTCCACATGCTTTTACTTTTCACGAGATGCATATGCACTACTCACTAACATTGCCACAATGGATTCAAAATGACGCAGCAAATTGTACTCTTGACATAAACAATTGTTACAATTAATAGTTAAAAGCCAGAGGCGTAGCTTTCTGCTGTGATTTCTACATTCATAAAAACTGATAACAAGATGGATTAAACATACAAAAATTGTCAAAATGAAAATTTGCAGGTATTTCTCCAAAGAGGCGAAGCGCCGAATTCTTTTACAGATGTCACAACAATCAGGGACTGAGAGTGGAGAGGCCGAATTAATAATTATGTAATTTTAATTATGCGTTTCTTGTATTTAAAAACTGCGGTTCCTTTGAAAGGTTTTACTGTACAAAACACACATGGCATCTGTTTGGTGTTAAAGAAGTTTAAATCCAGTGATATTTCACATTATTCACTATTACATTCTGAGCGCCCCCCCCCCCCCCCCCACCACCACCACCCCACTCCCCAGGTGAACAGAATTCCGTACTCGATGGGTGACCAGTGTATTTTCGTGACATGTCGTGTGCGACCTTTATGAGTTGTCTTGCTCAACAGGTAGTCGGGGATTATGTCTCGTCTTATCGAAGACGAGCGTAAAAATTGTCATCAATGTATGTCCGAAAAATTTATAAGCACGCAACGGACTGCTTGTGTCGTCCATGTGCGTTGTCCACCAGGAAGGAGATAAATTATAAAGCGGCGTGAGCCTGTTTTCAATGCTGTGAAGTACAATATAAATGCTCTCTATCATTATGTAAGAGAGAAAGCTTATGCAAAAGGTTATCTAAGAATTTTAGTGCAAAATTGTCAATTATATTTATCAGCAAATGGGTTTAGTGAGTACGCAATGCAGGCATATAAGTAAAACTTGGTAAGTGCATGATACGTTTGGGCAGTTTTTACGTCCAAGTTAGTGGACAGGTTATCGTGTTGAGTACTAGTTAATCAATCATCCTTAAATTGGTTTAGGGATGTTGGAACAGGTGAAAAGGACATTTATCAAAATAACGTTATATCATAAAAGGCGGGGTTTAACATTAATATGTAGGAATTGACGCTTCAGGTTTGAATAAGATTTGATCTTACTTTTAGGGGGTGGAATTTAGACTGTCAAGGAACTGTCGAAACAACAAGGAGGCGCGATTTTTAGGGAATTATGGGTAAAATTATTATAGGGATAAAATAGGCTGTTTCTAATGAAAACGGCATTCTGCATTCTACTTCGCTATGAGCTGCACACTTTAAACCTTTTGTGCTCACCATCATTTATTTGCTTTTACGGACTTAGAAATATTTCACGTAATATTGAAAATGGTTACTTAGGCAAAATGACTTTACATTTGGATTGCTTTTACGGATTTGGAATTTATCACAACAAATAAAGCTGCAAGAAATGAAACTTGGAATCTGGATTTTGTATTTGAATGTCTTGATGTTGTACATTCAATTATCATCATCGGCCCTTGAACTCTTTCGTCATTAATAACATCTACAACACAGTGCAAAGGAATATCATTACCATCTATCAAAAAACCACTATACGATCATTAGCCATTACATATGTGTGCAACTACGCCACAATTACACTATTTGAAACAACCCAAAAATATTTGCTCTTCTAAACCACTGGGTGCAACTTTGTTATGATTATTTTCTGCAATGGAAAGAGAATAACACACCATTACTGGAAACATTTTAAAGTTTGAGTCGTATTTTATTGCATATGATAAAAAGATCAAAGGAATTCAGCATTATGAGAAAACTTTCACTATCGGTATTCAAAATTCGTAATGTCACTTTAAATATAAGCCCACGTGCAAAAAAATCATGTTACCACATTTCGTAACTTTGCGATATTCCCTGCGCACGGGACCTGGAATGGACTCTAGATAGAAAGATAGATTGATAAATAGATAGATAGATAGATAGATAGATAGATATAGATATATAGATAGATAGATAGATAGATAGATAGATAGATAGATAGATAGGTAGATAGATAAATAGATAGATGGATAGGTAGGTAGGTAGGTTGGTAAGTAGGTAGGTTGGTGGGTAGTTAGATAGGTAGGTAGTTAGGTTTATAGGTAGATAGATAGATAGATAGATAGATAGATAGATAGATAGATAGATAGATAGATTCTTGATATATAGGCTATGATTTATGATGCCAGAATTCAACAATTTTCAGGCCATTACTTTTTTAAACCATCATTTAAAGTGTTTATCAGCAGAGGATTTCGTGTTTCATTGTTCTTTATTCACATACCTCGTATGTGTCCCTATTACAAAGGAGACAGTAGACATTCTTGAAGGTTCTGCCGAAATAAACCACACGATCCAGCAAGTCTATTGAGCGACTTATGCATTCGTCTTCTATGATGGGGGCGTAACTTTTCTCGAAGTCACTGCAAGTACTGACGACATCTCTGAAAAAGCATGGTGTATTTATTTTAAGTTCATAATACACTTTGAAATGTACGAGATCTAGGCTCGTTAATTACTTTATTGTTTAAATATATAGGTATATATGAATTTATATATATACATATATATATATATATATATATATATATATATATATATATATATATATATATATATATACATTATTTATTGACTATACAGCGTCGTCCTCATTGACGTTGGATGCCCGCACTCTGCGATGACAAATATCTGCCCATTCCTCCCTTTTGTTGGCGGTATCGTACAGCTCTCTTCCTTTCACGTCTGTCCATTCTAGGATATTTTTTATATAACTGGACCTCGGTCTTTGCCCTCCATTTTCCCCTGTACTACATCTTTCATTAAGGTGCATCGGTTTTGGCATATGTGACCGAAAAACAGAAACATGAACGCCTCCCCGGGATAATATGTATAGAACATTTCTTAATTAGAATAATCTACCGACAAATCTTCTGCTAATTACACTTGCTTGAGTGAAATCTGCAAAATGACTTGACACTTGACCAAAAAGAAAAAAATCTTCGTTCCTGATGTCTTAGGGAGATGAAAAGAACGATTTTGCAGTGTTATTGGGTTGGACTCCGGAGGGAGGGAGAGGGAAAGAAAGGCCCAAAACAACATGCCCTTACAGAGAGAACGTATACGATGGCGCGTTTCTGGCAGTTTCCTTGTAGGGGACAGTCGTCCTTTTTCCTGCAATTGCAGTAGTCTCAATTTTTATTATTGTTGGATTCAGATACGATGTGTCTGTTGTGGTTAATAATTATCTGTTTCATGTTTTGTGCGCAGCTGTAAATTATTTTGACATTGTTTCTGTTGCTTCTTTTATATATCTAGTCGGCGATTCTTCGGGAAGTGTTTGTCGATGAGTGCGAGAAACTGCCGATATTTGAAGTGGCTGCGTTGTTGAATGGCGGGTTGAACCATATTATGTGCCTTTTTCTGTTGGAAGGAAATTTTTTCACCGTAACAAGTGGTTTTTCGCAGTAATGTTTTTATCTAAAAGAGCTCTATAATCGCCATGCTGTTCTCTATTGCTGTACTGCAATAGTTTACTTATTTTCTGATCAGATGATAAAGAGGCGTGGCCCTCGCATTGTTTCACTACAACAAATCAAAGTGGCTGTGCCGATTGACCCTAGGACTCTGGTGAGCACATGTGTGGACTGAACCAAGGACCATATAAAATGGACACCCGCGGAGATTATATAAAGGATAATGAAAGGCTAATATTAGAGGGAGGAAACCGAGAGACCAGGGATGTGAACAACTAATAAGTGGAGAGTAAACCAGGACTTTGACTTTGAGACGTGAACACCAGTGGGAATTAACCCTGGGACTTCAGCATGGAGTGAGCTGGGACTATCAGGTGCCCACGTTAGTGCTTAGTACACATCCTATCCATTTTATTCTCGGAGGGCCACCATTTTACGTATGGTGGTGGATGGGGGGTGGGGGGGGGGGGTGTTATTTTATTCTTGATTTACTGACTTGGCACTCTCAATTGCCGTCTCGATTTAAGATGTCTCAAAGCTTTGTTAAGAAATTTGACCATTTTCTTCTCAGAACCCTATATGATTATCTCTGTCTTAGACACTGTAGTACTGAAAGCTCCTCACCACATCATTTGATAAAGTGACAGACTTAAATGCCCAATGTCAGTCTGTCTTTTCTAAAAAGCACCCTTTGACCCTGAAACAAATTGCAGAAAACAGCGTAGCAGACAGAAGCCGTTACATCAATGTGATAGAAAACATAATTGTTACGGAAAAAGCCATTGCAAAACTTCTTCGAAACTTGGATCCTAGTGGACCAGGTAACAGCCAAACAAGAGTTTTGAAAGAGCCTGCAAACTGCATAACATCTGGCCCGGTTTGATTTTTCAGAACACTCGACACTGGTGAAGTCCCAGGGGATTTGGGAAAAGCGAATGTAGCTCCCATTCATAAAAAGGACAGAGAACGATTCCTTCAAATTACCACCCAGTGTCTCTCACTTGTATCTCAAGCAAGCTTAGTGAGCACATCATTGTCAGCCAGATAATGAAATACACAGATGGGCATGATATCTTATATGAACTCCAACATGGGTTTTGGTCCAGGCGCTCATGTAAAACACAGTTAATCAGCTTTATTGATGACGTCTCAAAGTCTCTTGATGAGGCCCAATAAACTGATGTATTTATAATGGACATCTCCAAGGCCTTTGACAAAGTTGACAACACATTGTGCCACAAGCTTCGACAATGTGGGAGAAATGGAAAAAATTAACAGATGGATTGAAGGGCCGTACCCAATCAGTGATCATCGACGGTGAATCATCCAAGTTTGTCCTAGTAGAGTCTCGTGTTCCAAAAGGCTCTGTCCTTAGTCCCACTCTTTCTTTTTTATATTAATGACCTAGTAGATGCTATTAAATCAAAAGTTCGTCTGTTTGCAAATGACACAATTGCAAACTTGATAATAAAACCACAAAGACGAAGCACATCTGCAACACGACCTTGAGAAACTGGCGGCTTGGGAACAGAGACATCTTATGGAGTTTCATCCAGAGAAATACAATGTCATTTCTATCTCCAGAAAGAAATATTCGATTGCATGCGATTACAAGCTACACACCCACGTCTTAGAGCACATAGCATCAGCCAAATGTATAGGAATAACAATAAAATCAGACTTAAAATGGAACGAGCACATCAACAGCATCACAACAAAAGCAAATAGGACCCTTCCAAAGAAATTTAAAGATTAAATTAACAAGCCTAAAATCATAAGCTTAAATGTCATTAGTTCGACCACAAATTATATACGCATAGACTGTCTGGGACCCACACACAAAACACCTTGTTGATAAACTGGAGGCAGTACAAAGACGAGTCGCTCATTTTGTTGCGGGAAATTATAAGAAAATATCAAGTGTGAGCAACATGATTGATCAACTAGAATGGAAGTGGCTCCAAACTAGGAGGAAGGCAGCTCGCCTGACCATAATGTATAAGAGAAAGAACATCCTGGTGTCTATAACAAATCCTGACCTCCAAACATAGACACGAACATTTAGAACTTCCCACATGGACAGTTTTATCCCCTTGACATCCACCAAAGACCTCAGAAAATTATCATTTTACCCCAGAACCATCACAGATTGGAATAATTTACCGCAGGAAGTTACATCTACACCCACTTTAGATTTATTTACAGAGATTCTAGATCACTGATGTATTTTCAATTTAATGTTATTGTTCATGTCAAAATCTTCATGAGTGACGATGACAATGAAAGGAAGATTCAGAGAGAGAATGCACGATTATTTTGAATGCATAACTTAATTTCTTTTCTTCTTTGCAAGCCTCCATTATTCCAATTTTTGACAATTTGCTGAATACCGATCATGCCTTTTCCAAAATTATTCTTTGTTTCCTCCTCAGCTCCTTCTTTATTTGTGACTTTTACATCCAGATATTCCAAAGCCTCTTCATCCTCAATTTCCATCGAATGCAACTTGCTTTGTTGATTTGGTGTTTATTCGCAATTTTTTGTTTTCAGGGCATTAACCGTTATCCCCGTAGATTTCACTTTTCTATTGAGCACCTCAACCTTTCTTTGCATTAAGTTAGCTGGATAGGAATGCTATGTCATCGCCAAAGTAAAAAAGCTTTAGCGGATTCCTTCTTTGCTCTCTCACTCGGGTTGTTCTTTTCCCCTTTCCCAGATTTTCGGAGATTTGTAAATTTTTACAGGTTTTCTCACAGGGTTACAACATCAACATGATTTTTACTCTCTGCCAATCACTCCCGTCTATTATCCTTCCTAAGCGAGGCTCCCAATCTTCCGCTATTTTTGTTTGTTTGTTTGTTTGTTTGTTTATTTACAACAGAAGTAACCGGGTTACAAGTCCCTGGCTTTGTTGTACTCGGATAACAAAGTTTTAAGGTCAAGGGGGAGGAGGGTATCTAGTTCCTGACAAGATGTCAAGTCCGTTTGTATGAGAACTTATGTTAAAGTCTTGTACCATAAGCATTAACTAAATGCTTTATCGGGCTAATAAAATGTGAGCATATATGGAGCAATATTGAATAGACGTGCTCAAATCGGTTTACAATAGGTCCCTAGCCAACAGCAACATTCAACATGTAGAACGAGACGCCAATTAGGCGATATCAGGGACCAGGTACTCATTTTACAACTGAGTAGGTACGGTAAGAGAATGTGAGTAAAGAGCCTTATCCAAGGACTTTACAATTCAGTGCTCAGAGCGGGACTCAAACTCAGGACCTCCTCGATCCGAAGGCAAGTGTCACACAACTAGACCACAGAGTCAACCAATTTGTGGCATGACAAGAAGAATCTGATAATGTCTCGAAGAGAAAAAAAAATCCTCTCTGTATTAACTTTTGATCTTCTTACCTATTATCTTTATAAAACGCACTGTTACAATAAGCGAGGTCTTCGATAGGCGGCGTCTGATTTATTTGACATGTCGAAGTTTTCTTCATACACTGACGTAGAAGATCTGTTTTGTTGAGAGCACTCATAACGTACAGGTAGGTTCCGCACTTAAAGCCGACCTGCCAAGGTATTGTCTTTGGATGAAAAAGAGATGTAATTACACTGAAGGTGTTATGGTAATTTGTAAAAGATTATCTATCTTTTGCTGCCACGATGATGATTGCGAAGATCGTTATATCGGATGTTTCAAACTTAATGTCCTTGTGGAGAAATCAAATATCACAAAACTCGTTAAACATAAAAACAAGTATTTAGCAAATAACATTTTGGAACCATTCGAAAAAAAAAAGTTACATAATTTTTAACAGAAGAAAGCACATACAATAGTATGGTGAGTATATTAAAGGAGGTGCTCAAAATGACCTCCTTTACGCCCGGCACATTTGTGTGTTCTAGAGATGAAATGATTATTGGCTCCCTCACAATGTTGCGGGTCAATAACCTTCAATAGTTGTTCCATTTGATTTCGTGAAGACTCAAGAATCTTGTACCTGACATTTGGTCTTTTTGAATAACCCCCAAGGAAAATAAAATCCAGAGGGTTGAAGTCGGGGCTGTGAGAGACTTTCTCAGTGTCCCCTCGACAGTGCGTGCTCTTTTTTTAGATGCTGACCCCTTCTTTGAATGACTTCCCAAGAGACAACCATTTTGCCTAAAACTTTCACACCATCTTCTGATTGTCTTGACAGACTGTACATGCAATTTCAGTTGGAATCAATTGGGTAGTCCCTGCAAAATCCAAGTTGAACTTTACTTGGTGACTTCAGATGCAGGATCTTTCGACACAAAATGCTTTTCTGTTGATTTCCAAGATATGGCTATTGTGTCAGTAGTTTTTAAAATAAACTTTTTTTTTTTACGCAGTATGGCTTCCGAGTGTTCATAGTTCATCATCCATCGTGACTTGTACTCTTGAGCACGTTGCCGTCAGCTGTCTCCACGTATCGCGATCCTCTTCGGTGCGCATGGAGTCTGCGTTGCTTTTAAAATCATTTTTGGCCATTCCTAGTTATTTAAGTATGTCATTCTCTGTCTTTCTCTCGCTGTCTTTCCTTCGATCGTCCCAGATGTTACTAGCTTTTCTATTCCGTCTCTTCTCCACACATGTCCCAGAAACCATAACTGCCTCTTTCTGATGGTATCTATCAATATTCTCCTTTTCTCAACCTCGCCACACTTCCTCGTTCGTGTACTTGCCTATCCATGATAACCTTAACCTTCTTCTATTCATCCACATCTCAATGCCTCTAACCGCCTAGTAAATTATTTGTCAAGTGTCCACGTTTCACAACCGTATAAAAGGGTACTTATAACAATATATTTCCACTACTTTCAATCTGGTTTAGGTTGTTGTTTGACACAACTGGACGAATTTTATTTCTATTGTTATTATTTGTTTTATATCCTCTATGTCACGTGCGTCATGGGTAATGATAGTGCCTAAATATTTAAATTTCTTTACTTGTTTGATGGATCCTCCTTTACTTGAAAAGTGGAAGTTCGTGTCGTTGTCATTCTTTGAGACTACCATGCATTCGAATTTCTTAACATTTAGTTTCGGGCCTATCTTTTCATGTTTGCTGACTAAAATATCTAAAATTTTCTTCACGTTTTCTGGAGAGTATGCCATCAAAGTACTATCGTTTGCGTATCTTATGTTTATTCTTATTCTGCCCCCACAGCGACGACGCCTTTAATACCTTCGATTTCTTTGAATATTATTTCACTCTATATTTTTAAAAGGTCCGGTGATAAGACGCAACCTTGTCTTACTCCCTTCTCCATGTTAAAGAAGTCCGATGTTTCGTTATCAAGTTTGACACACGCTGTCTGATTCCAGTATAAGTTTTCCACAATTCGAAGGTCTTTAGTACCTACATCGATCTTTTATAAGATTTTGAATAGCCTTTCGTGTTGTACAGAATCAAAAGCTTTGGAATGATAAATGAAGCATATATAAAGTGATTTTTGTTTTTCGATTGACCGTTGCATTTTTGTTTTCAATGTAAAAAATTGCATTTACCGTATCAAATTTACTTTCTTTCAAATTTGGTGTAAAACGGTTCATAAATAATTAAGTTATAGAAAATTTGATGAGGGACATTAAGTTTGAAACAGAAAGTAATAATAATAATAATAATAATAATAATAAAATAATAATAATAATAATAATAATAATAATAATAATAATAATAATAATAATAATAATAATAATAATAATAATGATAATAATAATAATAATGATGATGCTGATGACGATGACGATGATGATGATGATGATGATGATGATGATGATGATGATGATGATGATGATGATGATGATGACGATGACGATGATGATGATGGTGATGACGATGATGATGATAATGATGATGATAATGATGATGATGGTGATGTTGATGATGATGATGATGATGATGATGATGATGATGATGATGATGATGATGATGGATATAGAAGGGCAAGGAAGTGAAAGGGAAAGGTGGGGGGGGGGGGGGGGGGGGGGGGGGGGAGTCCGATAATAGTAGGGTCCAGTGAGAAGAGAGTGCGGGTTTTTCTTTTGATAATATCATTGTATAGAGGTATCTCACGTCATGCATGTTGTTGCACTTAGCACAGTATTTGTTGAAGAAGCTCACGCCCGTAACATTGTCTGTTACGACGGTGACCATGTCCAGATTGATCTCATTCCATGGAGAATCTTCTTCGCACAACTTCCGTGTTTCACTGTCTGAAAACTCATAAGGACATCTACGTATTAGGAGATAATCTTTTCCAAACGTCCTACAAACATTACCACTGTCACCATTGAAC
>NC_088364.1:25274736-25284736 GCF_034508935.2 Berghia stephanieae | reverse complement strand
AAAAGGAAATGCCCTATAAAATTAAGTTTTTAAATAAAATTTTCATTGACTATTGTGCCTCGGGCAGACAAGGATTTTGTTGGCAAAAAATTCAAAGTGTAAGAAGAATTTACGTGTGGAGGGCCTATCACTGCATTCACATCCATTCGAATAATTATTAAAATCACGCGGGTGGGTTCTCAATTCTGCTAGAATGTTTCGCCAAGAAAACAACTTAAACAACTACCAAGTTGTCAACATCACCACACTTTGACTTCATTATGATACCTCAAAACAAAAATCAGGATTCACAACGTATTTGGCACGTTGGAGCGACAAACACCCGTTGGGACGAGGCGCATGGATGGGTCGCCGCGACGTTTACGGAATGTACGTCTGGAAGGCCTATTTCCCTGTAAGAAAATTTCATTGAAATCAATAGCAGAATGCACGTTCCTAATCTCCATAACAAGTTGTATTGTTTCGCGTAACCTTCAATCATCTACAAACATTATTCTACCAACATCAGACAGAGATTTTCAATAGTCTCTGCGGCTCTGTTTGACCAAGGGAGAACCTTGAAATTTTGTACCATTATAAAGTCCAGGCCGATTGCTGCGATCCACTTATAGCAGCTATGCAGCATGCAAAGCATTTTCATTTGTTGCTTAGATGATACCAGGTGATAACAAAAATGCGCATCCTGACTTTGTCTCCGCTGAACAATTGGCATCAATATATATATATATATATATCGAAGCTTATGACGCCATGCAGTGAAAGCCGAAAGGAAGCTACAGGGCTGACCCCTCATCTCTCTCTCTCTCTCTCTCTCTCTCTCTCTCTCTCTCTCTCTCTCTCTCTCCCTCTCTCTCTCTCTCTGTGTGTGTGTGTGTGTGTGTGTCTTCTCTCTCTGTTTCTCTCTCTCTCTCTCTCTCTCTCTCTCTCTCTCTCTCTCTCTCTCTCTCTCTCTCTCTCTCTCTCGCAGGCAAGATAGCAGCTTGGAATACCAGAACAATGTACGAAGCGGGAATAGCATCTCAAATAGCAAAAGAAATGAAAGAACATAAAATCTCGATACTTGGATTATCAAAAGTAAGATGGAATCAAAAAGGCTGGAGAAACAAGATTGGCGGCTGAAGATATCAAACACCACACAATTACTCAAAGCACTTATCCTTTGACTTTGTCCCGTCCACCCTCAGTTGTGACAATGACAGAGTGTAGATAGCCACAAACAGTCTAAACCTTCATCTCATTAAAAGATAGACCCTACCCGTCTCAATAGATAAAAAAAGAAGAAAACACTTTAAGGGTTTCTGTCACACTAATACTTAAGTTATTTGGCAAAAATCGTTTTGGATAGATCTATTTGAAAAGTGCAACCGTCAAAATGTTTCCTAAATAAAAGATGAAGATTTTGTGATGATTGTTCAGGCTGATAATGATATCAGTTGTTCTTTTAAGTCCCCAAAACTATTTCAAAACTTCCTTAAGAGTGGGAGACTGGCTGAGATTGCTACCCATTTCCATGAACTGGCTTCTCAAGGAAGACTTGTTAGAGCTGTCACTGGGGGTAAACCACAACTCCAGTTTCATATTCAATCACAGCTTCCAGAGTGCGACAGCCTACTTCATATATTATATTACTACTCATTGTTGTCATACTCCAAAAACTGCAAATTTTGTCACGTTGTAAATCATCACCACTGTGGCTTATCCCTCCGGGAAGTGTCAACCGAAACAAGCCTCTGCCCTGCGCCACCCTTCTACATTTATTCAGTCACTTGATTATTCATCCATTTTCTGATGTCCCGTGACCATCTTCTTCTTGGTCTCGCTCTCCATCTTTTACCCTTCACAATACCCTCAAGAATTTTTTTTAAAGGATGCCATGTCTCTTGATATGAAAAAAAAAGCAAGTTTTAGTTTCTGTATCATCTTGATGAGATATGGCTCCTTAATGTCCAGGGATTCTTTCACATTTTGCTTAGTTTTCTTTGCTGTCCAGGGACTGCGGAGAATTTTCCGGTAGCATTTCATTTCAAATGCATTGATTTTTGTGATTGTCCATGATTCACATCCACATAATGCTGTTCGAAAACACATGTTCTTAATATTTTCATTTTCAGTTTGCTGTTTTCATTTTTCCACAAGGCGCTTGTTGACCATATTGTCCATTAGATTGCATAAGCAGTTGGTGATGGAGATGGGCGGTTTTTGAAGATTCAGAGAAGTCATTCTCAGCTTTTGGAATTGGAATCACACTAATCAGGTTCTATCTCGGTTGAAAAGTCAACATTGTATTTCATAATAGATAAACATAAGGGCAATCAGGCCTGTTGTGGAAGATTTCCATATTTTATCAAACTCAATGCTATTGGGCAATGCAACCTCTTATTATGCAAGTGGTTTAGTTTCTTACGATCAGGATATATCTGGTGGAGTAGGAGGAGAATCAGATCGTATAACTCAGAACCAGTTCTATATTCCACTGATATTAAAAAAAAAAAAAATTAAAAAAAAGCTGATCTCATGCGACAGTTCTAAGACTCCATTTGGGCAATATATCTGTTCTGCTTTAATAATATACTTGCTTTTTTCCATGGTAGAAAAGGAAGTCCAGACTTGATGTGGATTTCTGATTAGGTCTTTCTGACCATTTCTATTTTTTCTTGAGTCCCAGAGATACATTTTGCCTTCGGACTCATAAAAACTCATTGAACTTATGGAGCACAAGACCCATGCGAGGATCTGTAGATCCGTCGAGTATAGACGAAGAAGAAGAAGAAGAAGAAGAAGAAGAAGAAGAAGAAGAAGAAGAAGAAGAAGAAGAAGAAGAAGAAGAAGAAGAAGAAGAAGAAGAAGAAGAAGAAGAGAAGAAGAAGGAAGAAGAAGAGAAGAAGAAAAAAGAAGAAGAAGAAGAGAGAAGAAAGAAGAAGAAGAAGAAGAAGAAGAAGAAGAAGAAGAAGAAGAAGAAGAAGAAGAAGAAGAAGAAGAAGGAGAAGAAGAAGAAGAAGAAGAAGAAGAAGAAGAAGAAGAAGAAGAAGAAGACGACTACGAAGAAGAAGAAGAAGTAGGAGGAAGAGGAGGAGGAGGAGGAGGATAAGAAGAAAAAGGAAATGGTGATGATGATGACGATGAGGATGATGATAATGATGATTATGATGATGATGAAGATGATGAGAGAGGAGGAGGAGGAGAAGGAGGAGGAGGAGGAGGAGAAGGCGGAGAAGGAGGCGTAGGATGAGTAGAAAGAGAAGAAGAGGAGTATGAGGAGAATCCAAATGAGGAGAAAAAAAGAGAAATGGAACTGGTATAAAGAAGAGGAGGCGGAGGACGAGGAGGAAGAGTAGGAAGAGGAGGGGGAGGGGAGAAGAAGAAGAAGAAGAAGAAGAAGAAGAAGAAGAAGAAGAAGAAGAAGAAGAAGAAGAAGAAGAAGAAGAAGAAGAAGAAGAAGAAGAAGAGGAGGAGGAGAGGGAGAAGGGAGAGGAGGCGGAGGAAAAGAAAAGAAGTAACAAAATATAAAAAGTTGGGAAGTAAAAGGGGAAGAGAAGGAGCGATTAAGAGAAGTGGAAAATTAATTTTAAATAAAAGAAGTTGGACTACACTTTATTACAACTCTCTTCCTGTCCAGTTGTGACATACAATGATGGTTGTTACTGTTCCGTTTCTAGCCTTAAAATACTGGTATAAACTCCGGAGTAATCAACCCAATGGCTCTTAGAACATGTTTCAGATATTGTAACTCATAATATACTTGTCTATTAAATGGTGATAATGGCACAAAACTCCGAGTTACGATAGTTTTAGTTCTATTCTATCCTTCTCAAAATATCGTATCTCAACATCTCTCTTGCTTCCAATAAAATACTATCGTAACTTTGATAACTCATAATCCAAGCAATATATCGTCTCAAAAATGCCACCATCGTTTTTCTCGCCACTTAATAATATTAGTAATTTTTACGGGTATCCAAGTATTATTGTGAATGTTAAACAGTTTTTTTGTCTCTCCTGAAAAGCTGGGGTTTTTAAGATACGATAGTTTTGCACCCTATCCTCGCTCTATTCTTGCCCCAAGATATACAAAATTGTTGTCATTCTCCAGTTTTTCTCCATTAACCACAATCTGAGTTTTTTTGGACTTTTATCAGTATCATTTACTTTGGTCTTTTTAGCATTTAGGAGCAGGTCTTTGTCCTCACTACGTTGTTTTATGGATCGCACTAGCCGAATTAGACCGAAAATAGAAAAATATCTATCACATAGCCAAAGCGGGTTTCGCCAAGACCGAAGCACATCGGACGTTGTATGGACACATAAATGGTTGGCAGCAAAGGCACTCAAAGAAAACATATCCATAACAATAACCGGAATCGATATGTCCGCAGCCTTTGATACGATCGACAGAGGAAAACTTTTGGAGATATTAACAGAAATAGTAGACGAAGACGAGCTCCGAATAATCCGATTTCTCCTCAGCAACACAAAGATACAACCAAGGATATACGGGGCCACAAAACAGACGCAGTTCGAAAGTAACATCGGGACCCCCAAGGAGATAGTCTGAGCCCGATTCTGTTCACAATATACTTAGAACACGCTCTGAAAGAAGTTCGAAAAGTCATTCCAAAACCAACGACTCATATTGAGAATGCAATCCCTAGAGAAATCGCCTATGCAGATGATGTCGATTTTATTGGATCAACACCAGCAAATATAGACATCATACAAAATACCCTCATGAAATATAACCTCCAAGTCAATGCCAATAAAACCGAATTTACAACAATATCGAGGAACAAAGAGGAATGGAAAAGAACAAAGAAAGTCGGCTCACTAATTGGAGACACCGAGGATGTACAAAGAAGAAAACAGCTATCAAACGCCGCACTCAGTAAACTCACCAATGTATGGATTAGAGGTGACAAAATAAAGAGAAAAACCAAACTGAAACTGTACCATGCTCTTGTAAAACCGGTACTTCTGTATAACTGCGGCACTTGGGCGTTGACAAAATCCGAAGAAGAACATCTGGATGCCTTCCATCGCACACAGCTAAGAAGGGTACTGGACATCAAATACCCCAAAAAGATCTCAAATGAATCACTCTATAAGATCACAAAAGAAAGACCAATCTCCCTTGACATTATACAACAACGATGGCAACTTTTCGGTCACATACTACGCAGGGACAAAAACATACCAGCAAACCAAGCCATGTCGGGATACTTCCAAAAACACGGGAACCTTTTCAGAGGAAGACCGATCACAACACTCCCTGTGATCCTAAACAAAAACCTCACAACACTTGGACAAAGCATTAGTCTCATAACGGCAGGGGACCTTGAAAATCTGAGAACCCTAGCAGAGGACCGGCAATATTGGAGACACTTCACACAGAAAATACTGGAAACAGCCAAGGCGACCCGATCTTTCGGTCGAGACGCGAAAGGCATCTAAGTAAGTAAGTAACTAGCCGGTCTAATCCAGAATGCGTTGTTGACAGGAGTGCAGTGTTGTCAGCACATCTCAGATCTAAGATTGGCTTGCCATTTAATTTTGGTGTACTGTAGTTTTGTTCAGTCTCATTATCAATGACACCTCTCATGATGGATTCAGTATAAAGGCTAAAAAGAGAAGGAGACAGGACGCAGCCTTGCCTCACTCCCCTTTTGACTGGAAACCATGAGGATAGTCCATGTTCAAGACGAACAGAAGCAGACTGATGAGGTATACATTTGATATCAGGTTTACAATTTTGAAATGGCAGTTCATTTCTTTTAAAGTATCAATCATTTTTGAGTGGTTCACATAATAGAAGGCTTTAGTGTAGTCAATGAAGCGCATGTGTAGGTTTGTGTTTGCTTCCCTACTTGTTTCTATCAGAGCACGAATGTTGAAAACTTGAGCTCGTGTGCCTCTATTTGGTCGAAAACCTGTCTGAGATTGACTAAAATCTTCAATTTTAATTTCGAGTCATTTCATTATTATTTTGAGTCGCATGGCTTTGTACATTCTTGTAAAGCTCTTTTTTCGGTATTGGGACAAAAACTGCCTTTGTCTCTTGTTGCCATCATATCTTATTGCAAAGTGTGTGTGATATTATATTATTTCAATATCTTCCTTTCCGGCTGGCTTTAATCATCTCCCCGCATATTTTTATAATTTCTTGTCACTTTTACTGTTTGGATCTATTTTATTGCCATTCTATTTCACTTTTTAGTGGTGGAAGTTCATCTTATTTGGTTTCATTTGTGTCATAGTTCTGTCCTTGATATTGTACAATTCACTACAATATTCTGCCCATCTCGCAGCCTTTTTTTTTCAGGTTCATTCAGGGTTTCATCATTTTTACTTTTAAATTTTGGTAGGCGTGGGGAGAACTTTTGAGTTATCCTACTGATTTCCTGATATATTGTTCCTGTGTGCTTAGATCTCATTGCTTTTGCAATGTCGAAAAGTTGTTCCTCTAAAGTCTGTATTGTCACTCTTTAACAGTTTTTGACATGAGATTTGGCATCTTTATATTTTTTTTGAAACAAGACCAAATTTTGCTTTGCTTCTTTTCCTCGTTTCTATGGCATCCAGAGTTTCATTGCTTATCCATGGCTTCTTCCTTTGGGGGTTTTATTTATTTATTTATTTTGGGGTGGGGGGGGGGTAGGGGGGGGAGGTAGGGGGGGGGGTGACTTGTGGCTGCTTCGTGAAATACTTTTTCAATTTCTGACTGTTCTTCTGGTTCCATTTCCTCACTCAAGGTTTACAGGATGCTGAAATTGGTTTTTATTTATAATCAAATTTTGTAGTTGATGTTGAAATGTATGATGGACAACTTAATTTGATGTCAGCCACGAGAAGTTTGATCAGTACCGCAGTCTGGCGTACATGCCTGACCGATGTTTTCCATCTCTTAATAGCCAGAATGAAATCGGATTTTTTGTCTTTCCATCTGGAGCAGATGTCCATGTGCAGATGCGTCATTTATGGTTTTGGAACGTTGTCTTTGTTATTGTCAGCTAATTTCCATTGAAAAGTCTACAAGCTTTTCGCCACATTCGTTGCGTTCTCCTAGTCCATGTTTACAGTTTTGGAACCTATCTTCGAGTTAAAGTCACCCATGATAATATTAATATCTGTTTTATCACATTCGTCGAAAGCACCTTGTACTGTTGATAGAAATGGTCTTTTTTCTCACCCAAGGCAGCTGATGTTGGAGCATACACTTGTATTATTAAGATGTTTTGTGTTGCACATTTTAGTCTAATTGAGAGCACTCTATCATCGTATGGATTATATCCTATTAGGGAATTGTCAAGGTATATGTTTTTTTTTCTTGAGTATATAACCAAAACCCAGTAGCAGTTATATATATGTCCCAGTTGTTTGTACAGTAAGGATAAAGTTTAAAGCTATTCAGAGAACAGCTGGTAGAATAAAGAGGGATTACAGGTTATGCAAAGACAATGGCATACAAACAAAAATGAGAGAAGAATTTGAAAATGCACTCATGATACAAAGCCAAAGTGAACCTGATAACGAAAAATGTGAAAAACAATTTGATATATTCCAAAAGTGTGTCAAAGCAACTACAGAAAAGCATTTACCAATAGCTCAAACAAACAGCAAAAAGGAATGGATGACAAATGAAATTCTAAACCTATTTGAAGAAAGACGAAAATGCAACAGAGGGTCTGCAGAATACCAAACATTGAACAACCACATTAAATCCAAATGCATCGAGGCACACGAGAACTATCTAGACTGGAAATGCTGCGAAATCGAAAGAGAATACAAACCCAACCCCCAACAAGCTCATCAAAGAATAAAAGAACTATCAGGGAAAAGGAAAAGCAAAGCAGCAGGAAGTTGTATCCAAAACAAACAAGGGGAACTGCTATTTGAAGAACAACATATAGAAAGCCGATGGGTAGAATACATGGGCGAACTGTACAATGATCCAAATAGAAATGAACCACCACTGAAATTCAAAGAACCATTAAGCGGACCAAACATCACCAAAAGTGAAATTGAACATGCCATGGAACGAATGAAGGATGGTAAAGCAACAGGCCCTGATGAAATATCTGTAGAGGTATTAAAAAGCCTAGGAGATCTAGCAATTGATGAACTTCATATATTATTCAACAATATATACAATACTGGGAAAATTCCAGAAGATCTCTGTAACTCTATTTTCATAGCAATACCAAAGAAAGCAGGTGCAGTCAGATGCGAAAATTTTAGAACTATAAGTTTAATAAGTCACATCAACAAAATACTGTTGCGTATAATTATCAACAGGCTAAGGAATAAGATTAACCCCGAAATCGCAGAAGAACAATATGGATTCCAACCTGACAGAGGGACAAGGAACGCAATATACCTCCTCCGTGTTTTAAGTGAAAGAGCTATACAGGTTCAGACCCCACTATACCTCTGTTTTGTCGACTACAAAAAAGCTTTTGATAGAGTACGCCACGAAGAAATACTAAAACAACTGCACTCCATTGGCGCTGATGAGAAAGACCTCAGACTCATGCAAACATTATACTACACCAGCAGGCATCTATCAAAATCGGAAACTCTACAGGAAATTCCATTCCTATTAAGAAAGGAGTCCGTCAAGGGTGTGTTGCCTCACCAGATCTGTTTAATCTATACCAAGAAACAATCATAGGGGCATAAATAATATGGAGGGAATAAAAGTAGGAGGTCACAACATAAATAATATAAGATACGCAGACGATACGGTACTCATTGCAACATCAGAAATCCAACTTCAAAAGATTGTTGACAAAGTGGTAGTAGATAGTGAAGCCAAGGGAATGGAAGTGAATATCACCAAAACAGAATGCATGGTAATACAGAAAAACCCCGAAAACAACAACACCTGCAATATAACGATTCACGGCGAGCAGCTTACCAACGTAGAAAGTTTTAAATACCTAGGTTCAATAGTGACAACAGATGGAAGATGTAACCGAGACATACGAGCAAGAATAACTCAAGCCAAACAGGCCTTCATGGACCTGGGAAACATTTTGAAAAACAAACAGATGTCGTTCGGGATTAGATTCCGAGTCTTGAAGTGCTACGTGTGGCCAATCTTGTTCTACGGATGCGAAAGCTGGACTACAAATGCAGAAACACAAAAGAACATTGAAGCTTTTGAAATGTGGTGCTTGAGAAGGATGCAGAGAATATCGTATACCGCACACAAAACGAACGAAGAAGTGCTAAAACAAACATACCAACAAAGGAAACTAATGCCCTTAATAGTGGATCGACAACTATCCTTTTTCGGACACATAGTAAGGAAAGATAAGAATGAATACCTGGCAAGTTGTGGAAAAATACCTGGTAAACGCGCCCGGGGGAGACAAAGAAAAACACTCATAGACCAACTGAAGGGCTTCACCAACCTAACAATCCAAGAGCTGTTTGAAAAAGCAAGAGACAGGGAGGAATGGAGAGAGATAATTCATGCAGTATCCGAAGCCTGGACCAGGCATGGAACCTAGAAGAAGAAGAATATATATATATATATATATATATATATATATATATATATATAATATATATATATATATATATCATTATTATTATTATTATTATTATTATTATTATTATTATTATTATTATTATTATTATTATTATTATTATTATTATTATTATTATTATTATTACTATTATTATTTTTATTATTATTATCATCATCATCATCATCATCATCATCATCATCATTATTATTATTATTATTATTATTATTATTATTATTATTATTATTATTATTATTATTATTATTATTATTATTATTATTATTATTATGATTATTATTATTATTATTATTATTATTATTATTATTATTATTATTATTATTATTATTATTATTATTATTATTATTATTTTCATACATCAAATAATAAATAAATAGGAGATCAATCTGTTTGGAATAATACATCTTTGGTGCATCTTGTCTGAAGGGAAATCAAAAGGGGCGATAATTACATTGTAC
>NC_088364.1:25252236-25269736 GCF_034508935.2 Berghia stephanieae | reverse complement strand
CCTTATTTCTTCTTTAATGTTTTCTAGTCTTGATTACTGTAGCATGCTCATGTATTCTGTTCCAAATAATGTACTCAGCAAACTGCAGCGCATTCAAGATCAAGCGGCAAAATTAGTTTTGAAAAGGAAAAAAAGTGATCATGTCACACCTTTGTTTTGGACTTTACATTGGCTCCCTGTTAGATTTAGGATTACGTATAAAATTGATGTAATTAATGTGCTATAATCATCTTAATGAAACATCTCCAGCCTGTAGATAGTATGCGCTTGGCTTAGGAGTTCGCAATATTGCCATCCGGAAGTAAAACGGACAGAGATACAAAACTTTGTGTAACCATGATCGTTTATAGTCAGGTTAATACACTTTAGTGAGAATTACTCATAAACGCGGATGGTAAAACCAATAACAAAGACCTGCGTGACGTCAACTTCTAACCATCTATATATCAGTTTTTGATAAATTTTTACACTCCCTCACGCTCTTTAAGATCCAACTCTCAATCAAGTTTATGTTACCTAAAAAGGATCTAAGACCTATGCTGATCGTGCATATATTCATGCTCCTCCAGCTGTCTGGAATTCTTTACCATTCAGTGTTAGGAGTGGGGTTGTGGATTCCCAATCATCTTTTAAAAAGAAATTAAAATCTCATCTTATAAGAAGCTCACTAGATTAAATAAAACATCCTATTTTTTTTGGTAAGATATACATTTGTTACATCGGCCATTATTGTTAAATGTCCTGATATGATTTTTATTCAATAATTCATGTTAACAGCTATTTTTCGTTCCTGTACGCATATGCGTGTGGTGCATGTGTGCGTACTTGTGAGAGTATTTGTGTGTGCGCGTTTGTATAAATGGGTGTGTATACAAAAATGTTTATAATGATGTTTTACAATTGTGTGAGCCTAGAGCTGATTTCAAACGGGATTTGGCTCTATACAAATAAACTTTATTATTATTATTATTATTATTATTATTATTATTATTATTATTATTATTATTATTATTATTATTATTATTATTATTATTATTATTATTATTATTATTATTATTATTATTATTATTATTATTATTATTATTATTATTATTATTATTATTATTATTATTATTTATTATTATTATTATTATTATTATTATTATTATTATTATTATTAGTAGTAGTAGTAGTAGTAGTAGTAGTAGTAGTGTAGTAGTAGTAGTAGTAGTAGTAGTAGTAGTAGTAGTGTAGTAGTAGTAGTAGTAGTAGTAGTAGTAGTAGTAGTAGTAGTAGTAGTAAGTAGTAGTAGTAGTAGTAGTAGTAGTAGTAGTAGTAGTAGTAGTAGTAGTAGTAGTAGTAGTAGTAGTAGTAGTAGTAGTAGTAGTAGTAGTAGTAGTAGTAGTAGTAGTAGTAGTAGTAGTAGTAGTAGTAGTAGTAGTAGTAGTATTCTTATCATCATCATCATTTGTGTCCATTGAAAACACAATTAAAAACAAATTATTTGGATTAAAAATATTAAATAAAAGGATTCCTAAATAAAAACTTCTGGCTTTTATTCTGTACACAAAGATATTGGGAAAAATAAAGAAGAGGGGTTGAGAGTGATTTGTTTATGTAATGAATTGGAAGGTGCGGCAGTGTCGATTCTGCGCTAAATGCAGAAGGGAAAGGCAGGGGATTAAACACGTAGTACGTTTGTGGTTAGCCCTGAATTCCATGGCAGCACCACTTTCAATTAGGCACATCTCAAGAACCGAGTTTCCTCTCTTGTGTTTCTTGACTCTATGCTAACAACAACGGTCCCCACCTCCTTCCTCCATTCTCAGCTATCGATTTTGTAATGTATTGATCGTCGGCGCATTGTTCTTTAATTGAAATTCATGTGTAGATAACTGGATGCAGTGTGCTTTACAATGTAAGATATGAAATAGGTTAAACGCGAACAAAGGATTGTGGTATCAGTAACAGTTCTCAGTTTAGCTGTCACTCAACCATTGGTTGTTTTTACCGACATTAATTTTCTGGCAGCCGATGCCAATTTCTGGCACGGAAGCTGCTTCCCTCCGACTCATTGCACGAGTCGTATAAGTTTTGTTTAGAAAACGATATAATGTCTACAAGAGACAACAGAGATAATAGAAGAAGACCGGAACCAATGTTACCAATGGGCTTCGGAGGTGCTCGAGTTTACGTTGGTGATATTGGTCATCGCATCGGAAGGCATGATTTACAAAGAGAATTTGAACAGTACGGACAAGTTCTTGACGTGTGGATGACACCTCATCATGATGAAAACCGGTTTGTGTGTTAATAATTTGCTTGCCACATTATACTCTCTCTCTCTCTCTCTCTCTCTCTCTCTCTCTCTCTCTCTCTCTCTCTCTCTCTCTCTCTCTCTCTCTCTCTCTCTATCTATCTATCTATCTCTCTCTGCTGCTGCTGGTGTAATTTTGACAGACATGTCTGTCAAAAGTCAAAAGCTATGGACGACTATCCACAGTGTCTGCCAATAAGAAAAGACCAGGCTTTTTATATTATATACAGAGACACATGGCAGACAATTTTTTATGCAAAATGTCAAATAATCGGAAAGAATGTCATTGGTAATTGGTGTTCCAAATCTAAATCAGTTTATTTCAAGTGATATTTAACACAAAAAGAAAGTTAATAATAATAATGCTCAGCTGCCAAATCCAGCCTTTTAAAAAGGTCACCTCTATTCACAGTAGTACTGCGAATAGTGATTTCCTCTATTCACAGTAGTACTGTGAATATGATTTCCTCTATTCGCAGTAGTAGATAGCGTTCGTTTTCGTTATTCTGTAAATAGTAGATATCATTCATTTCAGTCATTTGCAGTACTTGCTTTGTTCGGGTTCATTCTGTATTTGCAGTAGTTGCCTACAAGCCTAGAGCTTTATATTGTATAGAGGATTGGGCGCAAATTATAAATAAACTACATTATTATTATTATTAATATTATTATTTTTTTTTAAAAATTATTATTATTATTATTATTTTGCATTTCGTTGACAATGAAGATGTGTCTGTTGTGTGTAGTGATGGTGGTGGTTGTAATTGTAGTGGTGGTGTTGATGGTGTAGTAGTGGTAGTGATGTTGACGATAAGGATTATGAAAATGATGTAATGGTGGTGGTGGTTGCTGTAGTTTGATAACGATGTGGAGGTAGCTGTGGCAGTGGTAGTAATGATGATGATGTGATTGTGGTTGTAGTAGTGGCGGTGGTAGTGATGATGATGAGGATGATGATGATGATGTAAAGGTGGTGGTGGTTGTTATAGTTTTGATAACGATGTGGAGGTTACTGTTGTAGTAATGATGATGTGGTGGTGGCTTTAGTAGTAGAGGTATTGATGGTAACTTCTATTATTTGCAGGAGCACTGATAAATGAGTCATGAGTGTGTGTGTGTGTGTGTGTGTGTGTGTGTGTGAGAGAGAGAGAGAGAGAGAGAGAGAGAGAGAGAGAGAGAGAGAGAGAGAGAGAGAGAGAGAGAGAGAGATTCCTGGAACCTGTATTAAATATATTTAACTAACTGTAAATAAGCGGGGACGGAACTATTCTCATTTAAGTAATCTGACATATAAGCTGATAGATTTCAAGATGTGAACGAATGATCAAGTCGGAGAGGTGGGGATGGGGAAATTTTCATGGATTGGGTTGGGTTAACAAAAGCAAAACAAAACACGATCTTGTCAAGTTTCAGACTTGAAGGAAAAGTTGAAATGTTCAAAATCTCAATTCTAAGTCACACAAAATGTTTCAATCATCCCTACTTTTCTTTCCTTCTCAAACTAACACACTTTCATTCAACTTCAATCCATTCGACAACACACCATTTTGGACAGAAAATACAGTGTTGTGTTCAGCGAGGGGGCAAAGACTAATTTTCAGATGTAGGAGATTGATTCTACTACTGCGAATAGTGATTATATCATGAAATCACTATTCGCAGTGCTACTGCGAATAAACACTTCGTTTTTAAAAAGCAACTGGCATCAGTGTGATATAAGTTTTTGACACCTTGAACTGAAAACGTCAAACTGGCATTTATGACTTTTTTTTTTTTTTCAACTAGTGAGAAATTTGTTGATCAACAAATCCGTTCATAGTCCATTAAAAGAACCATTAAAAATTTCACTACCTACCTAATTGTTAACTTTATTGATATTCTTTTGTTTCTATAATTTTTGCATTCTAACCACTATCTTGGGGATTTTTATGGTTTGTTTAGTTCGCTGACGAATCCGTAGGCCCCAAAATCAACCTATTATTTTCCTGTCTTCCTTATACAAAATAATACAATTTATTATAACACTTCCACAAAACTAGATCCAACAACATATCCGAACCAGAGATGAAAATAGCTATCAAAACAATGAAACAAAACTGGTAGAAAATTATCTAGCACATATTATGAGTTTAAGTTGCACAGATGTTGGTGAGGATTGACAGTTCAGTGGGTTTGGGCACCTTTCATTTTGCTCCTTTTTGCTGCACTGGTTCGAATCTGCTCCCTTGATTTGTTATTTTTGTTTGTTTTTTGTTTTTAATTTTGTTTTATTAAATTTATTTTTTTCTCTTTTTATTTATTTATTTATTTATTTTTGTCTCTGATTATATTGTTGTTTCCTAATGAGTTTTTCTTTTCCATTTCTTTTTTCTCCTTTTTGCCTCGATTATTATGTTTCTGAGCAAGATGTTTTATATTATTGACACAAACACATTTTTTTTCTCTCTGACCATTTTTATTGCCCCCTGAATTTTTTTGTTTCTTGTTTATTTTTATTTATTTATTTTTAGTTTGCATTTTTGAGATCGGAGTGGGGATGAATATTTTTGCAATATTCTATAGAAAGCAACCAAAAGAGAGGGAGATAAATATATTTTTCTTTTAAGTGGAGAGGGGGAGGGGACATTTATCACTTGCAGGATTCGAACACACAGTGTCAATTTTAACAAGCCTTCTACGAAGACGACTTACCCATTTGGCCACGACATCCACATGAATGTCGATGCATATTGTGTATAAATAGTAACCTACTATCCATTTTAGAATCTACTTCTATGCCCTATTTCAACACTTTTTTTTGTGTTTTCAAATGTGAATCTAGAATATTTTGACTATCCCATTTTCTTCCTTTTTACTTGCACTGATATGACTAAATGTGTCTCAAGACAAAAATAATCCCAAAAATCAGCCTACCTTTACTGGAGATTGAACCTCAGACCTGATTACCAGTCAGACGTGCTACTATTACACCGCAGAGGTTACCTGATAGTTAAGACAGTGCTATAATATTCTTCACAAGGGTATGAGTTCCTGCTGTGAATCCTGTCTTTGCATCATATTAAACAAATATTGAAGATGCAAAGAACAAAATGAAGGCATTTAAGCATTTCTCATGTTTTCGTTCTTCTTACACTGTAGCTCAGTACAACAATATGCAGAGTTTTATCAACTGTTTATGATGTCATGAGTTTGTAAAAATTACTAACTTGAACTGATGTATTCTATTTTATTCCAGACCTAATGATAAGAAGTTTGCCTTTGTTGTTTTTCGCCATCATGAGGATGCTGATATTGCTGTCAGAGAAAGAAATGGAAGGTTGGGATTTTTATGACTTTTACTAATGATAAACTCGAGTCACTTCTTTTAGTAGGCTGTCATATATGACAGCTTATAGCAATATGAGAGAAAGTTGACTTCTAAACCTTTTAAATATTTGATGCATTATAAAATTTATGTCCTTCCTCATAATGTACAGTTTTGTGGGCAGATGATTTTGAATTACCGCAATGGCATTGCACTATACCACATTTAAAGTCTTTTGTCCTCATGAATTTTTGTGTTTTCATTTTAAGTGACTCAAGAATTGTGCTTTGCCCTCTGTCCATCCTCGAAACTTGTTTGGCCTACAAGAAACAAATTTCACCAAATAAATATATATATCGTCATTCATTCATTTACATAAACCTAACAGCAGTCTTAATTTAGTTTGAAATAACTTATGTGTGTGTGTGTGTGTGTGTTCATGGGTTATTTTATTTTCACAGGTTGGTTATCAGACTTATTTATTTACATTTATGACAACAGGTATGATTATCGAATACAACAAAATATTTTAAGTATCATCATTTCTTTATGATTAATATTTGTCTAATGGGAGAAATTTTGTGAATTTTGTGATTTTGTGAATATGTTTCCATTCCTAGGCATGTTTGTGGTCGCAAGGTCCGGGTTGAACATGCTAAACCTCCCAGACCTCAAATGTCAGGTGACAGAAACCACTTTGATCACCGTGATCGTGGTGGGGGTCGAGGTGGTGGAAGATTCGGTGGCTTTGGAAATGGAGGAGGTTATGGCAGGGGAGGCCGGGGAGGAGGATTTTACCGTGGTGGTGGCAGAGGAGGAAGAGGAAACTACTACAACAACAATATGGGCCCTCGGTATCAACCTCCCTCTCCTAGAGGGAACAGATACAGGTCCAGGTCAAACTCTCCAAAAGGCAGAGATAGAAATTACCGCAGGTAAGACATTTTTACGACCTACAAATTATATTTGCACAATGTGACAAATTTATTATTTATCTAATAAGTAAACGAAATGGGTATAAGATTAACTCACTCAACTCTAACACCAACTATCTAAGAATGTACAAACCTTTAGTCACGACTAACACCAATACTATTGGAATTGACTTTTCCATTGAAATAATTGAAAAACATTTCAATCAAAATTGACAAACTACGATTCTAAAGAAAGGTGAACCAATCATTTTTCATAAACAGACTATACTTAAAATTTTTGTATGGTAGCAGTAGTTGAATAAAACAATATACAAGCCCATTTTCTTGTAGATTGAACACTCAAGTGTATTATTAAAAAAAATTTAATTTAGAAAAATACCGAAAATGTTCAGGGTGAACGACCAACACAGAGGTAGAATGCTAGAGTTGAGTGGGTTAATGTTAGTGATATGTGAGTTAATCCAGATATATTTTTGTATTTGTTTTTTAGGTTTGATGTGAATGATAATTTTGGAGGAAAAGCTCTAGGTTAAATATGTTTTTTATACTTCACTTAAAAACGAGGAACTAGTTAGGTTAATGATATATGCTTTCATTAATGGAGCTACTCAGGAATATGGCATTGAATAGAATGGTAATGGGATGGGTTCTCCATTTTTTCTGCCATTTGGACAAGGTATTTACTCCTATCCACTCACTGTATTCAGGTGTAAAAAATGTACTGGCCTGTAAAAGTACTGTTTGTGTAGAAAAGGAAATATTATAATAGTGACTTACAGGGATGTTGTTGTTCACTTGAGACCCCCTGAAAAGTAATTAGCTCATTTGCTGGATATTGTGCTCAGATTGTTTTTAATCAAATAAAAGGAGAATTAACTCCCTTTGGAAACTTTTTAAAAAAAATTTTTTAACAACACCACCAAAACAATCAATACAGAAACAAGTAATGAAGAATTTGACACGTTTTAAAAACATTTTAAAGTAAAATGATGAAATTTGATAGTGTCAGTGAAAATTCTGCATGTAAAAACTATATTTTTTAAACTTTAGTTCAGACAAAAAATAATATCAAATATTTGTTATTCCACGCTTTGTCATATGTTTTGATGACTTCTTGTTTTTGAACATCAGAAGAAAAAATACTATGTCCAAACTACAAAATAAAATATTTACATGAAATTAGCGGTTACATCAAAGTACAGTCACGTAGTTCTCAAAGTGCTTCAAAACAAAGGCCACGATTGTTATTTTCGCACTGTCTGATTTATGTCACAGATTGGGAAGACACTAATAATTATAATTGAAAAATAGAAAGCACAGATCTATTAAGGGTCGTCATTGAGATTGAAAGGTCTTGCTAGTAAATGATCTGGGTCAATGTACTGGTAGTCAAAAGAGTAGGATAGTCATGAATTATTTTGTCCTACAGTATTTGCTTCTCATTCATTTGCATTTCATTGATATGTCTCTATTTTATTTGTTTATTCTCTTTAATTTAATTTTTTCACTGTTGTTTATTATTGTTTTTGCTGTGCTTTTTGTGTAATTTTATGTTAATTGAGTTTTTAAACCTCAAGTTAATTGGTTTTTCTTTTCTTTTTTTTTTTTTTTTTTTTTTTTTTTTTTTTTTTTTCTTTTAATTCTCAAAATTTTTAATTTTTAAAAACAGTTATTCCACTCTTTTATTTTACCTTTAAAAGATTATTTCTCAGTGAATAGGGAAAGCCGTTTCAAAATGGATATGTCCTTCGTCGTTAAAATTATCAAACTTTTCATAAACTTCAAATATCTTTAATATGCTTTTTTAAAGTTACTATTCTTTTGTTTTTTAAATTTGTATTTATTTTTATTATTTAATTTATTAATTATTTATTTCTATTATTTATTGTGTATGTTTGTTAATTAAGATTCGTTCTTTCTCTACTGCTCAGTATTTTTCTTATGTCTTTCAAAGATTGTGTACATGTATTTCTTTGATCAATTTCTTAATTTCGTCTACACCTTTCATGCAATGATTTAGGGTTGATTTGGAGAAACAGAAGACAATAAATTGTACACAAACCATACGCTTATGCTTCCACCTTTGCCCAATTTTTCTTCAGTGTTGACAATCAAATGTCAAAGTGGACTTTAAACACTTAAAAAAAAAATATATATATATTTTCTCACGTTATGCTCACAAGGAGAAACAAATTAGAATTCTGCCATTCTTTATTGGTGTTTGGTTGTATGCTTTTATGGCTTTAAAAACAAAAAATCATGATTTCCTTTCTTTTGAATATATAGAAATAGAATATAACACTCACACACAATAAGTATTTGATTATTTTCATTACATATTTTCATTATAAGTATTTTGTCAATCTACATTTCTTTCTAGGCAAATTTACACTTTTCTAGTTTTATGAAAGTAAATTTTAGACTGAGAAAAAGAATTGAACAGCGACATTTTATCTTCCACTTTATTATTTAAAAAATCAGGGTTACAAATTTTAAGTTGGATAAAGTTCCACATTTTTAGAGGATCTCTATTTGTCTAATGTTTTTATTGCTCTGTTGAAACATGGACGATCTGATCTTGTTCCTTGTATTATGCAAAAGATTTTATATTTTGGAATTTGTTTTTAGTTTTTAAATCACTAAAATTTCGTCATTATCAGGTGTATTGTCTTCTGTTTCTTTTTAAAAAATAATTAAATATCTTAGTTTTTACTCCTCAACATTTATTCTCATGTATAACGTTGTCCAGTTCATGTTCTCAATGCTGATTGTTTCTATCACATATTCTTTAAAATCTTGCCTTCACAAAGAGTTCATTTTCTATGATATCCAATGATCTGTGGCACAAAATATGACTGAAATTAATACATGTTTGTGTTATGAAAAGAATGAGAACTTAGAATTAATGATTTTGTTTGGGAGGGAAGAATCTCAAAGACATCCATTGTTCTGTATTAATTGATCCATATATTTGATTTTGTTGTCCCTGTCATACAAAGGGGGCCTCCATAGGCCATGTTGTACCTTCCCATACAACTGAGGATGCACCAGTCAAGTTCATAGCCACTCCTCTTCCTCTTAACACGGTGATGATACTTCCGACATTCGTTTATACTTGATGCAAGAATTTGTTTCCTGGCGGCATTGGTCTCCTACATTACTTCTACTTGGTGTGCAAGCTGTGAGCGATGGCTACTGATTTCGTTTACCCCGTTTGGCCTGTTGTTGTTTATAGGTCACCTATTAGCGGGTTCAATGGACATGCCACCCTGCGAGATGATTTGTTGGACATCTAAAGATGAGACCATGAATGTCATGATCTGATCCAGAATCGTTTTATCTAGTCGGTGAAAGTGCAATGCTGAGGATCATCTTATTGCTGTGTCGTTCCGTGTCATCTACAGTTAGCAAGTTGGTGTCGCAAAAAACACAGAAAGTTGGTTGATCATTGCTTCTTCCAGCATTAAAGCAGATCAGGTTTCCTGCCTCGAGTTGCGTTATACTTATGCCAAAGCTAAAATACTCAGTCGTTCATAATGTGAATCGTTTGCTGTTACTGCTGCTGTTATACATTGGACGAATAGAGGAGAAAGTCTGGTAAATCAAAATTCATAACATGTATCCAAACTCTACATCCTCTCACCACTGGGTTTGTGAAGGTGAAAGCTTTTTAAGCTCATTATATTTTTCTATTCTTAATGTCTTTGTTGTGTAAATTTCAGTCAATATAATGTCTTACTCCACTAACTTTTTAAGTGCTGAAATTTTCAAATAAAAACTTGATAACTTAACAAAGGAAATTTTATATGTTGATTGATTTTTTTTTTTTTCACTTTAGCGCAGAGTGTTTTTAGAAATTTTATTTTAAAGATAAATCATTTATTTTTTTTTTTAAAGATGTAATTTATCATCCTATAGTTCTAATATCTCCTTTCCATTTTAAAGGCTTTCTTTTTTTACTGTAAAGTACTGAATGTTATGTATGTACTTTTATTTAATTTTTTTCCAATTCATCATATTTGTTACATTAATTTAGGTCTCCTCCTAGAAGTCCTCCAAGAAACAGGGGAGAATCACCGTATGATGGGAACCGCTACCAGGAAAGAAATAGGTGAGGAGTTTAAAATATAATTGTCAAAATTTTATAAAACTGATTAATTCTTATGAGCAGTAGATCTAAGATCCTGATGGGTTTTTTTGCCTATCAACTGAACAGAAACATTTAAGACTCATTCTTCACAATTGTTGCCAACTCTATCTGAAATCACTTTGAAAATTCACAACCACTCAGGGCTCATATGTGCAAACTCGCATATGACAGAAAACACCACACAGTGCAACACGCATTGGATAATTTCATGGGTTAAACTAACAAGGACAGAATTCCCAAATTATTTCCTTCATTGTCTTAGCAAATTTTTCACGACATCCACGAACGGTTTCAACTAACTAAACTGTGACTTGGGGCCAACACACTGGCAACTAAGATAGAGAGAGAGAGTGCAGAGCAAGTTGCGTTGTGTCGTAGCCTTCGTGAACATATAGCCACAATATGCTGACACACTAATGAAGGAATTGCATTGTGACCCCTGGCAACACCATGCTTATTTTTCAATCGCCTGTGACAAGCACTGGATAACCATTCAGGCTATAGTTTTATGAAGGGTGTGTAGATAAGTCCCTTACCCACTCTGTTCTTATCGCTTCCCCCACATTCTACCATGTTGTCCCTTGTGCCGTGTTGTATTGTGTGGTGGTGTGTGTTTTGTTTGTATAAGCGAGTATCTCATGAATGAATGATTTTTGCCAACAAAAATGCATGAAAAGCTAGAGACCAGGATGCGCAGGCCTTGAGATCATATACTTATACAGAAGGCTACATCACAGTTTGTGTCTCTTGTCTTACAGCCATGTTCACGCATTCGCCGAAACACAGAATCAAAGAACTGTTCCAGCTGTCCCATGTAGTTAATCGAATGTTTGTTGCACTGTGTATTACAAATATTTTGCATAGTAGATTCCACACTTTCACTCACACACCCACCCCACTTCGCCAATGTCTTCGCACAATCCATAGTGTACAGTGACTGTTGATCATTTTTTGGGGCTATAATATAATATTGTACCATAACTGAGTAGCTGACTTTCAAAACATACTATGTCCTATTTTCATCATTCAAAGAAAACCGCAATTTTTCGTCATTTTGTTTTTTGACTTAAGTTGGAAAATACTCGTCTTTGTGTGCCTCATAAAACAAAACCTTGAGTGCTATGAATGGAGAAATTACATTTTTAGCTAATGAACTAGGTATTGTACATAATCTTATCCAATTATTCATAGTCATAGAATTCCTTCAGTCATCAAAATGAAGGTGAGTGGCAACAATATATTTGAATAAATTCCAATTCTTTACCTTGTTGTGTTATGACTATAGATATAGAATACAAATGACACGGTGTGCATGATTTTATCTATTGAATGCTATTCTTTGGCATAACTATACATTGTCCAGGTAAGAGCGAGGCCATTATAAGTAAGGAAAGAAGCAATTTATCACACAGACACAACTTTTTAGCCCCAAACTATCTTGACTTTAAGAGGAATTAATGATCTTCAGTTTTTCATACAAAAGAGACGTTCATTGAACATCCCCTTGTTATAAATATTGTGATGACCTAGGTATTGAAATTTCACATTAATACAGTTTTGGAGAGATAGGTAACAAATGAAGTCAAAATATACAGAAAGTATAGAAAAACAAGGACATGAGAGTAAATATAAGAAAATTCAAATCATGATAGAGATGTTGATGCTGAATTATTTCTTACACTGTACATACACCTAAATTCTAAATACTCATAAATGAATATTAGAATACACACACACATACACACACACACACGTCTATAAACATAATGCAAATCTCTGCAGTAAATAGTAAAATCAAATAGTGAGTGGAGCAGGCTTTCATGTTAATAGCAATGAGTGAAAAGAGTAGAGTAGAAGACTATAGAGAACAACAAATTTCAAAGTGAAAAAAACAAAAAACAAAAATAACCCAACAAGATTTCGATTTTAGGCATGAAAATGATAAGAATAAAGGTAATAAAAGTAGAATATAACTATTTGAAATCATCCAAAGGAATGGACAGATTAGAAACTTTTTCTGCCTTTCGAAAAACTATTTCTGCTATTATTTTGGTGCTAGACTCTCAGACTTGGAATTGTTTTTCTCAGAACTGATAGAAACTAAACTTTTCTGCAGATTTTTAAAATAGATTTAAAATGTTCAATTACCATGACTGAGATCAACTAAATCATACAAGTTTAGAGAGGTTCATGTTTTTTTGAAACTTTGCCAAGTTGTGTGACCACTGGCTGCTATGTAAAACTGAGAAACAAACAAAAAAAGATACCATTTCATTTGATATAATTAGATCAGGTTATCAGATTATTTCTTGTTGCTAAAACCGTAAATTGAATCTGAAAACAAACAAGCAATAGAAATAGGTCTAAATATTACATTTTGAAATTGAATGTAATATGATAGGTGATAGAGCAATCATTATATATATATAATATATATATATATATATATATATATATATATATATATATATATATATATATATATATATATATATATATATATATATATAGTTATGTGCTAAACTAATGAGTAGCTAAGACCCAAGAGCTAACTTAATAACACAACATTAGCACAGTCCTTCTTTTGCTTTGTTTATGATTTACTTTCGCTTTGGTTTCATGGCAAATAGATAAGTATTCTTGTATTCATTTGTGTTTGTACAGGGTTTTTTTTTTTGTTTTGTTTGTTTTTTATTTTTTATTTTTGGTTTTTATATTTAAAAGATTCATTGAAAAGTGTTGCCAGCAGTCAAAACAGAAAAAAAAGCAGTAAATAAAATTTTTTTAAACTGGAGAATTAGCCATATGTGTTGGTCTTTGCTAGCTCTGTGGTTTATGTTTACAGCCATATAAATAATTGGTAAAAACAGCACCTTGACTTGCCACAAAATCAAATTTGATTCAAATTGTTATGGTTTTTAACAATCCTGTCTAGATATTTACTTTTGTTGTTAGTTGACTTAGAATCAAATGCTAGTTCAATATCATTATCAAAACAAACTGGAAATAAAGTTTGAAAAAAACTACTGGTGCTGGAGGCAAATTTAAGTTTTTTTTAATTTTCGCATTTTTAAAGCTCTTAGTTTTTGTTACACCAGTAAAAATGTAGATAACTTGAGGTGATGAGTGTGTTCAATTGAGACTTTTGTTATTTCATTTTCAGAGGAACAGGCTATAATGACTACTCCCCTGACCGGCGAATGAAACGTCAATCGTCCTACTCCCCAGAAGACAGATCCAGGTTACTGTTATTCTTTCTTTCTTTTTCCCCATTTCTCAGTGTGGAGTAGACACTTCTATCAATAATGATGAGAAATAAAGAAAATAAATCCAAATGAAAATATAGAATAATATCATGGTGTTTTGTTACCAAATTTGTACATCACTCTCTACCTGGCTGAAAGAGAAAGGATTGCAATCAAATGCACTAGCGCTGAGTTATCTGCTCTAGCCACTTTTTAAAAAGTGTCAGAACAAGTCTAACTTTCCAAAACTCCCACAAAATAACAATGCACTCTTCTTTTCAGACTTGACTACTGGATTAAGTTGGCATCAAATAAAAAACCTCTCAAGAGCATTTGCTTTCCAAACTTTCTCTCGCACAGCCATGTGGATGACGACATACGAGTTGGGCCCTGGGTTTGGCTCACAGAATCAATGATATTTTTCCTTTCTATTTTCATTGGGCACCTTTTAGTTCTCATCATTTCTCTGTTACATCTTGTATTTACTCGTATCATGGAGTTATAATGATAAGGCAAGTTAGTCCATGTATTTTTATATCTTTTTTTATCAACTTTTTTCATAAATACATTAATAATGACAAGACATGGCGATTTTGGTAATAAATATACTTGGCATCAGATAAAACTCAACGATTTTTAATTATAGTTAGGCCCCTCTATCAAATTTAAGCATTGCCTGAATGAAATAATAGTACAGATTAATTATTACAGCTGTTTCCAGGATTATGAGGTAGACTACCCTAATATGTAATGGGTTGGGCAACATTTAGATTTTAGCTGATTATTTTTTATCTCTTATTTAAGTTCTAGATACCTGAATGGGGCAACTCTCACCGGTTTTGTAGAAGTGTCAGATATGAGTGCTTTCAAATTTTCCAGAATTTCCTAACAACTACAGGGAGACGGAATTACATACCTGCCTATTATTACGGACCGTCCGTAATTGTTATGGAAGTGTAAGGACAATTACAGAATTACGGAATAGAAGAACTACTACTGATACAAATGGTTGCAACATTAAATTAAAAAATAATTATTTATTTTTTTTCATTATTTACCGCATGCTACAATAAAAAATACCAATGCCTCGTTGGCTGGCGACCCGACACGGAAACTTTACCCTCATCGGTAGACACAGTGCAGTGTCGAAAGTAGGTCATCAATAAGCATATTATTATCGCTGGGGTCATTGGCAATAGTAGGCCTATATAACATGGTAAATTTATTTTACATATAAAATCATTATTTTTGTTTGCTTTAGTATTACTGACTTTGATCATTAATTACTGATGAATTTTGTATTTCTTACTGAATTTGAAATTTTCAAGTAGACAGGTATGGAATTACAGGCATCTGCTACAATTTATCAAATTGTTAGGCTATGTCTATGTTTGGTTCAATCCGTTTCATCCTCCATATTAACCAAATGAGAACATCAAATCTTTTGATTCTTCAATTCACAAATTTTCTGTACCAATTTTTGAATTGTATTAATCTGAAATATTCTTTATCCATCCATATCTACTATTGTGTGAAATCATGTCCTAGTGTAATTTTTATATTTTGTATTGTTTTGTTTTTTTAACCTCCATACACAGAAAGCAAACACTAAAGAAAATGTCAAGGCAAGCCAGTCATTCGTCCATATCTCCATCACCCCCACCACAGAGACAACAGCAACAAGTACATACAAATGACAATGACAGTTTTGTCTCTAGAAGCAGAAGTAGGAGCCATTCACCTCTTAGCAAAAAATCCAAGAAGAAAAAGAAGAAACGCACCAGAAGTCCAAACCCAAGTCCGAGTGTATCCGCAAGCTCTCGGTCTTCTTCACCTTCTAATTCTGATCTACGGAGGCGGTCACCAGGACAGTCAATGTCTCAACAAGAAAGAGAAAATAAGCAACAGTATTATAGTTCTGAAGATGAGGGGGAATATAATGAGAGGCCTCTCAAGTCTCATAAGAGCAAGAAAACCAAAAGTAAGAAGAAGAAAAGAGACATGGAGAGTGGAGAAGAATACAGTAGTGAAGGTAGATATTAATATTGACTAAGGGCCAAATTTATTTTTTTATACCTGACTACACTCTGGGTGGATATTATCACATGGAGGACTTGGGTCTGTTTTATTAGTATGCTAATGCTGATTTTAGAGAAATCATTTTTTTTAAATGGTTGATGCGTTATTGTGAAAATCATAATTGTATATATTGAAGTACAGTGGAGCTTGTCTATTATAATCAATGGAGGTAATTCCAATATGTAAGTGAGATTATTTTTTTTCTCGGATAATTCTCCTAATACTATGTACGAAGAAAGAAAACAACCTATTCCGTCTCATTTTGTAGAATCAAAATAAAAAATACAATATACAGACTAGTTGCATGATTGTTTGATACAGTTGTTAGTTATATAAATGAACATATCATTACCTAATATCCTCTTGGGTGACACAATGCCTTATAATCGCATATTGGGTAACAACTTACCAGGTTATTAGCCAGAGTGGGTTATTGAGCAAAGGCTTGAAGAAGCAAGATAATAGGTGTTTGTAATAGTGAAAATGATGTTTCATGAGAGTAATCTGTTATTACGCAAAGTGGGCGATTACAAGGTGGGTTATAAAACCTTGACCATTGTAATATATTTGCACGTTATAATTGAACATTTAATCTCAATGCACAGGAAGCTTTTATAAAGGCTATATTGTCATTTAAAGTGTCTGAAAGGTCAATCACTCTGATATCCATGCAATTAATGGTGCTAATAAAAGCTTTTATAATCAGGTCATAATGTCAATGAGGCACCTCTATTTTTTTTTTTAAGTATCTCATTTTATTCTAATCCCCCAACAATTCCACCTCATCAGTGCTTTGGTCTTTCCACCCTTTACTATGAATACTTGTATTGTGCATTATGTCAGACTTACTTTAACACTTACGTTACACATTTTATTATTCAGCAGACCTGTTACATTGCTGCTGACATTTAAGGAAATGTCATAACTGACTTCAAGAGAGATTTAGTTGTCAACTGATAACTATATTTGTTGTTTTGGGGAGGTTTTCATCTCTAGAGAACTATTCACTGATGTAAATTTTGGATATACTTGTGTTCCAATTTGAGAGCTTTGCCTTTAAAAGAAGGAATAAGTAAAGGATTGAGCTCCTTTACCTCAGAGAAGAAAGAGTGTGTCAAAATGGTGCTAGTAGCCTCAAGGAATTTGGACACAAGCTTTGAGGCCTTTTTTTTTTTTTTTTTTGCCTTTCGTAAGTTTCCAGTCTTTAAATCTCCTTTCTGAACTTTGACACTTGGTTGGTTTTTGTTTTTTGTTTTTTTTTCGACCAGTGTCGTAAATGAAATTATATAGAACTTTTTTTCACATGTGCAATTGTTATCTTGGTGCTTATGCTTACAGAAAAAAGAAAAGAATCAAAAGATAAAAAGATTTAGACAATTTGTCCCTTGATGGAATCATGAAATCCAAATTATCCAAATACTTTCTTATTTTGTGACCTTTGTATTAGTCATTTACTTGTAAAAGAAAAGCCACAAGAATTTCTCCATGTGT